>NC_088410.1:18518626-18584834 GCF_034236695.1 Oncorhynchus nerka | reverse complement strand
ACACTGATACAGGGGGGTGTTGATCAGAGTGTAAAGAGGACACTGATACAGGGGGGTGTTGATCAGAGTGTAGTGAGGACACTGATACAGGGGGGTGTTGGATCAGATGTAATGAGGACACTGATACAGGGGGGTGTTGATCAGAGGTAATGAGGACACTGATACAGGAAGTGATCAGAGTGTAGGGGACACTGATACAGGGGGGTTGATCAGAGTGTAATGAGGACACTGATACAGAGGGGTGTTGATCAGAGTGTAAGAGGACACTGATACAGGGGGTGTTGATCAGAGTGTAATGAGGACACTGATACAGGGGGTGTTGATCAGAGTGTAATGAGGACACTGATACAGGGGGTGTTGATGATGAGGACACTGATAGAGTGTTGATCAGAGTGTAATGAACTGATACGGGGGAGTTGATCAGTGTAATGAGGACACTGGGGTGTTGATCAGAGTGTAATGGGACACTGAGGACACTGATAAGGGGAGGGGGGGAGGTGTTGATCAGAGTGTAATGAGGACACTGATACAGGGGGGTGTTGATCAGAGTGTAATGAGGACACTGATACAGGGGAAAAGTGATCAGAGTGTAATGAGGACACTGATACAGGGGGTTGATCGAAGAGGCAATGAGACACTGATTTACAGGGGGGTGTTGATCAGAGTAAATGAGGACACTGATACAGGGGGGTTGATCAGAGTGTAATGAGGACACTGATACAGGAAGTGTGGTGACTAATGGGACACGAGTGTTGATCAAGAGTGTAATGAGGACACTGATACAGGGTTGATCAGGTGTGATGACACTGATACAGAGTTGATCAGTGTAATGAGGACACTGATACAGGGGGTGGTTGATCAGAGTAATGAGGTGCTGATACAGGTGTTGATCAGGTGTTGGTGCATGTTGATGAGTGTAATGAGGACACTGATACAGGGGGTGTTGATCAGAGTGTAGTGACACATGAGTGTTGATCAGATGAGGACACTGATACAGGTGTTGGGTGTTGAGACAGAGGTGATCGATGAGGACACTGATACAGGGGGGTGCAATGAGGACACTGATACAGAGTGTTGATCAATGAGGACACTGAAGTCATGATCAAGTGTAATGAGGACACAACATGGATACGAAGTGTTGATCAGAGTGTGAGGACACTGATCTGAAGTGTTGATCAGAGTGTAATGAGGACTACAGGGGGGTGTTGATCAGAGTGTGATGAGGACACTGATACAGGGGGTGTTGATACTTGGGGAGTGTAATGAGGACACTGATGGGGGTGTTGGTCGGGGGTGTTGATCAGAGTGTTGATCGAGGACACTGGACACGTGGGGGTGTTGATCAGAGTGTAATGAGGACACTGATACAGGGGGTGTTGATCTGATCAGAGTGTGATCAGAGGACACTGATACAGGGGGTGTTGAACAGAGAGTGTAATGAGGACACTGTTGATCAGAGTGTAAAGGGACACTGAGAGTGTTGATCAGAGTGTAATGAGGACACTGACCAGGGGGTGTTGATCAGGTGAGGACACTGATACAGAAGTGTTGAATATATACTGACACTGATGGGGCGGGGGTGTTGAT
Source organism: Oncorhynchus nerka (assembly GCF_034236695.1). NCBI lineage: Eukaryota > Metazoa > Chordata > Actinopteri > Salmoniformes > Salmonidae > Oncorhynchus > Oncorhynchus nerka. Next base: position 18,583,247 of record NC_088410.1, on the reverse strand, counting down.
CAGTGTAATGAGACACTGATACAGAGGAGTTGATCAGAGTGTGATGAGGAGACTGATACAGGGGGGTGTTGAGGACACTGATACAGAGGGTTAGTCAAGTGTAATGGGACACTGATACAGGGGGGGACACTGATGCGATCAGAGTGTGAATGAGGACACTGATACAGGGGGGGGTGTGATCAGAGTGTAATGAGACACTGATACAGGGAGTGTTGATCAAGTAAATGAGACACTGATACAGGGGGGTGTTGATCAGAGGTAATGAGGACTGATACAGGGGGGTTGATCAGAGTGTGATGAGGACACTGATACAGAAGTGTTGATCAGAGTGTAATGAGGACACTGATACAGGGGTTGATCAGGTGTAATGAGGACACTGATCTTTGAGAGTGTAAAGAGGACACTGATACAGGGGGTGTTGATCAGAGTGGTTGATCAGAGAAGTGTTGATCAAGTGAGTGACACTGATACAGGGGGTGTTGATCAGAGTGTAATGAGGACACTGATACAGGGGAGTGTTGATCAGAGAGACGCACTGATACACTGTTGATCAGAGTGTGATGGGACACTGATAGTGTTGATCAGAGTGTAATGAGGACAATTAACTGATACGGGGGTGTTGATCAGAGTCTAATGAGGACACTGATACAGGGGTGTGTTGATCGATTGCAATGAGGACACTGATAGGGGGTGTTGACAGAGTGTAATGAGGACACTGACAGGTGGAGTGCGTAGAGGACACTGATACGGGATGTTGATCAGAGTGTAATGAGGACACTGATACGAGGGGTTGATCAGAGTGTGATGAGGACATCAGATACGGGGGTTGATCAGAGTGTAATGGGACACTGACAGGGGGGAGGGTGGTTGATCAGAGTGTAATGAGGACACTGATACAGAGGGGTGTTGATCAGAGTGTAATGAGACACTGATACAGGGGGTGTTGATCAGGTGTAATGAGGACACTGATACAGGAGTAAGTGGAGGACACTGATACAGGGGGGTGTTGATCAGAGTGTAATGAGGACACTGATACAGAGTGTTGATCAGAGTGTAATTGCACTGATACAGGAAGTGTTGATCAGAGTGTAATGAGGACATTTTATGATCAGGGGGGGACACTGATAGGAGGGTGTTGAACAGAGTGTAATGAGACACTGATACAGGGTGGGTGTTGATCAGAGTGTAATGAGGACACTGATAAGGGGGATCAGAGTGTAAGAGGACACTGATACTGGGGTGTTGATCAGAGTGTAATGAGGACACTGATACAGGGGGGGTTGATCAGAGTGATGAGGACACTGATACAGGGGGGTTGATCAGAGTGTAATGAGGACACTGATACAGGGGGGGGGGTTGGATCAAGAGTGTAATGAGGACACTGATACAGGGGGTGCTGACTCAGAGTGCAATGAGGACACTGGATACAGGGGGGGTGTTGATCAGAGGTGATGAGGACACTGATACAGGGGGGTGTTGATCAGAGTGTAATGAGGACACTGATACAGGGGGGTTGATCAGGTAATGAGGACACTGATACAGGGGGGGGTTGATCAGGTAATGAGGACACTGATACAGGGGGTGTTGATCAGAGTGTAATGAGGACACTGATACAGGGGGTGTTGATCAGTGTAATGAGGACACTGATACAGGGGGTGTTGATCAGAGTGTAATGAGGACACTGATACAGTATGGGACACTGATACAGGGTGTTGATCAGAGTGCAATGAGGACACTTGATACAGGGGTGTTGATCAGGAGTGTAATGAGGACACTGACAGGGGGTGTTGATCAGAGTGTAATGAGGACACTGATACAGGGGGATCAGGTGTAATGAGGACACTGATACAGGGGGTGTTGAACAGAGTGTAATGAGGACACTGATACAGGTGGGGGTTGATCAGAGTGTGATGAGGACACTGGATACAGGGGGGGGGTGTTGTTGATCAGAGTGATCAGAGTGATAATGAGGAGGACACTGATACAGGGGGTGTTGATCAGAGTGTAATGAGGACACTGATACAGGGGGGGTTGATCAGAGGTAATGAGGACACTGATACAGGGGGGTTGATCAGAGTGTAATGAGGACACTGATACAGGGATGAGGGGTTGATCAGAGGTAATGAGGACACTGGATACAGGGGGTTGATCAGAGTGTAATGAGGACACTGATACAGGGGGTGTGATCAGAGTGTAATGAGGACACTGATATGTTGATCAGAGTGTAATGGAGACACTGATACAGGGGTGTTGATCAGAGTGTAATGAGGACACTGATACAGGGGGGTGTTGATCAGAGTGTAATGAGGACACTGATACAGGGGGTGTTGATCAGAGCGAATGAGGACACTGATACAGGGGGGGTGAGGACACTGATACAGGGGGGTTGATCAGAGTGTAATGAGGACACTGATACAGGGTGGGTGTTGATCAGAGTGTAATGAGGACACTGATACAGGGGGGGTGTTGATCAGAGTGTAATGAGGACACTGATACAGGGGGGTGTTGATCAGAGTGTAATGAGGACACTGATACAGGGGGTGTGTTGATCAGAGTGTAATGAGGACACTGATACAGGGGGGTTGATCAGAGTGTAATGAGGACACTGATACAGGGGGGTTGATCAGAGTGTAATGAGACACTGATACAGGGGGTGTTGATCAGAGTGTAATGAGGACACTGATACAGGGGGGTGTTGATCAGAGTGTAATGAGGACACTGATACAGGGGGGTGTTGATCAGAGTGTAATGAGGACACTGATACAGGGGGGTGTTGATCAGAGTGTAATGAGGACACTGATACAGGGGGGTGTTGATCAGAGTGTAATGAGGACACTGATACAGGGGGGAGGGGTGATCAGAGTGTAATGAGGACACTGATACAGGGGGGGTTGATCAGAGTGTAATGAGGACACTGATACAGGGGGTGTTGATCAGAGTGTAATGAGGACACTGATACAGGGGGTTTGATCAGAGTGTAATGAGGACACTGATACAGGGGGTGTTGATCAGAGTGTAATGAGGACACTGATACAGGGGGGGGGTGTTGATCAGAGTGTAATGAGGACACTGATACAGGGGGGGGTTGATCAGAGTGTAATGAGGACACTGATACAGGGGGTGTTGATCAGAGTGTAATGAGGACACTGATACAGGGGGGTTGATCAGAGTGTAATGAGGACACTGATACAGGGGGGTGTTGAGAGGTAGTGAGGACACTGATACAGGGGGTGTTGATCAGAGTGTAATGAGGACACTGATACAGGGGGTGTTGATCAGAGTGTAATGAGGACACTGATACAGGGGGGTGTTGATCAGAGTGTAATGAGGACACTGATACAGGGGGTGTTGATCAGAGTGTAATGAGGACACTGATACAGGGGGTGTTGATCAGAGTGTAATGAGGACACTGATACAGGGGGGTGTTGATCAGAGTGTAATGAGGACACTGATACAGGGGGGGTGTTGATCAGAGTGTGATGAGGACACTGATACAGGGGGTGTTGATCAGAGTGTAATGAGGACACTGATACAGGGGGGTTGATCAGAGTGTAATGAGGACACTGATACAGGGGGGGGTGTTGATCAGAGTGTAATGAGGACACTGATACAGGTGTTGATCAGAGTGTAATGAGGACACTGATACAGGGGGGTGTTGATCAGAGTGTAATGAGGACACTGATACAGGGGGTGTTGATCAGAGTGTAATGAGGACACTGATACAGGGGGGTGTTGATCAGAGTGTAATGAGGACACTGATACAGGGGGGGGGGGAGTGTTGATCAGAGTGTAATGAGGACACTGATACAGGGGGGTGTTGATCAGAGTGTAATGAGGACACTGATACAGGGGGGTGTTGATCAGAGTGTAATGAGGACACTGATACAGGGGGTGTTGATCAGAGTGTAATGAGGACACTGATACAGGGGGTGTTGATCAGAGTGTAATGAGGACACTGATACAGGGGTGTTGATCAGAGTGTAATGAGGACACTGATACAGGGGGGGGTTGATCAGAGTGTAATGAGGACACTGATACAGGGGGGTGTGATCAGAGTGTAATGAGGACACTGATACAGGGGGGTGTTGATCAGAGTGTAATGAGGACACTGATACAGGGGGTGTTGATCAGAGTGTAATGAGGACACTGATACAGGGGGGGTGTTGATCAGAGTGTAATGAGGACACTGATACAGGGGGTGTTGTTGATCAGAGTGTAATGAGGACACTGATACAGGGGGTGTTGATCAGAGTGTAATGAGGACACTGATACAGGGGGGTTGATCAGAGTGTAATGAGGACACTGATACAGGGGGGTGTTGATCAGAGTGTAATGAGGACACTGATACAGGGGGTGTTGATCAGAGTGTAATGAGGACACTGATACAGGGGGGATCAGAGTGTAATGAGGACACTGATACAGGGGGGTGTTGATCAGAGTGTAATGAGGACACTGATACAGGGGGGTGTTGATCAGAGTGTAATGAGGACACTGATACAGGGGGGGGGTGTTGATCAGAGTGTAATGAGGACACTGATACAGGGGGTGTTGATCAGAGTGTAATGAGGACACTGATACAGGGGGGTGTTGATCAGAGTGTAATGAGGACACTGATACAGGGGGTGTTGATCAGAGTGTAATGAGGACACTGATACAGGGGGGTGTTGATCAGAGTGTAATGAGGACACTGATACAGGGGGTGTTGATCAGAGTGTAATGAGGACACTGATACAGGGGGGTGTTGATCAGAGTGTAATGAGGACACTGATACAGGGGGGTGTTGATCAGAGTGTAATGAGGACACTGATACAGGGGGTGTTGATCAGAGTGTAATGAGGACACTGATACAGGGGGTGTTGATCAGAGTGTAATGAGGACACTGATACAGGGGGGTGTGATCAGAGTGTAATGAGGACACTGATACAGGGGGTTGATCAGAGTGTAATGAGGACACTGATACAGGGGGGGGTGTTGATCAGAGGTAATGAGGACACTGATACAGGGGGGTGTTGATCAGAGTGTAATGAGGACACTGATACAGGGGGGTGTTGATCAGAGTGTAATGAGGACACTGATACAGGGGGTGTTGATCAGAGTGTAATGAGGACACTGATACAGGGGGGGGGTGGGGTAATGAGGACACTGATACAGGGGGGTGTTGATCAGAGTGTAATGAGGACACTGATACAGGGGGTGTTGATCAGAGTGTAATGAGGACACTGATACAGGGGGGTGTTGATCAGAGTGTAATGAGGACACTGATACAGGGGGTGTTGATCAGAAATGAGGACACTGATACAGGGGGGACACTGATGACACTGGGGGGGGTGTTGATCAGAGTGTAATGAGGACACTGATACAGGGGGTGTTGATCAGAGTGTAATGAGGACACTGATACAGGGGTGTTGATCAGAGTGTAATGAGGACACTGATACAGGGGGGTGTTGATCAGAGTGTAATGAGGACACTGATACAGGGGGTGTTGATCAGAGTGTAATGAGGACACTGATACAGGGGGGTGTTGATCAGAGTGTAATGAGGACACTGATACAGGGGGTTGATCAGAGTGTAATGAGGACACTGATACAGGGGGGTGTTGATCAGAGTGTAATGAGGACACTGATACAGGGGGGTTGATCAGAGGGTGTAATGAGAGGACACTGATACAGGGGGGTGTTGATCAGAGTGTAATGAGGACACTGATACAGGGGGGTGTGATCAGAGTGTAATGAGGACACTGATACAGGGGGGTGTTGATCAGAGTGTAATGAGGACACTGATACAGGGGGGTGTTGATCAGAGTGTAATGAGGACACTGATACAGGGGGTGTTGATCAGAGTGTAATGAGGACACTGATACAGGGGGTGTTGATCAGAGTGTAATGAGGACACTGATACAGGGGGTGTTGATCAGAGTGTAATGAGGACACTGATACAGGGGGTGTTGATCAGAGTGTAATGAGGACACTGATACAGGGGGGTGTTGATCAGAGTGTAATGAGGACACTGATACAGGGGGTGTTGATCAGAGTGTAATGAGGACACTGATACAGGGGGGTGTTGATCAGAGTGTAATGAGGACACTGATACAGGGGGGTGTTGATCAGAGTGTAATGAGGACACTGATACAGGGGGGGTGTTGATCAGAGTGTAATGAGGACACTGATACAGGGGGGTGTTGATCAGAGTGTAATGAGGACACTGATACAGGGGGGGTTGATCAGAGTGTAATGAGGACACTGATACAGGGGGTGTTGATCAGAGTGTAATGAGGACACTGATACAGGGGGGGGGGGGTTGATCAGAGTGTAATGAGGACACTGATACAGGGGGGGGTTGATCAGAGTGTAATGAGGACACTGATACAGGGGGGGGGTTGATCAGAGTGTAATGAGGACACTGATACAGGGGGTGTTGATCAGAGTGTAATGAGGACACTGATACAGGGGGGTGTTGATCAGAGTGTAATGAGGACACTGATACAGGGGGGGTTGATCAGAGTGTAATGAGGACACTGATACAGGGGGGGTGTTGATCAGAGTGTAATGAGGACACTGATACAGGGGGTGTGATCAGAGTGTAATGAGGACACTGATACAGGGGGGTGTTGATCAGAGTGTAATGAGGACACTGATACAGGGGGGGGGTGTGATCAGAGTGTAATGAGGACACTGATACAGGGGGGTGTTGATCAGAGTGTAATGAGGACACTGATACAGGGGGTGTTGATCAGAGTGTAATGAGGACACTGATACAGGGGGGTGTTGATCAGAGTGTAATGAGGACACTGATACAGGGGGGTGTTGATCAGAGTGTAATGAGGACACTGATACAGGGGGGGTGTTGATCAGAGTGTAATGAGGACACTGATACAGGGGGGTTGATCAGAGTGTAATGAGGACACTGATACAGGGGGTGTTGATCAGAGTGTGATGAGGACACTGATACAGGGGGGTGTTGATCAGAGTGTAATGAGGACACTGATACAGGGGGTGTTGATCAGAGTGTAATGAGGACACTGATACAGGGGGGGTGTTGATCAGAGTGTAATGAGGACACTGATACAGGGGGGTGTTGATCAGAGTGTAATGAGGACACTGATACAGGGGGGGTTGATCAGAGTGTAATGAGGACACTGATACAGGGGGGGTGTTGATCAGAGTGTAATGAGGACACTGATACAGGGGGGGGTGTTGATCAGAGTGTAATGAGGACACTGATACAGGGGGGGTGTTGATCAGAGTGTAATGAGGACACTGATACAGGGGGGGTGTGATCAGAGTGTAATGAGGACACTGATACAGGGGGGGTGTTGATCAGAGTGTAATGAGGACACTGATACAGGGGGTGTTGATCAGAGTGTAATGAGGACACTGATACAGGGGGTTGATCAGAGTGTAATGAGGACACTGATACAGGGGGGGTGTTGATCAGAGTGTAATGAGGACACTGATACAGGGGGGGTGTTGATCAGAGTGTAATGAGGACACTGATACAGGGGGTGTTGATCAGAGTGTAATGAGGACACTGATACAGGGGGGGGTGTTGATCAGAGTGTAATGAGGACACTGATACAGGGGGGTGTTGATCAGAGTGTAATGAGGACACTGATACAGGGGGGTGTTGATCAGAGTGTAATGAGGACACTGATACAGGGGGGTGTTGATCAGAGTGTAATGAGGACACTGATACAGGGGGGGTTGATCAGAGTGTAATGAGGACACTGATACAGGGGGGTGTTGATCAGAGTGTAATGAGGACACTGATACAGGGGGGGGTGTGATCAGAGTGTAATGAGGACACTGATACAGGGGGTGTTGATCAGAGTTGTCAATGAGGACACTGATACAGGGGGGTGTTGATCAGAGTGTAATGAGGACACTGATACAGGGGGGGGTGTTGATCAGAGTGTAATGAGGACACTGATACAGGGGGGGGTGTTGATCAGAGTGTAATGAGGACACTGATACAGGGGGGTGTGATCAGAGTGTAATGAGGACACTGATACAGGGGGGTGTTGATCAGAGTGTAATGAGGACACTGATACAGGGGGTGTTGATCAGAGTGTAATGAGGACACTGATACAGGGGGGTGTTGATCAGAGTGTAATGAGGACACTGATACAGGGGGGTGTTGATCAGAGTGTAATGAGGACACTGATACAGGGGGGTGTTGATCAGAGTGTAATGAGGACACTGATACAGGGGGTGTTGATCAGAGTGTAATGAGGACACTGATACAGGGGGGTGTTGATCAGAGTGTAATGAGGACACTGATACAGGGGGGTGTTGATCAGAGTGTAATGAGGACACTGATACAGGGGGTGTTGATCAGAGTGTAATGAGGACACTGATACAGGGGGTTGATCAGAGTGTAATGAGGACACTGATACAGGGGGGTGTTGATCAGAGTGTAATGAGGACACTGATACAGGGGGTGTTGATCAGAGTGTAATGAGGACACTGATACAGGGGGGGTTGATTGTGATACAGGGGGTGATCAGAGTGTAATGAGGACACTGATACAGGGGGGTGATCAGAGTGTAATGAGGACACTGATACAGGGGTGTTGAGAGTGTAATGAGGACACTGATACAGGGGGGGTGTTGATCAGAGTGTAATGAGGACACTGATACAGGGGGGTGTTGATCAGAGTGTAATGAGGACACTGATACAGGGGGTGTTGATCAGAGTGTAATGAGGACACTGATACAGGGGGGGGGGTTGATCAGAGTGTAATGAGGACACTGATACAGGGGGGTGGGTGTTGATCAGAGTGTAATGAGGACACTGATACAGGGGGGTGTGATCAGAGTGTAATGAGGACACTGATACAGGGGGGGGGTTGATCAGAGTGTAATGAGGACACTGATACAGGGGGGTGTGATCAGAGTGTAATGAGGACACTGATACAGGGGGGTGTGATCAGAGTGTAATGAGGACACTGATACAGGGGGTGGTGTTGATCAGAGTGTAATGAGGACACTGATACAGGGGGGTGTTGATCAGAGTGTAATGAGGACACTGATACAGGGGGTGTTGATCAGAGTGTAATGAGGACACTGATACAGGGGGTGTTGATCAGAGTGTAATGAGGACACTGATACAGGGGGTGATCAGAGTGTAATGAGGACACTGATACAGGGGGGTGTTGATCAGAGTGTAATGAGGACACTGATACAGGGGGTGTTGATCAGAGTGTAATGAGGACACTGATACAGGGGGGTGTTGATCAGAGTGTAATGAGGACACTGATACAGGGGGTGTTGATCAGAGTGTAATGAGGACACTGATACAGGGGGTGTTGATCAGAGTGTAATGAGGACACTGATACAGGGGGTGTTGATCAGAGTGTAATGAGGACACTGATACAGGGGGGTGTGATCAGAGTGTAATGAGGACACTGATACAGGGGGTGTTGATCAGAGTGTAATGAGGACACTGATACAGGGGGTGTTGATCAGAGTGTAATGAGGACACTGATACAGGGGGGTGTTGATCAGAGTGTAATGAGGACACTGATACAGGGGGGGTGTTGATCAGAGTGTAATGAGGACACTGATACAGGGGGGGGTGTTGATCAGAGTGTAATGAGGACACTGATACAGGGGGTGTTGATCAGAGTGTAATGAGGACACTGATACAGGGGGGTTGATCAGAGTGTAATGAGGACACTGATACAGGGGGGGGTTGATCAGAGTGTAATGAGGACACTGATACAGGGGGGTGTTGATCAGAGTGTAATGAGGACACTGATACAGGGGGGGGGTGTTGATCAGAGTGTAATGAGGACACTGATACAGGGGGTGTTGATCAGAGTGTAATGAGACACTGATACAGGGGGGTGTTGATCAGAGTGTAATGAGGACACTGATACAGGGGGTGTTGATCAGAGTGTAATGAGGACACTGATACAGGGGGTGTTGATCAGAGTGTAATGAGGACACTGATACAGGGGGGTGTTGATCAGAGTGTAATGAGGACACTGATACAGGGGGGTGTTGATCAGAGTGTAATGAGGACACTGATACAGGGGGGGTGTTGATCAGAGTGTAATGAGGACACTGATACAGGGGGGGGTGTTGATCAGAGTGTAATGAGGACACTGATACAGGGGGGGGGTGTTGATCAGAGTGTAATGAGGACACTGATACAGGGGGGGTGTTGATCAGAGTGTAATGAGGACACTGATACAGGGGGGTGTTGATCAGAGTGTAATGAGGACACTGATACAGGGGGGGTGTTGATCAGAGTGTAATGAGGACACTGATACAGGGGGGTGTTGATCAGAGTGTAATGAGGACACTGATACAGGGGGGTGTTGATCAGAGTGTAATGAGGACACTGATCAGGGGGTGTTGATCAAGTGTAATGAGGACACTGATACAGGGGGGTGTTGATCAGAGTGTAATGAGGACACTGATACAGGGGGGTGTTGATCAGAGTGTAATGAGGACACTGATACAGGGGGGTGTTGATCAGAGTGTAATGAGGACACTGATACAGGGGGTGTTGATCAGAGTGTAATGAGGACACTGATACAGGGGGGTGTTGATCAGAGTGTAATGAGGACACTGATACAGGGGGTGTTGATCAGAGTGTAATGAGGACACTGATACAGGGGGGGGGTGTTGATCAGAGTGTAATGAGGACACTGATACAGGGGGGTGTTGATCAGAGTGTAATGAGGACACTGATACAGGGGGGGGTGTTGATCAGAGTGTAATGAGGACACTGATACAGGGGGGTGTTGATCAGAGTGTAATGAGGACACTGATACAGGGGGGTTGATCAGAGTGTAATGAGGACACTGATACAGGGGGGGGGGGTGTTGATCAGAGTGTAATGAGGACACTGATACAGGGGGTGAGGACACTCAGAGTGTAATGAGGACACTGATACAGGGGGGGGGGTGTTGATCAGAGTGTAATGAGGACACTGATACAGGGGGGTGTTGATCAGAGTGTAATGAGGACACTGATACAGGGGGGTGTTGATCAGAGTGTAATGAGGACACTGATACAGGGGGGTGTTGATCAGAGTGTAATGAGGACACTGATACAGGGGGTTTGATCAGAGTGTAATGAGGACACTGATACAGGGGGGTGTGATCAGAGTGTAATGAGGACACTGATACAGGGGGGTTGATCAGAGTGTAATGAGGACACTGATACAGGGGGGGGTGTTGATCAGAGTGTAATGAGGACACTGATACAGGGGGGTGTTGATCAGAGTGTAATGAGGACACTGATACAGGGGGGTGTGTTGATCAGAGTGTAATGAGGACACTGATACAGGGGGTGATCAGAGGGAGGACACTGATACAGGGGGGGTGTTGATCAGAGTGTAATGAGGACACTGATACAGGGGGAGGGGGTTGATCAGAGTGTAATGAGGACACTGATACAGGGGGTGTTGATCAGAGCGTAATGAGGACACTGATACAGGGGGGTGTTGATCAGAGTGTAATGAGGACACTGATACAGGGGGGGGTGTTGATCAGAGTGTAATGAGGACACTGATACAGGGGGGGGGTGTTGATCAGAGTGTAATGAGGACACTGATACAGGGGGGTGTTGATCAGAGTGTAATGAGGACACTGATACAGGGGGTTGTTGATCAGAGTGTAATGAGGACACTGATACAGGGGGTGCTGAACAGAGTGTAATGAGGACACTGATACAGGGGGTGTTGATCAGAGTGTAATGAGGACACTGATACAGGGGGTGTTGATCAGAGTGTAATGAGGACACTGATACAGGGGGGGTGTTGATCAGAGGTAATGAGGACACTGATACAGGGGGTGTTGATCAGAGTGTAATGAGGACACTGATACAGGGGGTGTTGATCAGAGTGTAATGAGGACACTGATAGGGGGTGTTGATCAGAGTGTAATGAGGACACTGATACAGGGGGGGGTGTTGATCAGAGTGTAATGAGGACACTGATACAGGGGGTGTTGATCAGAGTGTAATGAGGACACTGATAGGGGGGTGTTGATCAGAGTGTAATGAGGACACTGATACAGGGGGGTGTTGATCAGAGTGTAATGAGGACACTGGATACAGGGGGGTGTTGATCAGAGTGTAATGAGGACACTGATACAGGGGGGTGTTGATCAGAGTGTAATGAGGACACTGATACAGGGGGGGGTGTTGATCAGAGTGTAATGAGGACACTGATACAGGGGGTGTTGATCAGAGTGTAATGAGGACACTGATACAGGGGGGTGTTGATCAGAGTGTAATGAGGACACTGATAGGGGGGGGTGTTGATCAGAGTGTGATGAGGACACTGATAGGGGGGTGTTGATCAGAGTATAATGAGGACACTGATACAGGGGGGTGTTGATCAGAGTGTGAATGAGGACACTGATACAGGGGGTGTTGATCAGAGTGTAATGAGGACACTGATACAGGGGGGTGTTGATCAGAGTGTGATGAGGACACTGATACAGGGGGTGTTGATCAGAGTGTAGTGAGGACACTGATACAGGGGGTGTGATCAGAGTGTAATGAGGACACTGATACAGGGGGGTTGATCAGAGTGTAATGAGGACACTGATACAGGGGGTGTTGATCAGAGTGTAATGAGGACACTGATAGGGGGGTGTTGATCAGAGTGTGATGAGGACACTGATAGGGGGGTGATCAGAGTGTGATGAGGACACTGATAGGGGGGTGATCAGAGTGTAATGAGGACACTGATACAGGGGGGGTGTTGATCAGAGTGTAATGAGGACACTGATAGGGGGTGTTGATCAGAGTGTAATGAGGACACTGATACAGGGGGGTGTTGATCAGAGTGTGATGAGGACACTGATACAGGGGGTGTTGATCAGAGTGTGATGAGGACACTGATAGGGGGGTGTTGATCAGAGTGTAGTGAGGACACTGATAGGGGGGGTGTTGATCAGAGTGTGATGAGGACACTGATACAGGGGGGGGGGTGTTGATCAGAGTGTGATGAGGACACTGATGGGGGAGGAGGGGTGTTGATCAGAGTGTGATGAGGACACTGATGGGTGTGTGTGTTTAGGTGAGTGGTGAGGCAGCTCTAAAGAAGGCCAGTCTGAAGTCTCTGGGACTCACAGGAGGAAGTGCCATAGTCAGGTTGGTTCCTCCACAACATATCCACAACATGTCCTCAACATGTATCCTCAACATGTCCTCAACATATCCCCAACATATCCCCAACATATCCCCAACATATCCTCACCATATCCTCACCATATCCTCACCATATCCTCACCATTACAGCAGACATTAATGCACTGCCACTGATTGGGAAGGGTGGTGGTGATGAGTATGTAGATGATGTCGTTCCTCTCTGCCGTTCTACAGGTTTTTACTGAAGAAGACCAAATCGCCAGGCAACGGAGACGATGACGGCATGGAGGCGGTTTCCACGGCGACAGATCCCGTCGCCAAGGAAACCAAGCCCCACCCTTTACCCCCCGTCGGACTGCCTCCTTCACAACCAGAGGGTGCAGCGCTGCCTTCAATCAAAAAGGAGAGCCCTGACAGGCCGGTTGAGACTGTGGATGCCCCAGTCCACGTCCCCTCGGCCGCTGGCAGCACACTTCCTGGCAAACAGGAAGCGGAAGTGGTTACAAACTCCCAAATTGGGGTGCGGCCTAAAAGCAGTCCCTTCGGGGGAGTGAAGAGGGAGGAAGAGGAGGATGGAGAGAGGGCAGGACCATCTGGTCAGTGCGCTTTCCAGCCTTCTTCCTCCTCCTCTTCCTCTTCCTCTCCTCCCTCCGCTCCCTTCATCCCTTTCTCTGGAGGGGGTCAGAGGCTGGGGGGGGGCCGGGGGTGAGCGGTGTAGGATCATCATCATCATCATCATCATCACTACCATCAATGGTTGGCGGGCCGCCCAAAGCCAAGAAATCTAAACCCAACAACGCCAAGGTGAGACCTGTAGTCCAACCCAACGTCTTCTCAATGTACTCTGTTGATAAGAGTCAAGTACATGTGAATGATAGATGGTATGTTCTAGATGTTCTGTTTCTATCTCTCAGCGCCAAGCCAGTGCCAAACAGGATGACTGGGCCGTGGTAGAGGAGGTTCTGCAGGTAACGTTGATGGGGTTGATGTTGTTCTGATGGGCTGAACAGAAATCCCAGTCTTTTACTCAGGCCTGTTGAGGGTCTCCCCTGTTGTTTATATAGAAACCTAGTCAGACAGATCCACATTTCTACTGTTGTCATGTCTGCAGCCGTTGAGATGCCTCACCTCTCTCTCTCTCTGTCTCCTCTACAGCCGGTGGACAGGGAACCCCTGATCTACCACATGGACTCTGGGGCGCATCGCTACGGCAACGAACAGGACTTGCCAGACGAGTTCTTTGAGGTGACTGTGGACGACATCCGCAAACGCTTCGCTCAGCTGAAGAGTGAGAGGTGGGACTGAGGAGAGAGGAGAGACTGAGAGAGAGGAAGAGGGGAGGAGAGACTGAGAGAGAGGAAGAGGAGAGACAGAGAGAGGGGAGAAGAGACTGAGAGAGAGGAAGTGTGGAGGAGAGACTGAGAGAGGAAGAGGGGAGGAGAGACTGAGAGAGGAAGAGGGGAGGAGAGACTGAGAGAGGAAGAGGGGAGGAGAGACAGAGAGAGGAAGAGGGGAGGAGAGACAGAGAGAGGAAGAGGGGAGGAGAGACTGAGAGAGAGGAAGAGGAGAGACTGAGAGAGAGGGGAGGAGAGACTGAGAGAGGGGAGAGAGACAGAGAGGAAGGAGAGAGACAGAGAGGAAGTGTGGAGGAGAGACAGAGAGGAAGTGTGGAGGAGAGACAGAGAGGAAGAGGGGAGGAGAGACTGAGAGAGGAAGAGGGGAGGAGAGACTGAGAGAGGAAGAGGGAGGAGGAGAGACTGAGAGAGGAAGAGGGAGGAGAGACTGAGAGAGGAAGAGGGGAGGAGAGACTGGGAGGAAGAGGGGAGGAGAGACTGAGAGAGGAAGAGGGGAGGAGAGACTGAGAGAGGAAGAGGGGAGGAGAGACTGAGAGAGGAAGAGGGGAGGAGAGACTGAGAGAGGAAGAGGGGAGGAGAGACTGAGAGAAGAGGGGAGGAGAGACTGAGAGAGGAAGAGGGGAGGAGAGACTGAGAGAGGAAGAGGGGGAGAGACTGAGAGAGGAAGAGGGGAGGAGAGACAGAGAGAGGAAGAGGAGGAGGAGGAGAGACAGAGAGAGGAAGAGGGAGGAAGAGAGAGAGACAGAGAGAGAAGAGAGGAGACTGAGAGAGGGGAGAGAGAGAGGAGGAAGAGGGGAGACTGAGAGAGAGGAAGAGGGGAGACTGAGAGAGAGGAAGAGGGGAGACTGAGAGAGAGGAAGAGGAGAGACTGAGAGAGAGGAAGAGGGGAGGAGAGACTGAGAGAGAGAAGAGGGGAGGAGAGACTGAGAGAGAGAAGAGGGGAGAGAGACTGAGAGAGGGAAGAGGGGAGGAGAGACTGAGAGGAAGAGGGGAGGAGAGACTGAGAGGAAGAGGGAGGAGAGAGAGGAGAGAGGAAGAGGAGACAGAGAGAGAGAAGAGGGGAGATACTGAAAGAGAGGAAGAGGGAGGAGATACTGAGAGAGGAAGAGGGGAGGAGAGACTGAGAGAGGAAGAGGGGAGGAGAGACTGAGAGAGGAAGAGGGGAGGAGAGACTGAGAGAGGAAGAGGGGAGGAGAGACAGAGAGAGGAAGAGGGGAGGAGAGACAGAGAGAGGAAGAGGGGAGGAGAGACAGAGAGAGGAAGAGGGGAGGAGAGACAGAGAGAGGAAGAGGGGAGAGACAGAGAGAGGAAGAGGGGAGGAGAGACAGAGAGAGCGGAAGAGGGAGAGACAGAGAGAGAAGAGGGGAGGAAGAGAGGAGACAGAGAGAGGAAGAGGGGAGACTGAGAGAGAGGAAGAGGGAGACTGAGAGGAGACTGGAGAGAGGAGAGGGGAGACTGAGAGAGAGGAGGGGAGACTGGAGAGAGAGGAAGAGGGGAGACTGAGAGAGAGGAAGAGGAGAGACTGAGAGAGAGGAAGAGGGAGGAGAGACTGAGAGAGAGGAAGAGGGAGGAGAGACAGAGAGAGGAAGAGGGGAGGGAGGAGAGACTGAGAGAGAGGAAGAGGGGAGGAGAGACTGAGAGAGAGGAAGAGGAGGAGAGACTGAGAGAGAAGAGGGAGGAGAGACTGAGAGAGGAAGAGGGGAGGAGAGACAGAGAGAGGAAGAGGAGAGACAGAGAGAGAGGAAGAGGGGAGGAGATACTGAAAGAGAGGAAGAGGGGAGGAGATACTGAAAGAGAGGAAGAGGGGAGGAGAGACTGAGAGAGGAAGAGGTGAGGAGAGACTGAGAGAGGAAGAGGGGAGGAGAGACTGAGAGAGGAAGAGGGGAGGAGAGACTGAGAGAGGAAGAGGGGAGGAGAGACTGAGAGAGGAAGAGGGGAGGAGAGACAGAGAGGAAGAGGGGAGGAGAGACAGAGAGGGGAGGAGAGACTGAGAGGGGAGGAGAGACTGAGAGGGGAGGAGAGACTGAGAGGGGAGGAGAGACTGAGAGGGGAGGAGAGACTGAGAGAGGAAGAGGGGAGGAGAGACTGAGAGAGGAAGAGGGGAGGAGAGACTGAGAGAGGGAAGAGGGGAGGAGAGACTGAGAGAGAGGAAGAGGGGAGGAGAGACTGAGAGAGAGGAAGAGGGGAGGAGAGACTGAGAGAGGAAGAGGGGAGGAGAGACTGAGAGAGGAAGAGGGGAGGAGAGACAGAGGGTTAAGTGCTTTGCTCAAAGGCACATTGACAGATGTTCTTATCTAGGCTGTTTGGGGATTCAAACCAGCGACCTTTCGGTTACTGGCCCAATGCTCTTAACTGCTTGGCTACGTGTCATGAGCAGATCTGGGGTCAGTTTTGACATCCTGGATTTAGTGAGTTAGGATAACCCAATGTCATGTATAAACAAAAGTAAGAAGAGCAGATCTGGGGTCAGTTTTGACCTTCTAATGGTTAAGGTCTGAAAGCAGTCAGTTAGGGAACTTCTATATGGGTTTATATATATACTCCAATTACAGTTTGCCAAGGACTTAATTAGACGCTTTGGGGAGAGACTGTGGGGAATGCTGGGAAACGTTGCTGTGTGGTATGTGCATGCGCCTGATTGGTTCTTTATGATGTCTTCTTCAAAAGAGATGTCTGCCTCCCCCGTTCTCTGTGTGACACCACACCAGACAGATTATCAAGGCTAGAATTACATTGACCACAGTGATCTATCACACACACACACACACACACACACACACACACACACACACACACACACACACAACACACACACAAATCAAAAAGTCAACTGTAAATCATCTCTCTTGCTCTCTCCTCTCTCTCCCCTCTCTCTTTTTCTCTCTCTCCCTCTCCTCTCTCCCTCTCCTCTTTCTTTCTCTCTCCCTCTCCCATCTCTCTTCTCACCTCTCTCCTCACCCCTCTCCCCTCTCCCTCTCCTTTCTCCCTTTAGGAGGGTACTAGAGGAGGCTCCTCTGATGACTAAAGCTCTGAGAGAATCTCAGATGAAGGATAAGATGGACAGATACCCCCGAGTGAGTTGTGTGGGTGAATGTGTGTTCGCCCATGTGTGTGTGTGTGTGTCAGATACCCCCGAGTGAGTTGTGTGGGTGAATGTGTGTCAGATACCCTTGAATTTCTCCTACATTTACATAGAATCGACCACTAACCTGGAGGTGGATGTCAATAGTGATCCTAAATCTGTTACTACAGTAACATTAGCAATATAATAGTGTGTGTGTGTGTGTGTGTGTGTCCAGGTAGTTCTGAGGGTCCAGTTCCCTGACAGATGTGTTCTACAGGGATTCTTCAGACCTCTAGAGACAGGTAGATCTCTCTTCCTCTCTCTCTTCCTCTCTCTCTTCCTCTATCCCCTTCTGTCTCCTTGTATTAGTAACTATGTGTTGAGTCTAGAGACAGGTAGATCTCTCTCCTCCCTTCCTCTTCTATGTGTTGAGTCTCTAGATCTCTCCTTCCTCTATCCCCTTCTGTCTCCTTGTATTAGTAACTATGTGTTGAGTCTAGAGACAGGTAGATCTCTCCCTTCCTCTATCCCCTTCTGTCTCCTTGTATTAGTAACTATGTGTTGAGTCTAGAGACAGGTAGATCTCTTCCTCTTCCTCTATCCCCTTCTGTCTCTATCCCCTAGAGACAGGTAGATCTGTCTCTTCCTCTATCCCCTTCTGTCTCCTTGTGTTAGTAACTATGTGTTGAGTCTAGACAGGTAGATCTCTCCCTTCCTCTTCCTCTCTTCCTCTATCCCCTTCTGTCTCCTTGTATTAGTAACTATGTGTTGAGTCTAGAGACAGGTAGATCTCTCTCTTCCTCTATCCCCTTCTGTCTCCTTGTGTTAGTAACTATGTGTTGAGTCTAGAGACAGGTAGATCTCTCTCCCTTTCCTCTATCCCCTTCTGTCTCCTTGTGTTAGTAACTATGTGTTGAGTCTAGAGACAGGTAGATCTCTCCCTTCCTCTTCCTCTCTTCCTCTATCCCCTTCTGTCTCCTTGTATTAGTAACTATGTGTTGAGTCTAGAGACAGGTAGATCTCTCCCTTCCTCTTCCTTCTGTCTCCTTGTATCCCTAGAGACTTCTGTCTCCTTGTGTTAGTAACTATGTGTTGAGTCTAGAGACAGGTAGATCTCCCTCTCTCTTCCTCTATCCCCTTCTGTCTCCTTGTATTAGTAACTATGTGTTGACTCTAGAGACAGGTAGATCTCTCCCTCCTCTTCTCCCTCTCCCCTTCTGTCTCCTTGTATTAGTAACTATGTGTTGACTCTAGAGACAGGTAGATCTCTCTTTCCTCTATCCCCTTCTGTCTCCTTGTGTTAGTAACTATCTCTCTTCCTCTATCCCCTTCTGTTGAGTAACTAGAGACAGGTAGATCTCTCCCTCTCTCTTTCTCTATCCCCTTCTCTCCCCTTCTGTCTCCTTGTGTTAGTAACTATGTGTTGAGTCTAGAGACAGGTAGATCTCTCCCTCTCTCTTTCTCTCTCTTCCTCTCTCCCTTTCTGTCTCCTTGTATTAGTAACTATGTGTTGACTCTAGAGACAGGTAGATCTCTCTTCCTCTATCCCCTTCTGTCTCCTTGTGTTAGTAACTATGTGTTGAGTCTAGAGACAGGTAGATCTCTCTTCCTCTGTCTCCTTGTGTTAGTAACTATGTGTTGACTCTAGAGACAGGTAGATCTCTCTTTCCTCTATCCCTTCTGTCTCCTTGTATTAGTAACTATGTGTTGAGTCTAGAGACAGGTAGATCTCTCCTCCCTATCCCCTTCCTCTTGTGTTATCCTCCTTCTCTTCCCCTTCTGTCTCCTTGTGTTAGTAACTATGTGTTGAGTCTAGAGACAGGTAGATCTTCTCTCTTCCTCTATCCCCTTCTGTCTCCTTGTGTTAGTAACTATGTGTTGACTCTAGAGACAGGTAGATCTCTCCCTCTTCTGTCTCTTGTGTTATCCCCTTCCCTGTCTCCTTGTGTTAGTAACTATGTGTTGAGTCTAGAGACAGGTAGATCTCTCTTCCTCTCCCCTTCTGTCTCCCCTTGTGTTAGTAACTGTGTTGACTCTAGAGACAGGTAGATCCCCTTCTCTATCCCCTCTCCTTGTGTTAGTAACTATGTGTTGACTCTAGAGACAGGTAGATCTCTCTCTTCCTCTATCCCCTTCTGTCTCCTTGTGTAGTAACTATGTGTTGAGTCTAGAGACAGGTAGATCTCTCTCTTCCTCTATCCCCTTCTGTCTCCTTGTGTTAGTAACTATGTGTTGAGTCTAGAGACAGGTAGATCTCTCTTTCCTCTATCCCCTTCTGTCTCCTTGTGTTAGTAACTATGTGTTGAGTCTAGAGACAGGTAGATCTCTCTCTTCCTCTATCCCCTTCTGTCTCCTTGTGTTAGTAACTATGTGTTGACTCTAGAGACAGGTAGATCTCTCTCTTCCTCTATCCCCTTCTGTCTCCTTGTGTTAGTAACTATGTGTTGACTCTAGAGACAGGTAGATCTCTCTTCCTCTATCCCCCCCTTCTGTCTCCTTGTGTTAGTAACTATGTGTTGACTCTAGAGACAGGTAGATCTCTCTCTTTCCTCTATCCCCTTCTGTCTCCTTGTGTAACTATTAGACTCAAAGACTGTCTCCTTGTATTAGTAACTGTGTTGACTCTAGAGACAGGTAGATCTCTCTTAGAATCCTCTCTCCCTTTCTGTCTCCTTGTGTTAGTAACTGGAACCATGTGATGTGAGTCTAGAGACAGGTAGATCTCTCTTCCTCTATCCCCTTCTGTCTCCTTGTGTTAGTAACTATGTGTTGAGTCTAGAGACAGGTAGATCTCTCTTCCTCTATCCCCTTCTGTCTCCTTGTGTTAGTAACTATGTGTTGAGTCTAGAGACAGGTAGATCTCTCTCTTCCTCTATCCCCTTCTGTCTCCTTGTGTTAGTAACTATGTGTTGACTCTAGAGACAGGTATCTCTCTCTCTTCCTCTATCCCCTCTCTGATCTCTCTCTTCCTCTATCCCCTTCTGTCTCCTTGTGTTAGTAACTATGTGTTGACTCTAGAGACAGGTAGATCTCTCTCTTCCTCTATCCCCTTCTGTCTCCTTGTCTCTCAGGTAGATCTCTCCCTCTCTCTCTCTCTCTCTCTCCCTCTCTCCCTTCTCCTTGTATTAGTAACTATGTGTTGAGTCTAGAGACAGGTAGATCTCTCTCTTCCTCTCTTCCCTATCCCCTTCTGTCTCCTTGTATTAGTAACTATGTGTTGAGTCTAGAGACAGGTAGATCTCTCTCTTCCTCTATCCCCTTCTGTCTCCTTGTATTAGTAACTATGTGTTGAGTCTAGAGACGGGTAGATCTCTCTCTTCCTCTATCCCCTTCTGTCTCCTTGTGTTAGTAACTATGTGTTGACTCTAGAGACAGGTAGATCTCTCCCTTCCTCTTCCTCTATCCCCTTCTGTCTCCTTGTATTAGTAACTATGTGTTGACTCTAGAGACAGGTAGATCTCTCTCTTCCTCTCTCCCTTTCTGTCTCCTTGTATTAGTAACTATGTGTTGACTCCAGAGACAGCTAGTTGATATCTATCTGACATTAGAATCAAACTGGAACCATAGAGATGTGATGGAATAACCATTAGAATCAAACTGGAACCATAGAGATGTGATGGAATAACCATTAGAATCAAACTGGAACCATAGAGATGTGATGGAATAACCATTAGAATCATACTGGAACCATAGAGATGTGATGGAATAACCATTAGAATCAAACTGGAACCATTAGAATCAAACTGGAACCATAGAGATGTGATGGAATAACCAGGTGGTTTTCAACTGTCCTCCAGTTGCTGCTCTGAGGCACTTTGTGAAGAGCCACCTGCAGGACCCCAACTACCCTTCTACCTGTGTGAGTATCGCTCCGTTTCTCTTACATTTCTCTCTCTCTCATTTAGCTCCGCTCTCTCTCCAGAGCGTCTCTCTCTCGATCTCTCTCTCCCATCTCTCTCTCTCTCGCTCGCTCTCTCTCTCTCTCTCTCCGTCTCTCTCTCTCTCCATCTCTCGTCTCTCTCTCTCTCCGTCTCTCTCTCTCTCCTCTCTCTCTCTCTCTCTCTCTCTCTCCAGCTATCTCTCTCTCTCTCCGTCTCTCTCTCTCGTCTCTCGCTCCGTCTCTCTCCGTCTCTCTCTCTCGCTCCGTCTCTCTCTCGCTCCATCTCTCTCTCTCCGTCTCTCTCCGCCTCTCGTCTCTCTCTCTCTGTCTCTCTCTCTCTCTCCGTCTCTCTCCGTCTCTCTCTCCCTCTCTCGTCTCTCCATCTCTCTCTCGCTCTCTCTCTCTCTCTCTCTCTCTCCGTCTCTCTCTCGCTCCGTCTCTCTCCGTCTCCGTCTCTCTCTCGCTCCGTCTCTCTCTCGTCTCTCTCTCTCTCTCTCTCTCTCTCTCGTCCATCTCTCTCTCGCTCCGTCTCTCTCGCTCCGCTCCTCCGTCTCTCTCTCTCTCCGTCTCTCCGTCTCTCTCTCTCGCTCCGTCTCTCTCACTCCTCTCTCTCTCTCCATCTCTCTCTCTCTCGTCTCTCTCTCTCCGTCTCTCTCTCTCCGTCTCTCTCTCTCCGTCTCTCTCTCTCGCTCCGTCTCTCTCGCTCCGTCTCTCTCTCGCTCCGTCTCTCCGTCTCTCTCGCTCCGTCTCTCTCTCTCTCTCCGTCTCTCTCTCCGTCTCTCTCTCTTCCGCTCCTCTCGCTCCGTCTCTCTCCGTCTCTCTCTCTCGCTCCGTCTCTCTCTCGCTCCGTCTCTCTCTCGCTCCGTCTCTCTCTCTCGCTCCGCTCCGTCTCTCTCGCTCTCTCTCTCTCTCGCTCCGTCTCGCTCCGTCTCTCTCTCTCGCTCCGTCTCTCTCTCGCTCCGTCTCTCTCTCGCTCCGTCTCTCTCTCGTCTCTCATCTCTCCTCTCTCTCTCTCTCTCTCTCTCTCTCCATCTCTCTCTCTCCGTCTCTCTCTCTCTCTCCGTCTCTCTCTCGCTCCGTCTCTCTCTCTCTCGCTCCGTCTCTCTCTCTCCGCTCTCTCGTCTCTCTCTCGCTCTCCGTCTTCGCTCCGCTCTCTCTCTCCTCCCGTCTCTCTCTCGCTCCGTCTCTCTCTCTCCGTCTCTCTCTCGCTCCGTCTCTCTCTGCTCCCGTCTCTCTCGCTCCGTCTCTCTCTCTCTCCGTCTCTCTCGCTCCGTCTCTCTCTCCTCTCGTCTCCGTCTCTCTCTCCGTCTCTCTCTCGCTCCGTCTCTCTCGCTCCGTCTCCGTCTCCTCTCTCTCGCTCCGTCTCTCTCGCTTCCTCTCTTGCTCCGTCTCTCTCTCCGCTCCGTCTCTCTCTCGCTCGCTCTCTCTCTTTCGCTCTCCGTCTCTCTCGCTCTCTTTTCCGTCTCTCTCGCTCCGTCTCTCTCTCTCTCGCTCCTCGCTCCGTCTCTCTCTCGCTCCGTCTCTCTCTCGTCTCTCTCTCTCGCTCCGTCTCGTCTCTCTCTCTCCGTCTCTCCTCGCTCCGCTCCGTCTCTCCCTCTCGTCTCTCTCTCTCCGTCTCTCTCTCTCTCTCTCCGTCTCTCTCTCTCTCTCTCTCCTCTCTCCGTCTCTCTCTCTCTCCTCTCTCTCCGTCTCTCTCTCGCTCCGTCCTCTCTCTCTCCATCTCTCTCTCCGTCCTCTCTCTCTCTCCATCTCTCTCTCTCCATCTCTCTCGTCTCTCTCTCGCTCCATCTCTCTCTCCATCTCTCTCTCTCCATCTCTCTCTCATCTCTCCATCTCTCTCTCTCCATCTCTCTCTCTCTCTCTCTCCATCTCTCTCTCTCTCCATCTCTCTCTCTCTCTCCATCTCTCTCTCTCTCTCCATCTCTCTCTCTCTCTCTCTCTCTCTCTCTCTCCATCTCTCTCTCTCTCCATCTCTCTCTCGCTCCATCTCTCTCTCGCTCCATCTCTCTCTCGCTCCGTCTCTCTCCATCTCTCTCTCTCGCTCCCATCTCTCTCTCTCGCTCCGTCTCTCTCGCTCCATCTCTCTCTCGCTCCATCTCTCTCTCGCTCCGTCTCTCTCTCTCTCCATCTCTCTCGCTCCATCTCTCTCTCGCTCCATCTCTCTCTCTCGCTCCATCTCTCTCTCCATCTCCATCTCCATCTCTCTCGCTCCATCTCTCTCTCGCTCCATCTCTCTCTCGCTCCATCTCTCTCGCTCCATCTCTCTCTCGCTCCATCTCTCTCTCTCGCTCCGTCTCTCTCTCTCTCGCTCCGTCTCTCTCTCGCTCCATCTCTCTCTCGCTCCGTCTCTCTCTCTCGCTCCGTCTCTCTCTCTCGCTCCGTCTCTCTCTCGCTCCGTCTCTCTCTCGCTCCGTCTCTCTCTCGCTCCGTCTCTCTCTCGCTCCGTCTCTCTCTCGCTCCGTCTCTCTCTCGCTCGGTCTCTCGCTCCGTCTCTCTCTCTCGCTCTCTCTCTCTCTCTCGCTCCGTCTCTCTCTCTCTCTCTCGCTCCGTCTCTCTCTCGCTCCGTCTCTCTCTCTCGCTCCGTCTCTCTCTCTCGCTCCGTCTCTCTCTCTCTCCGTCTCTCTCTCTCTCTCTCCTCGGTCTCTCTCTCTCTCTCGCTCCATCTCTCTCTCTCTCTCGCTCCATCTCTCTCTCTCTCTCCATCTCTCTCTCTCTCTCTCGCTCCGTCTCTCTCTCTCGCTCCGTCTCTCTCTCTCGCTCCGTCTCTCTCTCTCTCGCTCCGTCTCTCTCTCTCGCTCCGTCTCTCTCTCTCGCTCCATCTCTCTCTCTCTCTCCATCTCTCTCTCTCTCTCCATCTCTCTCTCTCGCTCCATCTCTCTCTCTCGCTCATCTCTCTCTCATCTCTCAATCAACTTTATACTGAACACAAATATAAAAGTTACATGCAACAATTTAAACGATTCTAATGAGTCACAGTTCATATAAGGAGATCAGTCAATTTAAATACATTTTTGTCCCTGATCTCTGTGGATTTCGACTTGAGACTTCTGTGGTGTTGTGTGACAGACCTTCACATTTTAGTGGTCTTTTCTGTGTAATGATCATGCTGTTTAATCAGCTTCTTGATGTCAGACCTGTCAGATGGATGGATTATCTTGGCAGAGGAGAAATGCCCACTAACAGGGATGTAAACACATTATTGCAAAACATATTTTATTTCAGCTCATGAAACCAACACTTTACATGTTGCTTTATATTTTTGTTCAGTATATTTATGAAGCCCTTTTTATATCAGCAAGCAATGTAGATGTAGCAGCACAGTGACTAGGGAGGGAGACAGGGAGGGTGGAACCAGCAGGTCTGAGACAAGGTAGCACGTCTGGTGAACAGGTCAGGGATCCATAGCCGCAGGCAGAACAACATAACCTTGATTGGCAGCATGACTGGGGAGGGGGACAGCCAGGAGTCCTGAGGTATGGCCCTAGAGCTCAGGTCCTCAGGGTGGAGGGACAGACAGGAGCCTTGAGGCATGGCCCCTAGAGCTCAGGTCCTCAGTGGAGAGGGACAGACAGGAGTGCCAAGGCATGGCCCTATAGCTCAGGTCCTCAGGGGGGAGGGACAGCCAGGAGTCCTGAGGCATGGCCCTAGAGCTCAGGGGGAAGGGGAGAGGGGGAGGGACAGCCAGGAGCCCTGAGGCATGGCCCTAGAGCTCAGGTCCTCAGGGGGAGGGACAGCCAGGAGTCCTGAGGTATGGCCCCTAGAGCTCAGGTCCTCAGGGGGAGGGACAGCCAGGAGTCCTGAGGCATGGCCCTAGAGCTCAGGGGGAAGGGGGAGGGGGACAGCCAGGAGCCCTGAGGCATGGCCCTAGAGCTCAGGGGGAAGGGGGAGGGACAGCCAGGAGCCCTGAGGCATGGCCCCTAGAGCTCAGGTCCTCAGGGGGAGGGACAGACAGGAGTCCTGAGGCATGGCCCTAGAGCTCAGGTCCTCAGGGGGAGGGACAGACAGGAGTCCTGAGGCATGGCCCTAGAGCTCAGGTCCTCAGGGGGAGGGACAGAGTCCTGAGGCATGGCCCTAGAGCTCAGGGGGAGGTGGAGGGACAGCCAGGAGCCCTGAGGCATGGCCCCTAGAGCTCAGGTCCTCAGGGGGGAGGGACAGACAGGAGTCCTGAGGCATGGCCCTAGAGCTCAGGGGGAGGTGGAGGGACAGACAGGAGTCCTGAGGCATGGCCCCTAGAGCTCAGGTCCTCAGGGGGAGGGACAGACAGGAGTCCTGAGGCATGGCCCTAGAGCTCAGGGGAGGGGAGGGACAGCCAGGAGTCTGAGGTATGGCCCCTAGAGCTCAGGTCCTCAGGGGAGGGACCTGAGGCATGGCCCTAGAGCTCAGGGGAAGGGGGAGGGACAGCCAGGAGCCCTGGAGGCATGGCCCTAGAGCTCAGGTCCTCAGGGAGGGGACAGACAGGAGTCCTGAGGCATGGCCCTAGAGCTCAGGTCCTCAGGGGGAGGGACAGACAGGAGTCCTGAGGCATGGCCCTAGAGCTCAGGTCCTCAGGGGGAGGGACAGACAGGAGTCCTGAGGCATGGCCCTAGAGCTCAGGGGGAGGTGGAGGGACAGCCAGGAGCCCTGAGGCATGGCCCTAGAGCTCAGGTCCTCAGGGGGGAGGGACAGACAGGAGTCCTGAGGCATGGCCCTAGAGCTCAGGGGGAGGTGGAGGGACAGACAGGAGTCCTGAGGCATGGCCCTAGAGCTCAGGGGGAGGTGGAGGGACAGACAGGAGTCCTGAGGCATGGCCCTAGAGCTCAGGGGGAGGTGGAGGGACAGACAGGAGTCCTGAGGCATGGCCCTAGAGCTCAGGGGGAGGTGGAGGGACAGACAGGAGTCCTGAGGCATGGCCCTAGAGCTCAGGGGGAGGTGGAGGGGGACAGACAGGAGTCCTGAGGCATGGCCCTAGAGCTCAGGGGGAGGTGGAGGGGGACAGACAGGAGTCCTGAGGCATGGCCCTAGAGCTCAGGTCCTCAGGGGGGAGGGACAGACAGGAGCCCTGAGGCATGGCCCTAGAGCTCAGGGGGAGGTGGAGGGGGACAGACAGGAGTCCTGAGGCATGGCCCTAGAGCTCAGGGGGAGGTGGAGGGACAGCCAGGAGTCCTGAGGCATGGCCCTAGAGCTCAGGGGGAGGTGGAGGGACAGCCAGGAGTCCTGAGGCATGGCCCTAGAGCTCAGGGGAGGTGGAGGGACAGACAGGAGTCCTGAGGTATGGCCCCTAGAGCTCAGGTCCTCAGGGGGAGGGACAGACAGGAGTCCTGAGGCATGGCCCTAGAGCTCAGGTCCTCAGGGGGAGGGACAGACAGGAGTCCTGAGGCATGGCCCTAGAGCTCAGGTCCTCAGGGGAGGTGGAGGGGGAGGGACAGCCAGGAGCCCTGAGGCATGGCCCTAGAGCTCAGGTCCTCAGGGGGAGGGACAGACAGGAGTCCTGAAGCATGGCCCTAGAGCTCAGGGGAGGTGGAGGGACAGACAGGAGTCCTGAGGCATGGCCCTAGAGCTCAGGGGAGGGGGGGGACAGACAGGAGTCCTGAGGCATGGCCCTAGAGCTCAGGGGGAGGTGGAGGGGGACAGACAGGAGTCCTGAGGCATGGCCCTAGAGCTCAGGGGGAAGGGGAGAGGGGGAGGGACAGACAGGAGTCCTGAGGCAGGCCCTGGAGCTCAGGGAGGTGGAGGGACAGACAGGAGTCCTGAGGCATGGCCCTAGAGCTCAGGGGAGGTGGAGGGATGGGGACAGAGAGGGAGAGGATAATCTCTCCATCTCTCTCTCTCATTTTGGATATAAAATGATTATTTCCTCTCTTCCAGTCATCGCTCCTCCTAAAACCATTCTGGAGGACCCAACAGCCACCCTTTTCCAGGTAAGCCCCCCCCCCCCTACATGTAAGGACCCAACAGCCACCCTCTTCCAGGTAAGCCCCCCCCCCCTACAGGTAAGGACCCAACAGCCACCCTCTTCCAGGTAAGCCCCCCTACAGGTAAGGACCCAACAGCCACCCTCTTCCAGGTAAGCCCCCCCCTACAGGTAAGGACCCAACAGCCACCCTCTTCCAGGTAAGCCCCCCTACAGGTAAGGACCCAACAGCCACCCTCTTCCAGGTAAGCCCCCCCCCCCCCTACAGGTAAGGACCCAACAGCCACCCTCTTTCCAGGTAAGCCCCCCCCCTACAGGTAAGGACCCAACAGCCACCCTCTTCCAGGTAAGCCCCCCCCTACAGGTAAGACTCTCCATGTCTCTAAAGAACAGAATGAAATTGGACTGGTAAACTTTATTTATTGTTGCTCCAATCAGTGTAAAGTATTAATTCGGGTTCTAGTAGGTTTGAAACAGCATGGAGACATGAACCCTACACAATAATAACACAACACAAGGAATTCTCATGTGCTTTAGAAAAATACATCTCTCTCTCTGTTGCTCTTTTCTCTCCTGTCCTCCTCCTCCTCTCTCTCTGTTGCTCTTTTCTCTCCTGTCCTCCTCCTCTCTCTCTGTTGCTCTTTTCTCTCCTGTCCTTCTCCTCTCTCTGTTGCTCTTTTCTCTCCTGTCCGCCTCCTCCTCTCTCTGTTGCTCTTTTCTCTCCTGTCCTCCTCCTCTCTCTGTTGCTCTTTTCTCTCCTGTCCTTCTCCTCTCTCTCTGTTGCTCTTTTCTCCTGTCCTCCTCCTCCTCTCTCTCTGTTGCTCTTTTCTCTCCTGTCCTCCTCTCTCTGTTGCTCTTTTCTCTGCCTCCTTCTTTCTCTGTTGCTCTTTTCCTCCTGTCCTCCTCCCTCCTCTCTCTGTTGCTCTTTTCTCCTGTCCTCCTCCCTCCTCCTCCCTCCTGTCCTCCTCCTCTCTCTCTGTTGCTTGTTCTCTCCTGTCCTCCTCCTCCTCCTCTCTCTGTTGCTCCTTTTCTCTCTGTTGCTGTCCTCCTCCTCCTCTCCTCTGTTGCTCTTTCCCTCCTCCTCCTCTGTTGCTGCTTTTCTCTCCTGTCCTCCTCCTCCTCCTCTCTGTCTGTTGCCCTCCTCCTCCTTCTCTCTCTGTTGCTCCTCTCCTGTCCTCCTCCTCCTCTCTCTCTGTTGCTCTTTTCTCTCCTGTCCTCCTCCTCCTCCCTCTCTGTTGCTATGTTCTCTCCTGTCCTCCTCCCTCCTCTCTCTGTTGCTCTTTTCTCTCCTGTCCTCCTCCCTCTCTCTGTGTTGCTTTTCTTCTGTCCTCCTCCTCCTCCTCTCTCTGTTGCTCTTTTCTCCTGTCCTCCTCCTCCTCCTCTCTCTGTTGCTCTTTTCTCTGTCCTCCTCCTCCTCTCTCTGTTGCTCTTTTCCCTGTCCTCCTCCTCCTCTCTCTCTGTTGCTCTTTTCTCTCCTGTCCTCCTCCTCCCTCCTCTCTCTGTTGCTCTTTTCTCTCTGTCCTCCTCCTCCTTCCTCCTCTCTGTTGCTCTTTTCTCTCCTGTCCTCCTCCTCCTCTCTGTGTCCATTTTCTGCCCTACTGACCTTCACCACTGTTTGATCTGGGGTGAGGAGAGAGAGGGAGGAAGACTGAGGGGGAGGGAGACAGAGGGGATGGGGGGGGGGGGGGGGGTCTGATGTGTGAGGTTGCAAGGGTTAGATTCATAGGGAGTGTAGAGATCGCCACGATTACACCCTTAGAAGTACACACCAGTCTGGAGAGAGATTCTGGAGCCATCTCTCACACACACACACACACAGACAGACACACAGACAGACAGACAGACAGACAGTTCAATTGAATGATTTTGTGTGATGTCACAGAAGGAATGTTCCCCATCCCAGCAGCCCTCTGATAGCAGCCCTCCCCTCTATCTCCCCTGCCTATGGAGACGCCAGTGTCTAAGGGAGCATGTTGTGCCCAGGGAGAGAGTGGTGGAATGTCTGTTATCCCATTGCTACACATTGTTTCTTGTTCAAAGAGTCTCTAATAATAGTCATTAACAGCTCTGTCCATAATAGAAACCAGAAGGACTGGAGGGAGGAGGAGGTAGAGAGAGGACTGAGGGGAGAGTGGTAGGTAGAGGGGTAGAGAGAGGCCAGAGAGGGGTGGGGAGAGGCCAGAATGGGGGTGGGGAGAGGCCAGAGGGGGTGGGGAGAGGACAGAGGGAGGACTGAGGACAGAGGGGGTAGAGAGAGGACAGAGGGAGGACTGAGGACAAAGGGGGAGTAGAGAGAGGGACAGATGGGGGTAGAGAGAAGACAGAGGGAGGACTGAGGGTAGAGGGGTAGAGAGAGGGGCAGAGAGGGGGAGGGAGAGAGGTAAAGAGAGGACAGGAGAGGCCAGAGGGGGGTAGAGAGGGCCTGAGGCCAGAGAGGGGGGTAGAGAGAGGCCTGAGGCCAGAGGGGGTAGAGAGAGGCCTGAGGCCAGAGGGGGTAGAGAGAGGCCTGAGGCCAGAGGGGGTAGAGAGAGGACAGAGGGGGTAGAGAGAGGACAGGAAAGGACTGAGGACAGAGGGGGGTAGAGAGAGGACTGAGGACAGAGGGGGTAGAGAGAGGACTGAGGACAGAGGGGGTAGAGAGAGGACAGGGGGGTAAGGAGAGAGGACAGGAGAGAGGGACAGAGGAGGACAGTAGAGGGTAGAGAGGACAGAGGGGGGTAGAGGAGGACAGAGGGGGTAGAGAGAGAGGACAGGGGGTAAAGAGAGGACAGGAGAGGCCAGAGGGGGTAGAGAGAGACTGAGGCCAGAGAGGGGTAAGAGAGAGGACTGAGGCCAGAGGGGGTAGAGAGAGGACAGAGGGGGGTAGAGAGAGGGACAGGAAAGGACTGAGGACTGAGGGGGTAGAGAGAGGACTGAGGACAGGACTGAGGGTAGAGAGAGGACTGAGGGAGGGGGTAGAGAGAGGCCAGAGGGGGTAGAGAGAGGACAGGAAAGGACTGAGGACAGGGGGTAGAGAGAGGACTGAGGGACAGGACTGAGGCCAGAGGGGGTAGAGAGAGGACTGAGGCCAGAGGGGGTAGAGAGAGGACTGAGGCCAGAGGGGGTAGAGAGAGAGACTGAGGCCAGAGGGGGTAGAGAGAGGACTGAGGCCAGAGGGGGTAGAGAGAGGACTGAGGCCAGAGGGGGTAGAGAGAGGACTGAGGCCAGAGGGGGTAGAGAGGGGACAGGAAAGGACTGAGGCCAGAGGGGGTAGAGAGAGAGGGACAGGAGAGGACTGATGACAGAGGGGGTAGAGAGAGGACTGAGGACAGAGGGGATATAGTAGAGAGAGGAAGGACTGAGGACAGAGGGGGGTAGAGAGAGGACTGAGGACAGAGGGGGGTAGAGAGAGGACAGAGGGGGGTAGAGAGAGGACAGAGGGGGGTAGAGAGAGGACAGAGGGGGGAGGACGGCAGGGAGAGAAGGTTTTGGGGCTGTGTCTATCCTCAGCAGACAGCACTAGAGATATTTTTAACGGTCTCTCTGTCTACCTCTCTCAGGTAAACAGTAGAGTCAGAATAATAACTCTGTCTGTACTCACCCTGTAATCACCAGTCTGTCAGTCATTACAGCCATCGGCACCATTTAAACCTTTCACTTTCAGGGCTCGTGATTCAGGGGTTGTTGTTTGGCTCTCGAGGTGAAGGTGTTTTCCCAACCGCTCGATGAGCCTTCAGTTAGTGGTCGACTTCAAACTGAACTGTGTGCCGCCATGTTTGGTGACGGTGAAGAAGCTGTTGGAGTGTTAGAAGTGGATTGAAACGGGCGTCTCTCTCTCTCTCTCTCTCTTGATTGGAGGAGAGAGATCTTCTCTCTCTCTCTCTCTCCAGGCTGACCTGTTCCCTGCTGCCCTGGTCTACTTTGGCTCTGACGTCAAGACAGGTGTGTCTCCCTTTACCTCGGGTTGATTTCAACGTGTTGCCTTGGATGAGATGGTTCTGAAGGTGTGTTCTCTGTCCACAGAGAGTTACTTAGAGAGACATCTCCTGGATTCCAGTGTCTCGGCCCTACAAGCAGACGAGGCCATTGCTGGGTCAGTCTACTGTTGACATTTAACAACCAAACAACAACATTTTATTTGTGTGTGTGAGAAGGAGAGGATCAGAACCTCCTGTTGGTGGAACTGCCCCATCGTCGTGGCAACACGGCTCGGCTGTGTTTCCCCGGGCGACGGCTCTATGTTCCTGTCACAGCGCTGTCATCATCAGAATCCTTTGAAGGGTTCCGGCCAAACGCACGGACACCCCCCACCTCCCCTCCTCTAAAGATAGAGCCATTTCCCCAATCTGACCCCCACCTGTTGCCCCTCCACCATCAGTCGAGGACACACACCCCCACCTCCCCCTTCCTCTAAAGATAGAGCCATTTCCCCAATCTGACCCCAATTGTTGCCCCTCCACCATCAGTCGAGACACACACACACACACACCACTAACCCATCTCCCCTTCATCCATCCACTCCTCTTCACCTCTCTCTCCTCCTCCTGTCCCTCATTCCACTATTAGCTTCAAAGGGGATGCCAGGGAACCTTCTACCTCTCCCCTACTTCTGTGAGGGAGGGTGAGAGAGAGAGAGAGAGAGAGGGAGTGGGAAAGGGGGGTAAGAGAGAGAGAGATATTGATATAGTGGAGGGAAAGAGAGAGAGAGAGATATTGATATAGTGGAGGGAGAGAGAGAGAGAGAGAGAGAGAGAGATTGATATAGTGGAGGGAAAGAGAGAGAGAGAGATATTGATATAGTGGAGAGAAAGAGAGAGAGAGATATTGATATAGTGGAGGGAGAGAGAGAGAGAGATATTGATATAGTGGAGGGAGAGAGAGAGATATTGATATAGTGGAGGGAGCGAGAGAGATATTGATATAGTGGAGGGAGAGAGAGATATTGATATAGTGGAGGGAGAGAGAGAGAGAGAGATAGATATAGTGGAGAGAGAGAGAGAGATATTGATATAGTGGAGGGAGAGAGAGAGAGACAGATATTGATATAGTGGAGGGAGAGAGAGAGATATTGATATAGTGGAGGGAAAGAGAGAGAGAGAGATATTGATATAGTGGAGGGAAAGAGAGAGAGAGAGATATTGATATAGTGGAGGGAAAGAGAGAGAGAGATATTGATATAGTGGAGGGAAAGAGAGAGAGAGAGATATTGATATAGTGGAGAGAGAGAGAGAGATATTGATATAGTGGAGGGAGAGAGAGAGATATTGATATAGTGGAGGGAGAGAGAGAGAGAGAGAGGGAGAGAGAGAGAGACAGATATTGATATAGTGGAGGGAGAGAGAGAGAGAGAGAGATATTGATATAGTGGAGGAGAGAGAGAGAGAGAGAGAGATATTGATATAGTGGAGGGAGAGAGAGAGAGAGATATTGATATAGTGGAGGGAAGAGAGAGAGAGAGAGAGATATTGATATAGTGGAGGAGAGAGAGAGAGATATTGATATAGTGGAGGGAAAGAGAGAGAGAGAGAGATATTGATATAGTGGAGGAGAGAAGAGAGAGAGTGGAGAGAGAGATATTGATATAGTGGAGGGAGAGAGAGAGAGATATTGATATAGTGGAGGAGAGAGAGAGAGAGATATTGATATAGTGGAGGGAGAGAGAGAGAGAGATATTGATATAGTGGAGGGAGAGAGAGATATTGATATAGTGGAGGGAGAGAGAGAGAGAGATATTGATATAGTGGAGGGAAAGAGAGAGAGATATTGATATAGTGGAGGGAGAGAGAGAGAGACAGATATTGATATAGTGGAGGGAGAGAGAGAGAGAGATATTGATATAGTGGAGGAAAGAGAGAGAGATATTGATATAGTGGAGGAGAAAGAGAGAGAGAGATATTGATATAGTGGAGGGAGAGAGAGAGAGAGATATTGATATAGAGATATTGATATAGTGGAGGGAGAGAGAGAGATATAGTGGAGAGAGAGAGAGAGAGATATTGATATAGTGGAGAGAGAGAGAGAGAGATATTGATATAGTGGAGGGAAAGAGAGAGAGAGAGAGATATGATATAGTGGAGGGAAGAGAGATATTGATATAGTGGAGGGAGAGAGAGAGAGAGATATTGATATAGTGGAGGGAGAGAGAGAGAGAGATATTGATATAGTGGAGGGAGAGAGAGAGAGACAGATATTGATATAGTGGAGGGAGAGAGATATTGATATAGTGGAGGGAAAGAGAGAGAGAGAGAGAGATATTGATATAGTGGAGGGAGAAAGAGAGAGAGATATTGATATAGTGGAGGGAGAGAGAGAGAGAGATATTGATATAGTGGAGGGAAAGAGAGAGAGAGATATTGATATAGTGGAGGAAAGAGAGAGATATTGATATAGTGGAGGGAAAGAGAGAGAGAGAGAGAGATATTGATATAGTGGAGGGAGAGAGAGAGAGAGATATTGATATAGTGGAGAGAGAGAGAGAGAGAGATATTGATATAGTGGAGGGAGAGAGAGAGAGATATTGAGACAGATATTGATATAGTGGAGGGAGAGAGAGATTGATATTGATATAGTGGAGGGAAAGAGAGAGATATTGATATAGTGGAGGGAGAGAGAGATTGATATAGTGGAGGGAGAGAGAGAGAGAGAGATATTGATATAGTGGAGGGAGAAGAGAGATATTGATATAGTGGAGGAGAGAGAGAGAGAGATATTGATATAGTGGAGGGAAGAGAGAGAGATATTGATATAGTGGAGGGAAGAGAGAGAGATATAGTGATATAGTGATATAGTGGAGGGAGAGAGAGAGAGAGATATTGATATAGTGGAGGGAGAGAGAGAGAGATATTGATATAGTGGAGGGAGAGAGAGAGAGAGATATTGATATAGTGGAGGGAGAGAGAGAGAGACAGATATTGATATAGTGGAGGAGGGAGAGAGATATAGTGGAGACATTGATATAGTGATATTGATATAGTGGAGGGAAGAGAGAGAGATATTGATATAGTGGAGGGAAAGAGAGAGAGAGATATTGATATAGTGGAGAAAGAGAGATATTGATATAGTGGAGGGAAAGAGAGAGAGAGAGATATTGATATAGTGGAGGGAAGAGAGAGAGAGAGATATTGATATAGTGGAGGGAAATATAGTGGAGAGAGAGACAGATATTGAGTGGAGAGAGAGAGAGAGATATTGATATAGTGGAGGGAGAGAGAGAGAGAGATATTGATATAGTGGAGGGAAAGAGAGAGAGATATTGATATAGTGGAGGGAGAGAGAGAGAGAGATATTGATATAGTGGAGGGAGAGAGAGAGAGAGATATTGATATAGTGGAGGGAGAGAGAGAGAGATATTGATATAGTGGAGGGAGAGAGAGAGATATTGATATAGTGGAGGGAAAGAGAGAGATATTGATATAGTGGAGGGAAAGAGAGAGAGAGATATTGATATAGTGGAGGGAGAGAGAGAGAGATATTGATATAGTGGAGGGAGAGAGAGAGAGAGATATTGATATAGTGGAGGGAGAGAGAGAGAGACAGATATTGATATAGTGGAGGGAGAGAGAGAGAGAGAGAGAGATATTGATATAGTGGAGGGAAGAGAGAGAGAGATATTGATATAGTGGAGGGAGAGAGAGAGAGAGAGATATTGATATAGTGGAGGGAAGAGAGAGAGAGAGATATTGATATAGTGGAGGGAGAGAGAGAGAGAGAGAGATATTGATATAGTGGAGGGAAAGAGAGAGAGATATAGTGGAGTGAGAGATATTGATATAGTGGAGGGAGAGAGAGATATTGATATAGAGAGAGAGAGAGATATTGATATAGTGGAGGGAGAGAGAGAGAGAGATATTGATATAGTGGAGGGTGGAGAGAGAGAGAGATATTGATATAGTGGAGGGAGAGAGAGAGATATTGATATTGGAGGGAGAGAGAGAGAGAGATATTGATATAGTGGAGGGAGAGAGAGAGATATTGATATAGTGGAGGGAGAGAGAGAGAGAGAGAGATATAGTGAGGGAAAGAGAGAGATATTGATATAGTGGAGGGAGAGAGAGAGAGAGATATTGATATAGTGGAGGGAGAGAGAGAGAGACAGATATTGATATAGTGGAGGGAAAGAGAGAGAGAGATATTGATATAGTGGAGGGAGAGAGAGAGAGAGAGAGAGATATTGATATAGTGGAGGGAGAGAGAGAGAGAGAGATATTGATATAGTGGAGGGAGAGAGAGAGAGAGAGATATTGATATAGTGGAGGGAGAGAGAGAGAGATATTGATATAGTGGAGGAGAGGGAGCGAGAGAGAGAGATATTGATATAGTGGAGGGAGAGAGAGATATTGATATAGTGGAGGGAGAGAGAGAGAGAGATATTGATATAGTGGAGGGAGAGAGAGAGAGATATTGATATAGTGGAGGGAAAGAGAGAGAGAGAGATATTGATATAGTGGAGGGAGAGAGAGAGAGAGAGATATTGATATAGTGGAGGGAAAGAGAGAGAGATATAGTGGAGATATAGTGGAGGGAAAGATATTGATATAGTGGAGGAGAGAGAGAGAGATATTGATATAGTGGAGGGAGAGAGAGAGAGAGATATTGATATAGTGGAGGGAGAGAGAGAGAGAGATATTGATATAGTGGAGGGAGAGAGAGAGATATTGATATAGTGGAGGGAGAGAGAGAGAGAGATATTGATATAGTGGAGGGAGAGAGAGAGATATTGATATAGTGGAGAGGAGAGATATTGAGAGAGAGAGATATTGATATAGTGGAGGGAGAGAGAGAGATATAGTGGAGGAGAGAGAGAGAGATATTGAGAGAGATATTGATATAGTGGAGGGAAAGAGAGAGAGAGATATTGATATAGTGGAGGGAGAGAGAGAGATATTGATATAGTGGAGGGAGAGATATTGATATAGTGGAGGGAAAGAGAGAGAGATATTGATATAGTGGAGGGAGAAGAGAGAGAGATATTGATATAGTGGAGGGAGAGAGAGAGAGATATTGATATAGTGGAGGGAGAGAGAGAGAGAGATATTGATATAGTGGAGGGAGAGAGAGAGAGATATTGATATATATAGTGGAGGGAGAGAGAGAGAGATATTGATATAGTGGAGGGAGAGAGAGAGAGAGATATTGATATAGTGGAGGGAGAGAGAGAGAGAGATATTGATATAGTGGAGGGAGAGAGAGAGAGATATTGATATAGTGGAGGGAGAGAGAGAGAGACAGATATTGATATAGTGGAGGGAAAGAGAGAGAGATATTGATATAGTGGAGGGAGAGAGAGAGAGAGATATTGATATAGTGGAGGGAGAGAGAGAGAGAGATATTGATATAGTGGAGGGAAAGAGAGAGAGAGATATTGATATAGTGGAGAGAGAGAGAGATATTGATATAGTGGAGGGAGAGAGAGAGAGATATTGATATAGTGGAGGGAAAGAGAGAGAGATATTGATATAGTGGAGGGAAGAGAGAGAGAGATATTGATATAGTGGAGGGAGGGAAGAGAGAGATATTGATATAGTGGAGGAGAGAGAGAGATATTGATATAGTGGAGAGAGAGAGAGATATTGATATAGTGGAGAGATATTGATATAGTGGAGGGAAAGAGAGAGAGAGATATATTGATATAGTGGAGGGAAAGAGAGAGAGAGATATTGATATAGTGGAGGGAGAGAGAGAGATATTGATATAGTGGAGGGAGAGAGAGAGAGAGAGATATTGATATAGTGGAGGGAGAGAGAGAGAGATATTGATATAGTGGAGGGAGAGAGAGAGAGAGATATTGATATAGTGGAGGGAAAGAGAGAGAGATATTGATATAGTGGAGGGAGAGAGAGAGAGAGATATTGATATAGTGGAGGGAGAGAGAGAGAGAGATATTGATATAGTGGAGGGAAAGAGAGAGAGAGATATTGATATAGTGGAGGGAGAGAGAGAGATATTGATATAGTGGAGGGAGAGAGAGAGAGAGATATTGATATAGTGGAGGGAGAGAGAGAGAGATATTGATATAGTGGAGGGAGAGAGAGAGATATTGATATAGTGGAGGGAGAGAGAGAGAGAGATATTGATATAGTGGAGGGAGAGAGAGAGAGAGATATTGATATAGTGGAGGGAGAGAGAGAGAGATATAGATATTGATATAGTGGAGGGAAAGAGAGAGAGATATTGATATAGTGGAGGGAAGAGAGAGAGAGATATTGATATAGTGGAGGGAGAGAGAGAGAGATATTGATATAGTGGAGGGAGAGAGATATTGATATAGTGGAGATATTGATATAGTGGAGAGAGAGAGATATTGATATAGTGGAGGGAGAGAGAGGGAAAGAGAGAGAGATATTGATATAGTGGAGGGAAAGAGAGAGAGAGATATTGATATAGTGGAGGGAGAGAGAGAGAGAGATATTGATATAGTGGAGGAAAAGAGAGAGAGAGATGATATAGTGGATATATTGATATAGTGGAGGAGAGAGAGAGATATTGATATAGTGGAGGGAGAGAGAGAGAGATATTGATATAGTGGAGGGAGAGAGAGAGAGAGAGATATTGATATAGTGGAGGGAAAGAGAGAGAGAGAGAGATATTGATATAGTGGAGGGAGAGAGAGAGATATTGATATAGTGATATAGTGGAGAGAGAGAGAGGATATTGATATAGTGGAGGGAGAGAGAGAGATATTGATATAGTGGAGGGAGAGAGAGAGAGAGATATTGATATAGTGGAGGGAGAGAGAGAGAGAGATATTGATATAGTGGAGGGAGAGAGAGAGACAGATATTGATATAGTGGAGGGAAAGAGAGAGAGAGATATTGATATAGTGGAGGGAAAGAGAGAGAGAGATATTGATATAGTGGAGGGAGAGAGAGAGAGAGACAGATATTGATATAGTGGAGGGAAAGAGTGGAGAGAGAGAGAGAGATATTGATATAGTGGAGGAGAGAGAGAGAG
This sequence comes from Oncorhynchus nerka, assembly GCF_034236695.1. Taxonomy (NCBI): domain Eukaryota; kingdom Metazoa; phylum Chordata; class Actinopteri; order Salmoniformes; family Salmonidae; genus Oncorhynchus; species Oncorhynchus nerka. The sequence continues at coordinate 18,545,021 of NC_088410.1, read as the reverse complement.
ATATTGATATAGTGGAGGGAGAGAGAGAGAGATATTGATATAGTGGAGGAGAGATATTGATATAGTGGAGAGAGAGAGATATTGATATAGTGGAGGGAAGAGAGAGAGAGAGAGATATTGATATAGTGGAGGGAAAGAGAGAGATATTGATATAGTGGAGGAGAGAGAGAGAGAGAGAGATATTGATATAGTGGAGGGAGAGAGAGAGAGAGAGATATTGATATAGTGGAGGGAAGAGAGAGAGACAGATATTGATATTGATATAGTGGAGGGAAAGAGAGAGAGAGAGAGATATTGATATAGTGGAGGGAGAGAGAGAGAGATAGGGAAAGAGAGAGAGATTGATATAGTGGAGGGAGAGAGAGAGAGATATTGATATAGTGGAGAGAGAGAGAGAGAGAGATATTGATATTGAGTAGGGAGGAAAGAGATATTGAGAGAGATATTGATATAGTGGAGGGAAAGAGAGAGAGAGATATTGATATAGTGGAGGGAGCGAGAGAGAGAGATATTGATATAGTGGAGGGAGAGAGAGAGAGAGAGATATTGATATAGTGGAGGGAGAGAGAGAGATATTGATATAGTGGAGGGAGAGAGAGAGAGATATTGATATAGTGGAGGGAAAGAGAGAGATATTGATATTGAGGGATAGTGGAGGGAATAGAGAGAGAGAGATATTGATATAGTGGAGGGAGAGAGAGAGGGAGAGATATTGATATAGTGGAGGGAGAGAGAGATATTGATATAGTGGAGGGAGAGAGAGATATTGATATAGTGGAGGGAGGGAGAGAGAGACAGATATTGATATAGTGGAGGGAGAGAGAGAGACAGATATTGATATAGTGGAGGGAGAGAGAGAGACAGATATTGATATAGTGGAGGGAGAGAGAGAGACAGATATTGATATAGTGGAGGGAAAGAGAGAGAGAGATATTGAGTGGAGGGAGGAGAGAGAGAGAGATATTGATATAGTGGAGGGAGAGAGAGAGAGAGATATTGATATAGTGGAGGGAGAGAGAGAGATATTGATATAGTGGAGGGAAAGAGAGATATTGATATAGTGGAGGGAGAGAGATATTGATGTTTAAGTTATTGATAATGTGGCACCCGGATCAAAGGTGAAATGTTGTTCTGTCAGGAGAGGATGTGTTTGTTCCATCTCCTGGACAGGAAGTCGTGCGATAGTGATGTCATGACCTTTCCTAACCTCTGAGGTCACTATAGTCCTGGCCACATGAAAGAGCCTGAACCCCCTGGGACACACACACACACACACTCCGCTTCCCAAACACGTCCTCTGCCCATCTGGAGAGTCCAGAAATGTCTTTCCCTGAGTTGGGGGTCTAGAGAGAGGGGGTCTAGAGGGGGGGGTCTAGAGAGAGAGAGAGGGGGTGTCTAGAGAGAGAGGGGGTGGTCTAGAGAGAGGGGGGTCTAGAGAGAGAGAGGGGGAGGGGAGAGAGAGAGAGAGAGAGAGAGAGAGAGAGAGAGAGAGAGGGGGTCTAGAGAGAGAGAGAGAGGGGGGGAGGTCTAGAGAGAGAGAGAGAGGGGGGGGAGGTCTAGAGAGAGAGAGAGAGAGGGGGTCTAGAGAGAGAGAGAGAGAGAGGGGGGAGGTCTAGAGAGAGAGAGAGAGGGGGTCTAGAGAGAGAGAGAGAGAGAGGGGGTCTAGAGAGAGAGAGAGAGAGAGAGAGAGAGGGGGTCTAGAGAGAGAGAGAGAGAGAGAGAGAGAGAGAGAGAGGGGCTAGAGAGAGAGAGAGAGGGGGGTCTAGAGAGAGAGAGAGAGAGAGAGAGAGAGAGAGAGGGGGGGATCTAGAGAGAGAGGGGGGGAGAGAGAGAGAGATGGTTTTGAGAATTTAAAGTACAGGAAGTGTGTGTGTGTTCAGAATACACATCTGATGAAATCCTGTGGACTGAATGCGCTTTCCTCTCCTCCATCCCTTTCTCTCTCCCTTCATTCCTCACCCTCTCTCTCCCTTCATTCCTCACCCTCTCTCTCCCTTCATTCCTCACCCTCTCTCTCCCTTCATTCCTCACCCTCTCTCTCCCTTCATTCCTCACCCTCTCTCTCTCCCTTCATTCCTCACCCTCTCTCTCTCTCCCTTCATTCCTCACCCTCTCTCTCTCTCCCTTCATTCCTCACCCTCTCTCTCCCTTCATTCCTCACCCTCTCTCTCTCTCCCTTCATTCCTCACCCTCTCTCTCTCTCCTTCATTCCTCACCCTCTCTCTCTCTTCATTCCTCACCCTCTCTCCTCACCCTCTCTCTCCCCCTCTCTCCTCACCCTCTCTCTCCTCACCCTCTCTCTCCCCCCCTCTCCTCACCCTCTCTCCTCACCCTCTCTCTCCCCCTCTCTCCTCACCCTCTCTCTCCCCCTCTCTCCTCACCCTCTCTCCCCTCTCTCCTCACCCTCTCTCTCCCCCTCTCTCCTCACCCTCTCTCTCCCCTCTCTCTCCCCCTCTCTCCTCACACCCTCTCTCCTCACACCCTCTCTCCTCACCCTCTCTGTCCTCACACCCTCTCTCCTCACCCTCTCTCCGGACCCTCTCTCTCCCCCCTCTCTCAGCTGTATGCCCAGGTCTTCGCCCCCCTCCTCCTTCTCTTCCATGGTAACAGAGGAGCCCCTTCCAGACCCCCCCACGGGGACCAGGGAGATTGAGGAGGAGGAGGAAGAGGAGCCGAACACACACAGCCAGGCCACCAAACCAGTCAGGACGGACACCGGCAAGGTCCCCAAGTGGCTCAAACTGCCAGGTACACTACCAATCAGACCTGTTGAAGGGGAGGTCACTCTAAAATGACCTATTACCTAACTGATAAAGAGTTAAAGGGGAGGTCACTCTAAAATGACCTATTACCTAACTGATAAAGGGGTAGGTCACTCTAAAATGACCTATTACCTAACGGATAAAGGGTTAAAGGGGAGGTCACTCTAAAAATACCTATTACCTAACTGATAAAGGGTTAAAGGGGAGGTCACTAAAAGGTCACTAAAAATACCTATTACCTAACTGATAAAGGGTTAAAGGGGAGGTCACTAAAAATACCTATTACCTAACTGATAAAGGGTTAAAGGGGAGGTCACTAAAAATACCTATTACCTAACTGATAAAGGGTTAAAGGGGGAGGTCACTAAAAATACCTATTACCTAACTGATAAAGGGTTAAAGGGGAGGTCACTAAAAATGACCTAACCACCTTTTAATCAGGGCAAAGGGGTCTGGTAACATGTCTAAAACAATGCACCTATTACCTCCGCAAAAGGCTATTAAAGGTAACATACAGAGACAATTGGAATCTCAATTCAATGGCTCAGTTAAAGAGGCATGTGAAGGGTCTACAGTCAATCAGGACTACAAGAAGAAACCCAGCCCAGTCACGGACCAGGATGTCCTCCCAGGCAGACTAAATAACTGGTTCAATACATTGACTGGAAAACATGCGGTCTCTCCTTCACTGCAGCCGAGGTGAGTAAGACATTTAAACGTCTGCAGGCCCAGACGGCTGTGTCCTAACAGCGCCTCAGAGCACTTAACCCCAATCCTCTGCTGGATGCTCTCAAGGTTCCTGTTCCCAAGAAAGCTAAGGTATGGCTGACTACCGCCCGTGCACACACATTAACCAATCACACACTGCTACACACACATTAACCAATTACACACTGCCTAACAAACACATTAACCAATCACACAGCTACACCATTAACCTCCAAGCTCGTCATCACACCCTGCTACACACACATTAACCAATCACACACTGCTACCGCACATTAACAATCACACACTAACCAATTACACACTGCTACAAACACATTAACCAATCACACACTGCTACAAACACATTAACCAATCACACACTGCTACACACACATTAACCAATTACACACTGCTACAAACACATTAACCAATCACACACTGCTACAAACACATTAACCAATCACACACTGCTACACACATCGATGGAACCAGTAGTGGACAGGGTAGCAACCAATCACACACTGCTACACATCACAGACAACCAATCACACACTGCTGAAGAAGGCGCAGCACGCCTCTTCAACCTCACAGGCTGAATTAACCAATCACACACTGCTACACCACATGCCAATCGAGACAACACACATTAACCAATCACACACTGCTACAACCGTACACATTAACCAATCACACACTGGGCAAACTACAAACACATTAACCAATCACACACTGCTAAACATCAAGGACATTAACCAATCACACACTGCTACAAACACATTAACCAATAACCAATCACACACTGCTACAAACACATTAACCAATGTTACACACTGCTACACACACATTAACCAATCACACACTGCTACACATATATCACAGCCACTTAACCAATCACACACTGCTACAAACACATTAACCAATCACACACATTGCTACAAACACATTAACCAATCACACACTGCTACCCACACATTAACCAATCACACACTGTACACGATACCATCACTGCTACAAACACATTAACCAATCACACACTGCTACCTTACACTGCTACAAACACATTAACCAATCACACACTGCTACATCACACATTAACCAATCACACACTGCTACACACAACATTAACCAATCACACACTGCTACACACACATTAACCAATCACACACTGCTACAAACACATTAACCAATCACACACTGCTACACACATTAACCAATCACACACTGCTACACACACATTAACCAATCACACACTGCTACAAACACATTAACCAATCACACACTGCTACAAACACATTAACCAATCACACACTGCTACACACACATTAACCAATCACACACTGCTACACACACATTAACCAATCACACACTGCTACACACATTAACAATTAACCTAATTAACCAATTACACACTGCTACACACACATTAACCAATCACACACTGCTTAACCAATCACACACTGCTACACACACATTAACCAATCACACACTGCTACAAACACATTAACCAATCACACACTGCTACAAACACATTAACCAATCACACACTGCTACAAACACATTAACCAATCACACACTGCTACACACATTAACCAATCACACACTGCTACAAACACATTAACCAATCACACACTGCTACACACACATTAACCAATCACACACTGCTACCCACACATTAACCAATCACACACTGCTACCCACACATTAACCAATCACACACTGCTACCCACTGCTACACACACATTAACCAATCACACACTGCTACACACTACAAGTGTGAAATAGGACAATTATAAGCACCTACCAAATTATTATAATTGTTTTAAAGGGAGAGTTCATCCTAAAATGAATGGATTGGCAATTCCTAGTCCATCTGTTCAGTCTCCTATTTGATGAGACTGTAGTTTCCCTCTTTAGCATGCTGACCCTGTTTACACTGACATAGAGAGGGCTGCTGACCCTGTTTACACTGACATAGAGAGGGCTGCTGACCCTGTTTACACTGACATAGAGAGGGCTGCTGGCCCTGTTTACACTGACATAGAGAGGGCTGCTGGCCCTGTTTACACTGACATAGAGAGGGCTGCTGGCCCTGTTTACACTGACATAGAGAGGGCTGCTGGCCCTGTTTACACTGACATAGAGAGGGCTGCTGGCCCTGTTTACACTGACATAGAGAGGGCTGCTGGCCCTGTTTACACTGACATAGAGAGGCCACGCTGCTGACCCTGTTTACACTGACATAGAGAGGCCACGCTGCTGACCCTGTTTACACTGACATAGAGAGGCCACCACGCTGCTGACCCTGTTTACACTGACATAGAGAGGGCTGCTGACCCTGTTTACACTGACATAGAGAGGCCACGCTGCTGACCCTGTTTACACTGACATAGAGAGGGCTGCTGACCCTGTTTACACTGACATAGAGAGGGCTGCTGACCCTGTTTACACTGACATAGAGAGGGCTGCTGACCCTGTTTACACTGACATAGAGAGGCCACCCTGTTTACACGCTGCTGACCCTGTTTACACTGACATAGAGAGGGCTGCTGACCCTGTTTACACTGACATAGAGAGGGCTGCTGACCCTGTTTACACTGACATAGAGAGGGCTGCTGACCCTGTTTACACTGACATAGAGAGGGCTGCTGGCCCTGTTTACACTGACATAGAGAGGCCACGCTGCTGACCCTGTTTACACTGACATAGAGAGGCCACGCTGCTGACCCTGTTTACACTGACATAGAGAGGCCACGCTGCTGACCCTGTTTACACTGACATAGAGAGGGCTGCTGACCCTGTTTACACTGACATAGAGAGGGCTGCTGACCCTGTTTACACTGACATAGAGAGGGCTGCTGACCCTGTTTACACTGACATAGAGAGGGCTGCTGACCCTGTTTACACTGACATAGAGAGGCCACGCTGCTGACCCTGTTTACACTGACATAGAGAGGGCTGCTGACCCTGTTTACACTGACATAGAGAGGCCACGCTGCTGACCCTGTTTACACTGACATAGAGAGGGCTGCTGACCCTGTTTACACTGACATAGAGAGGCCACGCTGCTGACCCTGTTTACACTGACATAGAGAGGGCTGCTGACCCTGTTTACACTGACATAGAGAGGGCTGCTGACCCTGTTTACACTGACATAGAGAGGCCACGCTGCTGACCCTGTTTACACTGACATAGAGAGGGCTGCTGACCCTGTTTACACTGACATAGAGAGGCCTGCTGGCCCTGTTTACACTGACATAGAGAGGGCTGCTGGCCCTGTTTACACTGACATAGAGAGGGCTGCTGACCCTGTTTACACTGACATAGAGAGGGCTGCTGACCCTGTTTACACTGACATAGAGAGGGCACGCTGCTGACCCTGTTTACACTGACATAGAGAGGGCTGCTGACCCTGTTTACACTGACATAGAGAGGGCTGCTGACCCTGTTTACTGACATGAGAGGGCCCTGTTTACACTGACATAGAGAGGGCTGCTGGCCCTGTTTACACTGACATAGAGAGGGCTGCTGACCCTGTTTACACTGACATAGAGAGGGCTGCTGACCCTGTTTACACTGACATAGAGAGGGCTGCTGACCCTGTTTACACTGACATAGAGAGGGCTGCTGACCCTGTTTACACTGACATAGAGAGGGCTGCTGACCCTGTTTACACTGACATAGAGAGGGCTGCTGACCCTGTTTACACTGACATAGAGAGGGCTGCTGACCCTGTTTACACTGACATAGAGAGGGCTGCTGACCCTGTTTACACTGACATAGAGAGGGCTGCTGACCCTGTTTACACTGACATAGAGAGGGCTGCTGACCCTGTTTACACTGACATAGAGAGGGCTGCTGACCCTGTTTACACTGACATAGAGAGGCCACGCTGCTGACCCTGTTTACACTGACATAGAGAGGCCACGCTGCTGACCCTGTTTACACTGACATAGAGAGGGCTGCTGGCCCTGTTTACACTGACATAGAGAGGGCTGCTGACCCTGTTTACACTGACATAGAGAGGGCTGCTGACCCTGTTTACACTGACATAGAGAGGGCTGCTGACCCTGTTTACACTGACATAGAGAGGGCTGCTGACCCTGTTTACACTGACATAGAGAGGGCTGCTGACCCTGTTTACACTGACATAGAGAGGGCTGCTGACCCTGTTTACACTGACATAGAGAGGCCACGCTGCTGACCCTGTTTACACTGACATAGAGAGGGCTGCTGACCCTGTTTACACTGACATAGAGAGGGCTGCTGGCCCTGTTTACACTGACATAGAGAGGGCTGCTGACCCTGTTTACACTGACATAGAGAGGGCTGCTGACCCTGTTTACACTGACATAGAGAGGGCTGCTGGACCCTGTTTACACTGACATAGAGAGGCTGCTGACCCTGTTTACACTGACATAGAGAGGGCTGCTGGGCCTGCTGACCCTGTTTACACTGACATAGAGAGGCCATATGGACTGATGTTTACACATAGAGAGGCTGCTGACCCTGTTTACACTGACATAGAGACTGCTGGACCCTGTTTACACTGACTAGAGAGGGCTGAGATGCCCTGGACCCTGTTTACACTGACATAGAGAGGGCTGCTGACCTAGTGAGATACACCCTGACATAGAGAGGGCTGACCACCCTGTTTACACTGACATAGAGATGCCCTGGACCCTTTTACACAACATAGAGAGGGCCACACTGACATAGAGAGGGCTGCTGACCCTGTTTACACTGACATAGTGAGATGCCCTGGACCCTGTTCATTCATACAACAACTGACCCCTACCTACACTAATGAGATGCCCTGGACTCCCTTCATTCATGACAACAACTGGCCCTGACCACACTACCTCCTCTAGAGAGATGCTGACTCCCCCTTCATTCATACAACAACTAGACCAGGGCTCTACCTGAGATGCCCTGTTTACACTGACATAGAGAGGGCTGCTGACCCTGTTTACACATAGAGAGGCTGAGTGAGATGGACTCCTTCATTCATACAACAACTAGACCACACTACCTCCTCTAGTGAGATGACCTGGACTCCCCTTCATTCATACAACAACTAGACCACACTACCTCTGGACCCTCTAATGAGATGCCCTGGACTCCCTTCATTCAACAACTAGACCACACTGACCCTGTTTACACTGACATAGACTGCCCCTGTTTCATACAACAACTAGACCACACTACCTCCTCTAGTGAGATGCCCTGACTCCCTTCATTCACTGACAACAACTAGACCCTGTTTACACTACCTCCTCTAGTGAGATGCCCTGGACTCCTTCATTCATACAACAACTAGACCACACTACCTCCTCTAGTGAGATGGACTCCCTTCATTCATACAACAACTAGACCACACTACCTCCTCTAGTGAGATGCCACCTGACTCCTTCATTCATACAACAACTAGACCACACTACCTCCTCTAGAGAGATGCCCTGGACTCCTTCATTCATACAACAACTAGACCACACTACCTCCTCTAGTGAGATGGACTCCCTTCATTCATACAACAACTAGACCACACTACCTCCCTCTAGTGAGATGCCCTGGACTCCCTTCATTCACACTGACAACAGACTAGACCCTCCTCTAGAGATGCCTGGACCCTCTTCATTCAGTGACAACTAGACCACCCTGTTTACTCCTTCATGAGATGGACCATACAACAACTAGACCACACTACCTCCTCTAGAGGGCTGCTGGACTGTTTCACTGACAACTGACTACACTGTGAGATGCTGACTCCTTCATTCATACAACAACTAGACCACACTACCTCCTCTAGTGAGATGGACTCCCCTTCATTCATACAACAACTAGACCACACTACCTCCTCTAGTGAGATAGATGGGCTGCTGACTCCCTTCATTCATACAACAACTAGACCACACTACCTCCTCTAGTGAGATGCCCTGACTCCCTTCATTCATACAACAACTAGACCACACTAGAGATGGACTCCCTTCATTCACAACAACTAGACCACACTACCTCCTCTAGTGAGATGGACTCCCTTCATTCATACAACAACTAGACCACACTACCTCCTCTAGAGATGCCCTGGACTCCCTTCATTCATACAACAACTAGACCACACTACCTCCTCTAGTGAGATGCCCTGGACTCCCTTCATTCATACAACAACTAGACCACACTACCTCCTCTAGTGAGATGCCCTGGACTCCCTTCATTCATACAACAACTAGACCACACTACCTCCTCTAGTGAGATGCCCTGGACTCCCTTCATTCATACAACAACTAGACCACACTACCTCCTCTAGTGAGATGCCCTGGACTCCCTTCATTCATACAACAACTAGACCACACTACCTCCTCTAGTGAGATGCCCTGGACTCCCTTCATTCATACAACAACTAGACCACACTACCTCCTCTAGTGAGATGGACTCCCTTCATTCATACAACAACTAGACCACACTACCTCCTCTAATGAGATGCCCTGGACTCCCTTCATTCACTCTGCACAGAGGACGCTGACCAATCACAAGTGGGCTCTCTCAATCTCTGCATGGCATACACATGCTGGCCAATCACAAGGGTCCCCTGCTTAAAGCGCCCAGTTAGATGCTGGTGAGGAGAGGGAGGGCTTTACCAAAGACAGTACAGTAGGAGAAACTCTAGGCTTTACCAAAGACAGTACAGTAGGAGAAACTCTGGGGCTTTACCAAAGACATTACAGTAGGAGAAACTCTGGGGCTTTACCAAAGACAGAACAGTAGGAGAAACTCTGGGGCTTTACCAAAGACAGTACAGTAGGAGAAACTCTGGGGCTTTACCAAAGACAGAACAGTAGGAGAAACTCTGGGGCATTACCAAAGACAGTACAGTAGGAGAAACTCTGGGGCTTTACCAAAGACAGAACAGTAGGAGAAACTCTGGGGCTTTACCAAAGACAGTGCAGTAGGAGAAACTCTGGGGCTTTACCAAAGACAGTACAGTAGGAGAAACTCTAGGGCTTTACCAAAGACAGAACAGTAGGAGAAACTCTAGGGCTTTACCAAAGACAGTACAGTAGGAGAAACTCTGGGGCTTTACCAAAGACAGAACAGTAGGAGAAACTCTAGGGCTTTACCAAAGACAGTACAGTAGGAGAAACTCTAGGGCTTTACCAAAGACAGTGTGGGAAACATGGTTTACTGACAGAACAGTAGGAGAAACGCTGGGCTTTACAAAGACAGTACATGTGGCAGTATTTCAGCATGTCTTCAGTGGGGTGGCAGTATTTCAGCATGTCTTCAGTGGGGTGGCAGTATATCAGCACGTCTTCAGTGATGTGGCAGTATTTCAGCACGTCTTCAGTGATGTGGCAGTATTTCAGCACGTCTTCAGTGATGTGGCAGTATTTCAGCACGTCTTCAGTGATGTGGCAGTATTTCAGCACGTCTTCAGTGATGTGGCAGTATTTCAGCACGTCTTCAGTGGGGTGGCAGTATTTCAGCACGTCTTCAGTGATGTGGCAGTATTTCAGCACGTCTTCAGTATTTCAGCACGTCTTCAGTGGTGTGGCAGTATTTCAGCACGTCTTCAGTGATGTGGCAGTATTTCAGCACGTCTTCAGTGATGTGGCAGTATTTCTGCACGTCTTCAGTGATGTGGCAGTATTTCAGCACATCTTCAGTGATGTGGCAGTATTTCAGCACGTCTTCAGTGGTGTGGCAGTATTTCAGCACGTCTTCAGTGGTGTGGCAGTATTTCAGCACGTCTTCAGTGGGGTGGCAGTATTTCAGCACGTCTTCAGTGATGTGGCAGTATTTCAGCACGTCTTCAGCGGGGTGGGAGTATTTTGGCGAGGCTTCAGCGGGGTGGCAGTATTTCAGCACGTCTTCAGTGGTTTGGCAGTATTTCAGCACGTCTTCAGCGGGGTGGCAGTATTTTGGCGAGGCTTCAGCGGGGTGGCAGTATTTCAGCACGTCTTCAGTGGTATGGCAGTATTTCAGCACGTCTTCAACGGGGTGGCAGTATTTCGGCTACAGGCAAACCAATGTCAACCAAATGCATGTCTTGTGCAAAAAAGTGCCTCAGAGTTGTAGCGACAACAAGCGGCAACACGACGTGTATTAAATCATTAGAAGAATATCCCCTACTTTACGACGATTGCATGAAAAACAACCATGTCTGGTGGAATTACCAAGTGAAAATCTCAATTCATAATTGCAATATCTGTCCCAAATCAAAAATCACAATTCAACATGTTGGTCCAAATCATGCAGCCCTAAAAGTCACCCACCCTGTTTTCAAACATGAATCCATTTTAACACATTCTTACACACACACACACACACACACTACACTCCGAAGGGCCCTCTTTAAAACCACAGTCAACAGGAAGTGTTGAAAAAGAACCATCAGATGAGTCAAAAGATAAGGATGCTGTTCTGGGGGAACGGTACACACACCCCTTTACACACACATTTATTAGTTCAGGATGGTTTCGCCTCCACCCCCAGGGGACCTCTGCTGACACGCAGCCCCAGTCAGAGTTCTCCGTTCTGGGCCACATGAAACACTGCGGGCCCCTGTTGTCTGGCGCTCCTGAGCCTGGGCTTGCTCTGTTGTGGTGGAGCTGGTGGTCGCGGTGCTCCAGCTGTTTTGGTTGTTTTTCTGTTTTGTTTGTGGGAAGGATGGTCTCACTAGTTGTATTGTTTTCCGGTGACGTGGGAGCTGTGGCTAGTTGTAGTAGTGTTTTCTGGTGGAGTGGGAGCTGTGGCTAGTTGTTGTAGTGTTTTCTGGTGGAGTGGGAGCTGTGGCTAGTTGTTGTAGTGTTTTCTGGTGGAGTGGGAGCTGTGGCTAGTTGTAGTAGTGTTTTCTGGTGGCGTGGGAGCTGTGGCTAGTTGTTGTAGTGTTTTCTGGTGGCGTGGGAGCTGTGGCTAGTTGTTGTAGTGTTTTCTGGTGGAGTGGGAGCTGTGGCTAGTTGTAGTAGTGTTTTCTGGTGGCGTGGGAGCTGTGGCTAGTTGTAGTAGTGTTTTCTGGTGGCGTGGGAGCTGTGGCTAGTTGTAGTAGTGTTTTCTGGTGGCGTGGGAGCTGTGGCTAGTTGTTGTAGTGTTTTCTGGTGGCGTGGGAGCTGTGGCTAGTTGTAGTAGTGTTTTCTGGTGGCGTGGGAGCTGTGGCTAGTTGTAGTGTTTTCTGGTGGAGTGGGAGCTGTGGCTAGTTGTTGTATTGTTTCCGGTGATGTGGGAGCTGTGGCTAGTTGTTGTAGTGTTTCCGGTGACGTGGGAGCTGTGGCTAGTTGGTGTATTGTTTCCGGTGGCGTGGGAGCTGTGACTAGTTGTTGTAGTGTTTTCTGGTGGAGTGGGAGCTGTGGCTAATTGTAGTAGTGTTTTCTGGTGGCGTGGGAGCTGTGGCTAATTGTAGTAGTGTTTTCTGGTGGAGTGGGAGCTGTGGCTAATTGTAGTAGTGTTTTCTGGTGGAGTGGGAGCTGTGGCTAGTTGTTGTAGTGTTTTCTGGTGGAGTGGGAGCTGTGGCTAATTGTAGTAGTGTTTTCTGGTGGAGTGGGAGCTGTGGCTAATTGTAGTAGTGTTTTCTGGTGGAGTGGGAGCTGTGGCTAGTTGTTGTAGTGTTTTCTGGTGGAGTGGGAGCTGTGGCTAGTTGTTGTAGTGTTTTATGGTGGCGTTGGAGCTGTGGCTAGTTGTTGTAGTGTTTTCTGGTGGAGTGGGAGCTGTGGCTAGTTGTAGTAGTGTTTTCTGGTGGTGTGGGAGCTGTGGCTAGTTGTTGTAGTGTTTTCTGGTGGCGAGGGAGCTGTGGCTAGTTGTTGTAGTGTTTTCTGGTGGCGTGGGAGCTGTGGCTAGTTGTAGTAGTGTTTTCTGGTGGAGTGGGAGCTGTGGCTAGTTGTAGTAGTGTTTTCTGGTGGCGTTGGAGCTGTGGCTAGTTGTTGTAGTGTTTTCTGGTGGAGTGGGAGCTGTGGCTAGTTGTAGTAGTGTTTTCTGGTGGAGTGGGAGCTGTGGCTAGTTGTAGTAGTGTTTTCTGGTGGCGTGGGAGCTGTGGCTAGTTGTAGTAGTGTTTTCTGGTGGTGTGGGAGCTGTGGCTAGTTGTAGTAGTGTTTTCTGGTGGTGTGGGAGCTGTGGCTAGTTGTAGTAGTGTTTTCTGGTGGTGTGGGAGCTGTGGCTAGTTGTTGTTGTGTTTTCTGGTGGCGTGGGAGCTGTGGCTAATTGTCGTAGTGTTTTCTGGTGGCGTGGATGGGTCTGGGGAAAGGGACACCCTGTTTAGCTTTCAGTGAGACGTGGCCTGTCTGTCTCCCTGTTTCTCTTTATTTGTGCTTGTCTATGTGACTGTCTAACTGGTTGTCTGCCTGTCTCCCTCTCTGACTGTCTAACTGGTTGTCTGCCTGTATCCCTCTCTGACTGTCTAACTGGTTGTCTGCCTGTCTCCCTCTCTGACTGTCTAACTGGTTGTCTGCCTGTCTCCCTCTCTGACTGTCTAACTGGTTGTCTGCCTGTCTCCCTCTCTGACTGTCTAACTGGTTGTCTGCCTGTCTCCCTCTCTGACTGTTTAACTGGTTGTCTGCCTGTCTCCCTCTCTGACTGTCTAACTGGTTGTCTGCCTGTCTCCCTCTCTGACTGTCTGCCTGTCTCCCTCTGACTGTCTAACTGGTTGTCTGCCTGTCTCCCTCTCTGACTGTCTAACTGGTTGTCTGCCTGTATCCCTCTCTGACTGTCTAACTGGTTGTCTGCCTGTATCCCTCTCTGACTAACTGGTTGTCTGTAGGTCATTATATCAGTTACTCTGATGTATCTCTGTCTAACTGGTTGTCTGTAGGCCATTATATCAGTTACTCTGATGTGTTCTTTATTCAACACCAGATTCCCACTTCAGTCCAGAACTCTTCCAGATGCTTCCAGACCAGGAATTGTGTCTACATGTCTATTCTTCAGATTCATCTGCGTCTTGAGCTAAACCAGGACACGCACACACTCCCAGTCTATCCCTCTCCATCATAGTAGTGGTGTGTGTGTGTGTGTGTGTGTGTGTGTGTGTGTGTGTGTGTGTGTGTGTGTGTGTGTGTGTGTGTGAGAAGTCAAGAGACTAATGTGTGTTTGTGCCAATATAATTCCAATCCTGGTTTGTCTCAAGATGGTGATGAGTCTGAATAGTTAAACAGAATTCCATGTCTGGAAGAGTCTGTTAACACTTTGATATTCAAGCAAGCTTCTTTCTTAACAGTGTATAATGGGTTATAGGCCTAGCAAGCTTCCTTCTTAACAGTGTATAATGGGTTATAGGCCTAGCAAGCTTCCTTCTTAACAGTGTATAATGGGTTATAGGCCTAGCAAGCTTCCTTCTTAACAGTGTATAATGGGTTATAGGCCTAGCAAGCTTCCTTCTTAACAGTGTATAACAGGTTATAATAGGCCTAGCAAGCTTCCTTCTTAACAGTGTATAATGGGTTATAATAGGCCTAGCAAGCTTCCTTCTTAACAGTGTATAATGGGTTATAATAGGCCTAGCAAGCTTCTTTCTTAACAGTGTATAATGGGTTATAGGCCTAGCAAGCTTCCTTCTTAACAGTGTATAACAGGTTATAATAGGCCTAGCAAGCTTCTTAACAGTGTATAACAGGTTATAATAGGCCTAGCAAGCTTCCTTCTTAACAGTGTATAACAGGTTATAATAGGCCTAGCAAGCTTCCTTCTTAACAGTGTATAATGGGTTATAATAGGCCTAGCAAGCTTCTTTCTTAACAGTGTATAATGGGTTATAGGCCTAGCAAGCTTCCTTCTTAACAGTGTATAATGGGTTATAGGCCTAGCAAGCTTCCTTCTTAAGTGTATAATGGGTTATAGGCTTAGCAAGCTTCCTTCTTAACAGGTTATAATAGGCCTAGCAAGCTTCCTTTTTAACAGTGTATAATGGGTTATAGGCTTAGCAAGCTTCCTTTTTAACAGTGTATAACAGGTTATAATAGGCCTAGCAAGCTTCCTTCTTAACAGTGTATAACAGGCTATAATAGGCCTAGCAAGCTTCCTTCTTAACAGTGTATAATGGGTTATAGGCCTAACAAGCTTCTTAACAGTTTATAACGGGTTATAGGCCTAACAAGCTTCTTAACAGTTTATAACAGGTTATAGGCCTAACAAGCTTAATAACAGTTTATAACAGGTTATAGGCCTAACAAGCTTATTAACAGTTTATAACAGGTTATAATAGGCCTAACAAGCTTAATAACAGTTTATAACAGGTTATAGGCCTAACAAGCTTAATAACAGTTTATAACAGGTTATAGGCCTAGTAGTTTTTCTGACTGAAAGTCAACATGTTACAGTGCTGATCAAGGAAAACACATTTCTTTGGACATTTTTCATGGTTGTTAAGACTTGTGTGTCTCAATAAAGTTTTATAAGATCCAACTGTTATTTCCTCTGATATTATGTTTTTATTGTCTCCAGGTAAGAAATGAGGATTGTGATCAGATGACTACGGCTACCATAGAGGGACATACAGAACAGAGCGGACGCCCCAACACACTGTTCCCCCTACCTTTTTATTAACATGAAATTCCAGGCTCAAAGTGGATTGTGATGTATTCAAACCCATTGTGAATCCAGTGTGCACTTCAAATAGTTTTACAAGAGTTCAAAAACATGAAACGATCGAAATAAAGGAATCTAAAATATCTATTGCCAATATGTGGTTGTGTGTTTTCTCTGTGAGTTGATATCAACAGCTAGAACAGTGATATCAACAGCTAGAACAGTGCTCAGAACAGAATGAGCTCTATTTCATTGCTACCGTTCTATTGTAACAGGCTATGCGTCGTTCTATGGGTTTCTCTCTCCACACACTCGTTGGAAGTGGTGCCAGAGACTCTGCTGTTCGTGCTCCATGTGTTCGCTACCTGGATTCAGACTGCGTTCTTGTATTCCAGAGAATAGAGAAGGAGAGGGAGGGGGAGCAGTGCCCAGTCTGTCATTCAGATATTTTGTGTAGTTGTTTAGCCCCCGTTCGGTTCTTTTGAAGTCCTGCAGACTCACAAATACACCTGTCCCACAGACACCCACACACACCTGTCCTGCAGACACCCACCGACGCCTGTCCCGCTGACACCCACACTCACCTGTCCCGCTGACACCCACCTACACCTGTCCCGCAGGCCCCCACAAATGCCTGTCCAACAGACACCCACCTACACCTGTCCCGCAGGCCCCCACAAATGCCTGTCCAACAGACACCCACCTACACCTGTCCCGCAGGCCCCCACAAATGCCTGTCCAACAGACACCCACCTACACCTGTCCCGCAGACACCCACCTTCACCTGTCCCGTAGACACCCACCTACACCTGTCCCGCAGACACCCACCTACACCTGTCCCGCAGACACCCACCCACACCTGTCCCGCAGACACCCACCTACACCTGTCCCGCAGACACCCACCCACACCTGTCCCGCAGACACCCACCCACACCTGTCCCGCAGACACCCCAATTCACCTGTCCCGCAGACACCCCAATTCACCTGTCCCGCAGACACACCTCCAGCCCCATCCGCTAGCTCTCTGCTTATCGTTCAGGCATCTTGGCTGCCGTCTCCTCCCGGTAAACAAGACATTGGGACAGACCGGTGTTGAGTGGCCCGGTTCTACTGTGTCCCTGTTTGACGGATATGATGCAAGGTGAGCACGCCGATCGTGGCCCTGTCTGGTTCAGTTAAATCAGTGTTGACATCCCACACCCACTGATGTCTGGGGGTCAAAGGTGACACTAGTGGCTGGTAGAGGGAGAATCTCAATTGCATCTTCCTCGTGTCCTCTCTCCTCGTTTCCTCCTCAAAACCCATTGGATGAGGAAGTCAGAGGCTCTCCCTTCTGACCTTTTCCAATAGGTTTTGAGAAGGTGCGGAGAGAGAGGATGAGATTTTCCCAGAGTCTCCACCTTCTTTAGAGGTGTGCTCTCCCCACCATAGATTTGAACTGCCTGGCAACCAGACCCCTTGCTCCTGACAAACGCTAGGCCACTCCCACAGATGTTAGTTTCTTCTGGTCGCGATCTGAGTACCTCCCCCCCCGATCCTTCACCAAACGCGGACACATTCGGGTCCGTTTGATTGGTCCAGAAAGTGATGGGTTGGGCCAGTGCCAGAACACGTGGGTAAAGCGGCTGTTTGAAAATGTGTCATTGGCTTTGATACTCTGATCGGTTGGAGATGAACCATTCGCTGATGACTTTGTTTTGTACAACGCCCCTCGTCACCACAGATGACATTAATGATGGCGGTCTCAGAGCAGAGGAAAAAAATAGTGTCGTCACGCTAGGATTTTAAAGCATAGGATTCGTGTAAGCATTGCCTAGAGGGACTGTCCATCCATGTCAAATCCATGTCAGGAAGTGTGCAGGTGCTTTGACAGAAGAGGAGAGAAGGGAGAGAGTGAATGAAAGAATTTGGTATGGGTCCTCGGATCCTCAATTTCTACAGCTGCACCATCGAGAGCATCCTGACTGGTTGGTATGGCAACTGCTTGGCATCTGACGCAAGATGCTACAGAGGGTAGTGCGTACGGCCCAGTACATCACTGGGGCAAAGCTTCCTGCCATCCGGGACCTCTATACCAGGTGGTGTCAGAGGAAGGGCCTAAAAATTGTGAAAGCCTCCAGCCACCCCAGTCATAGACTGTTCTCTCTGCTACCACACAGCAAGTGGTACTGGAGCACCAAGTCTAGGACCAAAAGGCTCCTTAACAGCTTCTACCCCCAGGCCATAAGACTCCTGAACAGTTAATCAGATGTCTACCTGGAATATTTACATTCACCCCCTTTTTAACACTGCTGCTACTCTGTTTATTATCTATGCATGGTCACTTTACCTCTACCTACATGTACATATTACCTCAACTAACCTGTTTATTATCTATGCATAGTCACTTTACCCCTACCTACATGTACATATTACCTCAACTAACCTGTTCATTATCTATGTATAGTCACTTTACCCCTACCTTCATGTACATATTACCTCAACTAGCCTGTTCATTATCTATGCATGGTCACTTTACCCCCTACCTACATGTACATATTACCTCAACTAACCTGTTTATTATCTATGCATGGTCACTTTACCTCTACCTACATGTACATATTACCTCAACTAACCTGTTTATTATCTATGCATGGTCACTTTACCTACCATGTACATATTACCTCAATCACCTCAACTAACCTGTTTATTATCTATGCATGGTCACTTTACCTCTACCTACATGTACATATTACCTCAATTAACCTGTTTATTATCTATGCATGGTCACTTTACCTCTACCTACATGTACATATTACCTCAATTAACCTGTTTATTATCTATGCATAGTCACTTTACCTCTACCTACATGTACATATTACCTCAATTAACCTGTTTATTATCTATGCATGGTCACTTTACCCCTACCTACATGTACATATTACCTCAATTACCTTGACTAACCTGTGTATTATCTATGTATAGTCACTTTACCTCTACCTACATGTACATATTACCTCAATCACCTGTTTATTATCTATGCATGCAGGTCACTTGTACTAACCTACATGTATTACAGTCAACTATGTTTATTATCTATGTACAGTCACTCACTTTACTACTCTGTTTATTATCATGTACATATTACCTCAATCATGACTAACCTGTTTATTATCTATGCATGGTCACTTTACCCCCTACCTACATGTACATATACCTCAACTAACCTGTTTATTATCTATGCAGTCACTTTACCTAAGGTCTACACCTGTTTATTATCTATTACAGTCATGTGTTTATTATCATATTACCTAACAATTCAGCATTTACCTACCTTGACTAACCTGTTTATTATCTATGTAAGGTCACTTTACCTGTTGTATTCACCTATTACATATTACCTCAACTAACCTGTTTATTATCATGGTCACTTTACCTCTACCTACATGTATTCAGTACATATTACCTCAACTAACCTGTTTATTATCTATGCATAAGGTCACTTTACCCTGTACCTACATGTACATATTACCTCAACTAACCTGTTTATTATCTATGCATAGTCACTTTACCTGTTTATTAGCATTTCATGTATTATCATATTCACACCTGTTGTATTCAGCATTTCACTCTACTACACCTGTACATTTCACAGTAAGGTCTACTACACCTGTATTATCTCATGCATTTCACTTATCTACTATCTTTCACATAAGGTCTACTACACCTGTTTATTCAGCATTTCACAGTCACCTTGACATTTCACAGTAAGGTCTACTTGTTGTACTTCAACTACTAAACCTGTTTATTATCTTTGTAAGGTCTACTACACCTGTTGTATTCAGCATTTCACAGTAAGGTCTACTACACCTGTTGTATTCACATTTCACTCTAAGTCTACTACACCTGTTGTATTCTATTTCACAGTAAGGTCTACTGTTATTCAGCATTATCACAGTAAGGTCTACTACACCTGTTGTATTCAGCATTTCACAGTCACTACACCTTTGTACTATTTCACTGTATTCAGCATTTCACAGTAAGGTCTACTACACCTGTTGTATTCAGCATTTCACATTCTACTACACCTGTTGTATTCAGCATTTCACAGTAAGGTCTACTACACCTGTTGTATTCAACATTTCACAGTAAGGTCTACTACACCTGTTGTATTCAGCATTTCACAGTAAGGTCTACTACACCTGTTGTATTCATTTCACAGTTCTTTACACCTGTTGTATTCAGCTAACAGTAAGGTCTACTACACCTGTTGTATTCAGCATTTCACAGTAAGGTTTTGTTGTATTCAGCATTTCACAGTAAGGTCTACTACACCTTTGTATTCAGCATTTCACAGTATTTTGTCTATTTGTATTCATTTTGTAAGGTCTACTACACCTGTTGTATTCAGCATTTCACAGTAAGGTCTACTAACCTGTTGTATTCAGCATTTCAAAAAGGTTTTACACCTGTTGTATTCAAGCATTTCACAGTAAGGTCTACTACACCTGTTGTATTCAGCATTTCACAGTAAGGTCTACTACACCTGTTGTATTCAGCATTTCACAGTAAGGTCTACTACACCTGTTGTATTCAGCATTTCACAGTAAGGTCTACTACACCTGTTGTATTCAGCATTTCACAGTAAGGTCTACTACACCTGTTGTATTCAGCATTTCACAGTAAGGTCTACTACACCTGTTGTATTCAGCATTTCACAGTCTACTACACCTGTTGTATTCAGCATTTCACAGTAAGGTCTACTACACCTGTTGTATTCAGCATTTCACAGTATCTCAGCATTTCACATTTCACAGTAAGGTCTACTACACCTGTTGTTTCATTCAGCATTTATTCAGCATTTCACAGTAAGGTCTACTACACCTGTTGTATTCAGCATTTCACAGTAAGGTCTACTACACCTGTTGTATTCAACATTTCACAGTAAGGTCTACTACACCTGTTGTATTCAGCATTTCACAGTAAGGTCTACTACACCTGTTGTATTCAGCATTTCACAGTAAGGTCTACTACACCTGTTGTATTCAGCATTTCACAGTAAGGTCTACTACACCTGTTGTATTCAGCATTTCACAGTAAGGTCTACTACACCTGTTGTATTCAACATTTCACAGTAAGGTCTACTACACCTGTTGTATTCGGCCCATGTCATAAATCCAATTTGATTTGAGAAAGAGAGAGAGATGGTGAAGTGACTTTGGGGTTTCAGTCCCTGACTGATCCTAATATCTCTAAGGGGTCTGAAAGGAGAGGGCAGTCTACATCCGTCAACTCACTTCTCACCATCTGGACACAGAATGGGTTGTTGACGAGAAGGTGTGGGTCGTGGGGGAGAGGCGCGCGACCGGCTGTCACCTTCCTCCTGGGTGCGACAACCATCATTTAGGTTAAGAGGCCACGTCCACACGCGGTTGAAAACAAATACACAACCAGGGGAAATGTCCGGCTTCTGAATAAACAAACGGAGAGTCTGTCCTGGCGATCAATTACGAAATAAACGTTCTAGAGGTGTTAACTTCCTCATGTGAGGACCAATTAAAGCCTAATCCTGGCAACCCAGTACCAAAATATCGCGCCACGAAATATTAATTATAGGCGTATAAGGTTTATCACTTGTTGACATCCTAATAATGTTTTTATTTAATTTAACTAGGTAATGCAGTTAAGAACAAATGATTATTTACCACGACAGCCTTGCAAAAGGCCTCCTGCGGGGACGAGGGCTGGGATTTAAAATACAAACATAAATACAGGACAAAACACACATCTCGACAAGAGTGACGACGCTACATAAATAGAGACCGAAGGCAACAACATAACAACATCAAAGAGAACAACCTGGACATGAGGGGACGTGCTGTGTGAGAGTTGTTGGTATTACTGTCCTTGTGGGGACCAGAAGTCCTCACAAGAATACTAAAACAAGAAACATTCGGACAATTGGGGACATTTCGCCAGTCCCCACAAGGAAAATTGATATTTCAGGTTTAGGGGTTAAGGTTGTATTAAGGGTTAGGGAAAATATAGTTTTGAATGGGAATCATTTGTTTGGTCCCCACAAGGATAGTAAAACTAACGTGTGTGTGTGTGAAACTCACGCCCCTCAAAGCACCAGCACACGATAACGATTGGTTTGGGGGAAAGAAAAGGGGGAAACGTTTGAATAAAACCCCTCTGGTGCCTGCCTGGTGGTATGAATGTAACTGCGACCAGGACAGCAGCAGCAAGTGATGCCATCTGTCTTATCAGCGCTGAGGGAAAACCGTTGAAAACCGTTGGATATCTCAAGAAATAGAAGGGGGATGCAAGCACTTTTTGGTGAATCACTAAAATGAGCTTGATTTGTATTTTTATCCGCATTTTTACATTTTACGAGTGACTTCAAAGTTGTTTTCTATTTTTTTTAATGGTTTAATATAGCCTATATATATCTATTTTTTTTAATGGTTTAATATAGCCTATATATATTTTTTTTTAAATGGTTTAATATAGCCTATATTTTTATTTGAATTGCATTGCTTTCCCCCCCTAATGGATGGGATTGAAGGCGAATGAGGCACCACACTGAAACTATTTAAATGTTTTACGTGTTCTAGTTTGGAAGGATTTTGGAGTGGTCGGACAGCCCACGTCAAGCTCTAGAACCTTTGGAACACCTGATTCTTCTGTCGATAACACACCGATGCCAAGTGGAACTCTTTTCTCTGTTTACATTTTACTCTCTTTGGCAATTCATCCACCTCAACTTTTCCCATTTAGCTCACCAGACCAGACGCACTCTTGTTTAGTTTTTACCCCAAGGAACTTAAATCGTTTTTCCTTTTTAAGGTTTTTGAAATGACGAGCCAAAGTACTGAGAGAAGTAGGCCTCTAGGGACTCTGGCGTTGCTGCGTTCCGCTTTGCTGTTGGGTCTTCTTCACATTGGTGCACCAGAGGCGAGGAGGCTACGGGGCAGCCGCGCGCAACACCGGAGAGCCTCGGCCATGCCGTCCCCAACGTTGACATACAGGGACCGGGTAGTAGAGGGGACCGGAGCCGGTGAGAGCTTCCCGTTAGACTTCACCGCTGTCGAGGGGAACATGGACAACTTCATGACCCAAATTAAAAACCTGGCGCAGTCGCTGTACCCGTGCTCGGCGCAGAAGCTGGACCAGGACATGAGGCTGCACTACTTGGACAATTCCTCTGCGACGTGTAACGATGGATCCCCAGCGGGGTAAGTGGAAGACTTTCAAGTTCGACGTTTAAGTTCTGAATTGGCCCGAATTAAAGTCGCCCTAAACTTCACTTTTCAACATTTCACAAGTAGCCTAAACTCACATGACAATCACATACTTTTGTTGTGCGTTTTGACTTTGACACGTTTCCAGTTGTCTATCAAACTCTCAATGGTTGGGTGAAATCCAGTCCATCTATCACCACCACAACAACAACTTTTCCTGCCCTTCATGTCAATCCGAATGTGACCGAAATAGATTTAAAAAATGACAAGATCAGAGGACGGGCGCTTTCTGAGATCTATGTCGGAGCCCGAGAGAGAGAGGGAGCCCGAGAGAGAGAGAGGGAGCCTGGACCGCGAGATCAGATGCTTTTCATCAATGGAACATTTGACAAAAGGAATTTTGCGGAAGGAGAGCACGCGAGGCCACAGTGAAAATAATGTTTTTCATGTACAGCAGGCGACAGGCAATGTATAGCTTTAGTGGTGGATGGTAGGTGTTTATTTAGTGGCGTTTATTTGCGTCACAGGTCTAGGATCAGCTTACCCTCTCCAAACCCATATAACCTCAACCGTTTTGAAGGGAAAACGCAAGACTGACTTCGGATCAGAGTCTATAGGGACAAATCAAATTGTAGGTGTAACGGATGTGAAACGGCTAGCTTAGTTAGCGGTGTGCGCTAAATAGCGTTTCAATTGGTGACATCACTTGCTCTGAGACCTTGAAGTAGTAGTTCCCCTTGCTCTGCAAGGGCCGCGGCTTTTGTGGAGCGATGGGGAACGATGCTTCGTGGGTGACTGTTGTCGATGTGTGCAGAGAGTCCCTGGTTCGCGCCCGGGTATGGGCGAGGGTGACGGTCTAAAGTTATACTGTTACATAGGCTACTATGTTGCCTTTGGCTTTATCCAAATGGTTTTCTAGACCGTGCGTCATGATATTGCGCATTTGGAGAGAGACGTGAAATTGAGGAGGGGACGCTATATTAGAACGGAATGTAGCGACGCTAATGGATGATTGTGATGAAAGACTGTGTGAAAGTAAAAACACTCCACGAAGCGGAAGCCCTGTTGTCCTCTCAGATCCACTTCCAGCCGCGACAGGTGCCCTGTTGTCCTCTCAGATCCACTTCCAGCCGCGACAGGTGCCCTGTTGTCCTCTCAGATCCACTTCCAGCCGCGACAGGTGCCCTGTTGTCCTCTCAGATCCACTTCCAGCCGCGACAGGTGCCCTGTTGTCCTCTCATCCACTTCCAGCCGCGACAGGTGCCCTGTTGTCCTCTCATCCACTTCCAGCCGCGACAGGTGCCCTGTTGTCCTCTCATCCACTTCCAGCCGCGACAGGTGCCCTGTTGTCCTCTCATCCACTTCCAGCCGCGACAGGTGCCCTGTTGTCCTCTCAGATCCACTTCCAGCCGCGACAGGTGCCCTGCAGGAAAGCGCCATGACAGTTAGAGGTTGATAGTGACCAATAGAGCAAACATGGGCCGATGGGAAGAAAATAGGGTTTATCCTCAGTGTGAAATTCCAACGTTTTGGTCAAATAACTGTGATAATTGACTTTGTGAAGCTGTGCTTTGAAATCCTTATGTTGTTTCACACCATGGTTGCCAGGTGTTGAGTGAGAAAGACTGCCTTTTGCCAGTTGTATTTTGTCTTCTCCAGTGTGAGAACAAGCTCACAAGTCAACTGAAGGTTGAAGAATGGAATAGGCCCTATGAACACAGTGTTATTCATCTTTAACATGACTATTCCATTATGAATCAACGGGAGAGGCCCAGAAAGAGAGTGAGATTCAGTTGATTCATCACAACGGAACCTCTCGTGATCCTATTCTATTCCAAATAAAGACCTCAGACCCACATCGCTTTACATAGAGAGGGGGAGAGAATTAGCACAACAGCAATTGTGAGTGTCTCCTCTCTCCATCGATGTGACTGTGTGTTAGCAGCATCCCAAACCACAAGAGACCTCTCAATAGACCCTCACTTGCGAGGCCATGCAAGGCCAGGCAGACACGCTCTGGGCACGCATGCATGTCTGCTCTATCTGACAACCAGCAGAGAAAATTACAACCGTCGCTTATCCCTCCAACCACAAATTGCTAATTTCTCACGATGGACCCAACCCCTCTCTCAACCACACAGTCTGCCTTCGAGAGTTACGGCAGAGATCCATCCAGCACGCTGAACTTTATCCAAATACTCCACAACATTGCAATTGCATCTCTATTGACCAATTGAACCTCACTATAACTTCCAGCCCGGCCTGGATTAGCTGTTGATACCTAGCAGTACCCTGGAATAGCTGTTGATACCTAGCAGTACCCTGGAATAGCTGTTGATACCTAGCAGTACCCTGGAATAGCTGTTGATACCTAGCAGTACCCTGGAATAGCTGTTGATACCTAGCAGTACCCTGGATTAGCTGTTGATACCTAGCAGTACCCTGGAATAGCTGTTGATACCTAGCAGTACCCTGGATTAGCTGTTGATACCTAGCAGTACCCTGGATTAGCTGTTGATACCTAGCAGTACCCTGGATTAGCTGTTGATACCTAGCAGTACCCTGGATTAGCTGTTGATACCTAGCAGTACCCTGGATTAGCTGTTGATACCTAGCAGTACCCTGGATTAGCTGTTGATACCTAGCAGTACCCTGGATTAGCTGTTGATACCTAGCAGTACCCTGGATTAGCTGTTGATACCTAGCAGTACCTAGCATGCTTGCTAAGCTAGCGTGGCTATATGTATAGTGGATCACTGCTGCTAAGGCTACACTTCTCCCGTGGTCATAGGCATGTGTGTGTAAAAACCCATACAGGGGAGGGGGGTATTTCTCCACAGCCACAGGGAGTTATTAAGAACAATGTGTCTGAGGATGTGAGGAATTTACTCTCCCTGTGTTTCTTAATCACAAATGAAGCTTCTGACGTTGATTTGTTTGCACTACTTGAACCCAACCTGGCGTCTCCTCTCTACTCTCTACTCTTTCATTTTTAAATGTTCATCCTGGTGCCCCTCTCTACTCTCTACTCTCTACTCTCTACTCTTTCATTTTTAAATGTTCAACCTGGCCCCCCTCTCTACTCTTTCATTTTTAAATGTTCAACCTGGCCCCCCTCTCTACTCTCTACTCTTTCATTTTTAAATGTTCAACCTGGCACCCCTCTCTACTGTCTACTCTCTACTCTTTCATTTT
>NC_088410.1:18471126-18513626 GCF_034236695.1 Oncorhynchus nerka | reverse complement strand
GTGGATGTACTGTGTAATGTTGTGTTGGTCTGTGTAGGTGGATGGTACTGTGTGTAATGTTGTTGTTGGTCTGTGTAGGTGGATGGTACTGTATGTGTAATGGTGTTGTTTGTTGGTCTGTGTAGGTGGATGGTACTGTATGTAATGTTGTTGGTCTGTGTAGGTGGATGGTACTGTATGTAATGTTGTTGGTCTGTGTAGGTGGATGGTACTGTGTGTAATGTTGTTGTTGTCTGTGTAGGTGGATGGTACTGTGTGTAATGTTGTTGTTGGTCTGTGTAGGTGGATGGTACTGTGTGTAATGTTGTTGTTGTCTGTGTAGGTGGATGGTACTGTATGTAATGTTGTTGGTCTGTTGGTGGATGGTGTGTAGGTGGATGGTACTGTGTGTAATGTAATGTTGGTCTGTGTAGGTGGATGGTACTGTGTGTAATGTTGGTTGGTCTGTGTAGGTGGATGGTACTGTATGTAATGTTGTTGGTCTGTGTAGGTGGATGGTACTGTGTGTAATGTTGTTGTTGGTCTGTGTAGGTGGATGGTACTGTGTGTAATGTTGTTGGTCTGTGTAGGTGGATGGTACTGTGTGTAATGTTGTTGGTCTGTGTAGGTGGATGGTACTGTGTGTAATGTTGTTGGTCTGTGTAGGTGGATGGTACTGTGTGTAATGTTGTTGTTGGTCTGTGTAGGTGGATGGTACTGTGTGTAATGTTGTTGGTCTGTGTAGGTGGATGGTACTGTGTGTAATGTTGTTGGTCTGTGTAGGTGGATGGTACTGTGTGTAATGTTGTTGGTCTGTGTAGGTGGATGGTACTGTGTGTAATGTTGTTGGTCTGTGTAGGTGGATGGTACTGTGTGTAATGTTGTTGTTGGTCTGTGTAGGTGGATGGTACTGTGTGTAATGTTGTTGTTGGTCTGTGTAGGTGGATGGTACTGTGTGTAATGTTGTTGTTGGTCTGTGTAGGTGGATGGTACTGTGTGTAATGTTGTTGTTGGTCTGTGTAGGTGGATGGTACTGTGTGTAATGTTGTTGTTGGTCTGTGTAGGTGGATGGTACTGTATGTAATGTTGTTGGTCTGTGTAGGTGGATGGTACTGTGTGTAATGTTGTTGGTCTGTGTAGGTGGATGGTACTGTATGTAATGTTGTTGGTCTGTGTAGGTGGGTATGGTTGTTGTCTGTGTGGATGGTAATGTTGTTGTTGGTCTGTGTAGGTGGATGGTACTGTGTGTAATGGTTGTTGTTGGTCTGTGTAGGTGGATGGTACTGTATGTAATGTTGTTGGTCTGTGTAGGTGGATGGTACTGTATGTAATGTTGTTGGTCTGTGTAGGTGGATGGTACTGTGTGTAATGTAATGTTTTTGTTGTCTGTGTAGGTGGATGGTACTGTGTAATGTTGTTGGTCTGTGTAGGTGGATGGTACTGTTGTAATGTTGTTGTTGGTCTGTAGGTGGATGGTACTGTGTGTAATGTTGGTGGTCTGTGTAGGTGGATGGTACTGTGTGTAATGTTGTTGGAGGTGGATGGTACTGTATGTAATGTCATTGGTGGTCTGTGTAGGTGGATGGTACTGTATGTAATGTCGTTGGTGGTCTGTGTAGGTGGATGGTACTGTGTGTAATGTTGTTGGTCTGTGTAGGTGGATGGTACTGTGTGTAATGTTGTTGGTCTGTGTAGGTGGATGGTACTGTATGTAATGTTGTTGGTCTGTGTAGGTGGATGGTACTGTGTGTAATGTTTTTGGTCTGTGTAGGTGGATGGTACTGTTTCAACAGACAGACTTGTGACACCAGGTACCAGACAATGAGGAGATTCATGAGCTCCCTCAAGTGGCCACGCACCAGAACAGGTCAGCACACTGTTATAAACACTTATTACAAGCTCATAACACGTTTATTAATGGTAATAACGAGTAATACTGTTTCTATAACCTCTGCTATTGGTGTTCAGAGTCAGACTTCACCAGAACACTGTACAACATGCTTATAACATGTTTATTAATGGTAATAATAACTAGTATTAAGTGTTATAACCAGTCAAAATTAGGCTTATGATTTGTCTGTTCAGGGAGCTGCTGCAAAAACGAATTGACTCTTTAAAAATCATTGGTCCAGTACAGGCTGTAGAGGGAAAAGATCTCAGGCCATATAAATGTTAGTGTTTCCCATTAATCAGTAGAACTCAGTCAGTCTGTCTGTTTTAGTTACCAAAATTAATCTCACACTCACAAGTACCTCTTTCTTCTCTCTCTCTCTCTCTCTCTCTCTCTCTCTCTTCCTCTCTTTTTCTCCCCCCCCTCTCTCTCTCTTCCTCTCTCTTTCTCCCCCCCCTCTCTCTCCCTCTCCCCTCTCTCTCTCTCTCTCTCTTAATTTCCATGGGTCTTTATCCCCTCTCTCTCTTCATTTCCATGGGTCTTTATCCCCCTCTTTCTCTTCATTTCCATGGGTCTTTATCCCCCTCTCTCTCTTCATTTCCATGGGTCTTTATCCCCCTCTTCATTTCCATGGGTTTTATCCCTCTCTCTCTTCATTTCCATGGGTCTTTATCCCTCTCTCTCTTCATTTCCATGGGTCTTTATCCCTCTCTCTCTCTTCATTTCCATGGGTCTTTATCCCCTCTCTCTTCATTCATTTCCATGGGTCTTTATCCCCTCTCTCTCTTTCTTCATTTCTTTATCCCCTCTCTCTTCATTTCCATTTCCATGGGTCTTTATCCCCTCTCTCTCTTCATTTCCATGGGTCTTTATCCCCTCTCTCTCTTCATTTCCATGGGTCTTTATCCCCTCTCTCTCTTCATTTCCATGGGTCTTTATCCCCCTCTCTCTCTTCATTTCCATGGGTCTTTATCCCCCTCTCTCTCTTCATTTCCATGGGTCTTTATCCCTCTCTCTCTCTTCATTTCCATGGGTCTTTATCCCCTCTCTCTCTTCATTTCCATGGGTCTTTATCCCCTCTCTCTCTTCATTTCCATGGGTCTTTATCCCCCATCTCTCTCTTCATTTCCATGGGTCTTTATCCCTCTCTTTCTCTCTTCATTTCCATGGGTCTTTATCCCCCTCTCTCTCTTCATTTCCATGGGTCTTTATCCCTCTCTCTTCATTTCCATGGGTCTCTCTTTCTCTTTATCCCTCTTCATTTCCATGGGTCTTTATCCCCCTCTCTCTCTTCATTTCCATGGGTCTTTATCCCCCTCTCTCTCTTCATTTCCATGGGTCTTTATCCCCCTCTCTCTCTCTCTTCATTTCCATGGGTCTTTATCCCCCTCTTCATTTCCATGGGTCTTTATCCCCCTCTCTCTCTTCATTTCCATGGGTCTTTATCCCCCTCTCTCTCTTCATTTCCATGGGTCTTTATCCCCTCTCTCTTTCCATCTTCATTTCCATGGGTCTTTATCCCCTCTCTCTTTCATTTCCATGGGTCTTTATCCCCTCTCTCTCATTTCTGGGTCTTTCATTTCCATGGGTCTTTATCCCCTCTCTCTCTTTCATTTCCATTTCCATGGGTCTTTATCCCCTCTCTTTCTCTTTCATTTCCATGGGTCTTTATCCCCCTCTTCATTTCCATGGGTCTTTATCCCCTCTCTTTCATTTCCATGGGTCTTTATCCCCTCTTTCATTTCCATGGGTCTTTATCCCCCTCTTCATTTCCATGGGTCTTTATCCCCTCTCTTCATTTCCATGGGTCTTTATCCCCTCTCTTCATTTCCATGGGTCTTTATCCCTCTCTCTTCATTTCCATGGGTCTTTATCCCCTCTCTTCATTTCCATGGGTCTTTATCCCCCTCTCTTCATTTCCATGGGTCTTTATCCCCCTCTCTTCATTTCCATGGGTCTTTATCCCCTCTCTCATTTCATTTTTATCCATTTCCATGGGTCTTTATCCCCTCTCTCTTCATTTCCCCTCTCTTCATTTCCATGGGTCTTTATCCCCTCTCTCTCTTCATTTCCATGGGTCTTTATCCCCCTCTCTTCATTTCCATGGGTCTTTATCCCCTCTCTCTCTTCATTTCCATGGGTCTTTATCCCCCTCTCTTCATTTCCATGGGTCTTTATCCCCTCTCTCTCTTCATTTCCATGGGTCTTTATCCCCTCTCTCTCATTTCCATGGGTCTTTATCCATCCTCTTTTTCTCTTCATTTCCCTGGGTCTTTATCCTCCTCTCTCTCTTCATTTCCATATGTCTGTTTGTTTATGGGTCTTTATCCCCTGTCTTCATTTCCATGGGTCTTTATCCCCTCTCTCTCTTCATTTCCATGGGTCTTCCCCTCTCTTCATCCCATTTCCATGGGTCTCCACTCTCTTCATTTCCATGGGTCTTTATCCCCTCTTCTCTTCATTTCCATGGGTCTTTATCCTCCCTCTTTCCATGGGTCTTTATCCCCTCTTTCTGAGTCTTTATCCCCTCTCTCTCTTCATTTCCATGGGTCTTTATCCCTCTCTGTCATTTCCATGGGTCTTTATCCCCTCTCTCTGTTGTCCATGGGTCTTTATCCCCTCTGTCTGTCTGTCTTTCTGGGTCTTTATCCATCTCTCTTTCATTTCCATGGGTCTTTATCCCCTCTCTTCATTTCCATGGGTCTTTATCCCCTCTCTTCATTTCCATGGGTCTTTATCCCCTCTCTGTCTTCATTTCCATGGGTCTGGGTCTTTATCCCCTCTCTGCATTTCCATGGGTCTTTCTCCATTTCCATCTCTCTCTGTCATTTCCATGGGTCTTTATCCCCTCTCTCTTTCATTTCCATGGGTCTTTATCCCCTCTCTCTCTTCATTTCCATGGTCTTTATCCCCTCTCTCTCTTCATTTCCATGGGTCTTTATCCCCCTCTCTCATTTTTCCATGGGTCTTTATCCCCTCTCTTCATTTCCATGGGTCTTTATCCCCTCTCTTCATTCATTCCATGGGTCTTTATCCCCTCTCTCATTTCCATGGGTCTTTATCCCCCTCTCTCTTCATTTCCATGGGTCTTTATCCCCTCTTCATTTCCATGGGTCTTTATCCCCTCTCTTCATTTCCATGGGGTCTTTATCCCCTCTCTTCATTTCCATGGGTCTTTATCCCCTCTCTCTTCTTTCCATGGGTCTTTATCCCCTCTCTTCATTTCCATGGGTCTTTATCCCCTCTTCATTTCCATGGGTCTTTATCCCCTCTCTTCATTTCCATGGGTCTTTATCCCCCTCTCTCTTCTTTCCTCCCTCTCTTTCATTTCCATGGGTCTTTATCCCCTCTCTTCATTTCCATGGGTCTTTATCCCCTCTGTCTTCATTTCTGGGTCTTTATCCCCCTCTCTCATTTCCATGGGTCTTTATCCCCTCTCTTCATTTCCATGGGTCTTTATCCCCCTGTCTTCATTTCCATGGGTCTTTATCCCCTCTCTCTGTCTTTATTTCTTCATTTCCATGGGTCTTTATCCCCTCTCTGTCTTCTGTCCATGGGTCTTTATCCCTCTCTGTCGTTCTCTGTCTCCAGGTTCAGGTATTCTGTCTCCTC
This sequence comes from Oncorhynchus nerka, assembly GCF_034236695.1. Lineage (NCBI taxonomy): Eukaryota > Metazoa > Chordata > Actinopteri > Salmoniformes > Salmonidae > Oncorhynchus > Oncorhynchus nerka. Next base: position 18,508,144 of record NC_088410.1, on the reverse strand, counting down.
AGCCAGAGGAGAACCCCTATTGGTGGAATGCCAACATGGTGTAAGAACTCCATCCTCTTTTCTCTTCGTTATTTGACTCCTTCTTTTCAGTCTGCTCTCTCTCTCCCTTCTTGCATATGTGTGTTTGTTTATGGTGTTTATGTTTGAAACGGGTGGTGTTTTCTCTTGTCAGAGTGTGAGTCAGTAAAGTTGTGCTGCAGCTCTTCACCAAACAACCTCTTCCTTCCTCTGACTGAGTCTCTGAGTCTGTCTGTCTGTCTGTCTGTCTGCATCTCTGTCTGTCTGCATCTCTGTCTGTCTGTCTGTCTGTCTGTCTGTCTGTCTCTGTCTGTCTGTCTGTCTGTCGTCTGTCTGTCTGTCTGTCTCTGTCTGTCTGTCTGTCTGTCTGTCTGTCTGTCTGTCTGTCTGTCTGTCTGTCTGTCTGTCTGTCTGTCTGTCTGTCTGCGTCTCTGTCTGTCTGTCTGTCTGTCTGTCTGTCTGTCTGTCTGTCTGTCTGTCTGTCTGTCTGTCTGTCTGTCTGTCTGTCTGTCTGTCTGTCTGTCTGTCTCAATTTAATTTCACTTTAAGATGCTTTATTGGCTTGGGAAACATATATGTTAACTTTGCCAAAGCAAGTGAAGTAGATCATTTGTAGATATTAGATCATTAAATTGTAATTACTTTGCCACTACGGCCTATTTATTGCCTTACCTCCCTTATCTTACCTCATTTGCACACACTGTATATAGACTTTTTCTATTGTGTTATTGACTGTACCCTTGTTTACTCCATGTGTAACTCTGTGTTGTTGTTTGTGTCACACTGCTTTGCTTTATCTTGGCCAGGTCGCAATTGTAAATGAGAACTTGTTCTCAACTGGCCACCTGGTTAAATAAAGGTGAAATAAATGTTTTAAAGATAACAAACAATAAAAATGAATAGTAAACATTACACTCACAGAAGTTCCAAAATAATAAAGACATTTCAAATGTCATATTATGTCTATATACAGTGTTGTAACGATATGCAAATAGTTAAAAGTACAAAAGGGAAAATAAATAAACATAAATATGGGTTGTATTTACAATGGTGTTTGTTCTTCACTGGTTGCCCTTTTCTTGTGGTAACAGGTCACACATCTTGCTGCTGTGATGGAACACTGTGGTATTTCACCCAGTAGATATGGGAGTTTATCAAAATAGTTTAAAAAAATTATTTGTGGGTCTGTGTAATCTGAGGGAAATATGTCTCTCTAATATGGTCATATATTTGGCAGGAGGTTAGGAAGTGCAGCTCAGTTTCCACCTCATTTTGTGGGCAGTGAGCACATAGCCTGTCTTCTCTTGAGAGCCATGTCTGCCTACGGCGGCCTTTCTCAATAGCAAGGCTATGCTCACTGAGTCTGTACATAGTCAAAGCTTTTCTTAAGTTTGGGTCAGGTTCAGTGGTCAGGTATTCTGCCACTGTGTACTCTCTGTTTAGGACCAAATAGCATTCTAGTTTGCTCTGTTTTTTTGTTAATTCTTTCCAATGTGTCAAGTAATTATCTTTTTGTTTTCTCATGATTTGGTTGGGTCTAATTGTGCTGTTGTCCTGGGGCTCTGTAGGGTGTGTTTGTGTTTGTGAACAGAGCCCCGCGACCAGCGTGCTTAGGGGACTCTTCTCCAGGTTCATCTCTCAGTAGGTGATGACTTTGTTATGGAAGGTTTGGGAATCGCTTCCTTTTAGGTGGTTGTAGAATTTAATGGCTCTTTTCTGGATTTTGATAATTAGTGGGTATTGGCCTAATTCTGCTCTGCATGCATTATTTGGTGTTTTACGTTGTGCATGGAGGATATGTTTGCAGAATTCTGAATGCAGAGTCTCCATTTGGTGTTTGTCCCATTTTGTGAAGTCTTGGTAGGTGAGCGGACCCCAGACCTCACAAGCATAAAGGGCAATGGGTTCTATAACTGATTCAAGTATTTTTAGCCAGATCCTAATTGATATGTTGAATTTTCTGTTCCTTTTGATGGCATAGAAGGCCCTTCTTACCTTGTCTCTCAGATCCTTCACAGCTTTGTGCAAGTTACCTGTGGCGCTGAAGTGTTTAGGCCGAGGTATGTGTAGTTTTTTGTGTGCTCTAGGACAACGTTGTCTAGGTGGAATTTGTATTTGTGTTCCTGGCAACTGGACCTTTTTTGGAACACCATTATTTTTGTCTTACTGAGATTTACTGTCAGGGCCCAGGTCTGGCAGAATCTGTGCAGAATATCTAGGTGCTGTGTTAGGACCTCCTTGGTTGGGGACAGAATCTGTGCAGAAGATCTAGGTGCTGCTGTAGGACCTCCTTGGTTGGGGACAGAAGCAGCAGATCATCAGCAAACAGTAGACATTTGACTTCAGATTCTAGAAGGTTGAGGCCGGATGCTGCAGACCTTTCTAGTGCCCGCGCCAATTCATTGATATATTTGTTGAAGAGGGTGGGGCTTAAGCTGCATCCCTGTCTCACCCCATGGCCCTGTGGAAAGAAATGTGTTTTTTTTTGTGCAAATTTTAACCCCAGACTTGTTGTTTGTGTACATGGATTTTATAATGTCGTATGTTTTTCCCCCAACACCATTTTCCACCCATTTGTATAGCAGACCCTCATGCCAAATTGAGTCAAAAGCGTTTTGGAAATCAACAAAGCATGAAGACATCTCTCTCCTCTCCCTCTAGGTTCATCCCATACTGCTCTAGTGATGCCTGGAGTGGAGCCTCAGCAAAGACTGACCAAAGTAGGGAACATCAGTTCAGTACATAGTGCACTCTATAGGGAATAGGATGCCTCTTTGGAAAAACACTGCATTTTATTTCAAATTATTCAAGACATTTAAGTGATAATTCCTGATAATGCCTGTCAGTTCGGTTGCCAGAGACGAGACTCTTTCGTTCATTCTATCAGTTTGGTTGCCAGAGACGCGACCCATTCGTTCGTTCTATCAGTTTGGTTGCCAGAGACGAGACTCTTTCGTTCGTTCTATCAGTTTGGTTGCCAGAGACGAGACCCTTTCGTTCGTTCTATCAGTTTGGTTGCCAGAGACGCGACCCTTTCGTTCGTTCTATCAGTTTGGTTGCCAGAGACGAGACCCATTCGTTCGTTCTATCAGTTTGGTTGCCAGAGACGCGCCCCAGTCGTGGGTTCTAAATGTTCTATTGCCATACTGGCTGGTAACGTTCTGATCCCTTGCTTGCTAGCTGGCCAACTACCTTTATTTGGATACTTCCACAACAATGAGCTAATGAGGCGCGATTTCACCTGACATAGAAACAGTGTTCTCTCGCCAGGAGACTGTTGTTCAGAGGAGCCAACAACACGCCTGACATAGAAACAGTGTTCTCTCGCCAGGAGACTGTTGTTCAGAGGAGCCAACAACACACCTGATATAGAAACAGTGTTCTCTCGCCTGGAGACTGTTGTTCAGGGAGCCAACAACACACCTGACATAGAAACAGTGTTCTCTCGCCAGGAGACTGTTGTTCAGAGGAGCCAACAACACACCTGACATAGAAACAGTGTTCTCTCGCCAGGAGACTGTTGTTCAGAGGAGCCAACAACACGCCTGACATAGAAACAGTGTTCTCTCGCCAGGAGACTGTTGTTCAGGGAGCAGACATAGAGACTGTTGTTCAGAGGAGCCAACAACACACCTGACATAGAAACAGTGTTCTCTCGCCAGGAGACTGTTGTTCAGAGGAGCCAACAACACACCTGATATAGAAACAGTGTTCTCTCGCCTGGAGACTGTTGTTCAGGGAGCCAACAACACACCTGACATAGAAACAGTGTTCTCTCGCCAGGAGACTGTTGTTCAGAGGAGCCAACAACACACCTGACATAGAAACAGTGTTCTCTCGCCAGGAGACTGTTGTTCAGGGAGCCAACAACACACCTGAGAAACAGTGTTCTCTCGCCAGGAGACTGTTGTTCAGGGAGCCAACAACACACCTGACATAGAAACAGTGTTCTCTCGCCAGGAGACTGTTGTTCAGGGAGCCAACAACACACCTGACATAGAAACAGTGTTCTCTCGCCAGGAGACTGTTGTTCAGAGGAGCCAACAACACACCTGACATAGAAACAGTGTTCTCTCGCCAGGAGACTGTTGTTCAGAGGAGCCAACAACACACCTGACATAGAAACAGTGTTCTCTCGCCAGGAGACTGTTGTTCAGAGGAGCCAACAACACACCTGACATAGAAACAGTGTTCTCTCGCCAGGAGACTGTTGTTCAGAGGAGCCAACAACACACCTGACATAGAAACAGTGTTCTCTCGTCAGGAGACTGTTGTTCAGAGGAGCCAACAACACACCTGACATAGAAACAGTGTTCTCTCGCCAGGAGACTGTTGTTCAGAGGAGCCAACAACACAGCTGACACAATCACTTCAAACTGGAACTGGAAAGACTGCAAACTAGCTGCACTTTGTTTCAACTGATTTCTATTGACATTTCTTTGTATACACAGTGGGGAGAACAAGTATTTAATACACTGCCGATTTTGCAGGTTTTCCTACTTACAAAGCATGTAGAGGTCTGTAATTTTTTATCATAGGTACACTTCAACTGTGAGAGATGGAATCTAAAACAAAAATCCAGAAAATCACATTGTATGATTTTTAAGTAATGAATTTGCATTTTATTGCATGACATAAGTATTTGATACATCAGAAAAGCAGAACTTAATATTTGGTACAGAAACCTTTGTTTGCAATTACAGAGATCATACTTTTCCTGTAGTTCTTGACCAGGTTTGCACACACTGCAGCAGGGATTTTGGCCCACTCCTCCATACAGACTTTCTCCAGATCCTTCAGGTTTCTGGGCTGTCTCTGAGCAATACGGACTTTCAGCTCCCTCCAAAGATTTTCTATTGGGTTCAGGTCTGGAGACTGGCTAGGCCACTCCAGGACCTTGAGAGGCTTCTTACAGAGCCACTCCTTAGTTGCCCTGGCTGTGTGTTTCAGGTCCTTGTCATGCTGGAAGACCCAGCCACGATCCATCTTCAATGCTCTTACTGAGGGAAGGAGGTTGTTGGCCAAGATCTCGCGATACATGGCCCCATCCATCCTCCCCTCAATACGGTGCAGTCGTCCTGTCCCCTTTGCAGAAAAGCATCCCCAAAGAATGATGTTTCCACCTCCATGCTTCACGGTTTATATGGTGTTCTTGGGGTTGTACTCATCCTTCTTCTTCCTCCAAACACAGCGAGTGGAGTTTATACCAAAAACCTCTATTTTTGTCTCATCAGACCACATGACCTTTCCCCATCCCTCCTCTGGATCATCCAGATGGTCATTGGCAAACTTCAGACGGGCCTGGACATGGGGCCCACAGGCCTGGACATGCGCTGGCTTCAGCAGGATTGCGTGTGCTGCAGGATTTTAATCCATGACGGCGTAGTGTGTTACTAATGGTTTTCTTTGAGACTGTGGTCCCAGCTCTCTTCAGGTCATTGACCAGGTCCTGCCGTGTAGTTCTGGGCTGATCCCTCACCTTCCTCATGATCATTGATGCCCCACGAGGTGAGATCTTGCATGGAGCCCCAGACCGAGGGTGATTGACCGTCATCTTGAACTTCTTCCATTTTCGAATAATTGCGCCAACAGTTGTTGCCTTCTCACCAAGCTGCTTGCCTATTGTCCTGTAGCCCATCCCAGCCTTGTGCAGGTCTACAATTTAACCCTGATGTCCTTACACAGCCCCCTGGTCTTGGCCATTGTGGAGAGGTTGGAGTCTGTTTGATTGAGTGTGTGGACAGGTGTCATTTATACAGGTAATGAGTTCAAACAGGTGCAGTTAATACAGGTAATGAGTGGAGAACAGGAGGGCTTCTTTTGTGAGAGCCGGAATTCTTACTGATTGGTAGGTGATCAAATACTTATGTCATGCAATAAAATTCAAATTAATTAATCATACAATGTGATTTTCTGGATTTTTGTTTTAGATTCCGTCTCTCACAGTTGAAGTGTACCTATGATACAAAATTACAGACCTCTACATGCTTTGTAAGTAGGAAAACCTGCAAAATCGGCAGTGTGTCAAATTCTTGTTCTCCCCACTGTATACACTAAAAAATATGCTGATTAATTATTTCGACTGGCTGAGAAAAGCTTCCTGCCTGTCTCATCCTGAAGCGTTCATTACTATGGGACAGCTGGAGATCGAATTTCAATATTTAAACAATGTTGCAAATGTCAGAGAGACAGACAGCAGGTTTATACACATCTCTGTTGTTGAAAACTAAATGTCAGAGAGACAGACAGCAAGGTTTATACACATCTCTGTTGTTGAAAACTAAATGTCAGAGAGACAGACAGCAGGTTTATACACATCTCTGTTGTTGAAAACTACATGTCAGAGAGACAGACAGCAAGGTTTATACACATCTCTGCTGTTGAAAACTAAATGTCAGAGAGACAGACAGCAGGTTTATACACATCTCTGTTGTTGAAAACTAAATGTCAGAGAGACAGACAGCAACGTTTATACACATCTCTGCTGTTGAAAACTAAATGTCAGAGAGACAGACAGCAGGTTTATACACATCTCTGTTGTTGAAAACTAAATGTCAAAACTAAATCTCTGTCAAATGTCAGAGACAGACAGCAGGTTTATACACATCTCTGTTGTTGAAAACTAAATGTCAGAGAGACAGACAGCAGGTTTATACACATCTCTGTTGTTGAAAACTAAATGTCAGAGAGACAGACAGCAGGTTTATACACATCTCTGTTGTTGAAAACTACATGTCAGAGAGACAGACAGCAAGGTTTATACACATCTCTGCTGTTGAAAACGAAATGTCAGAGAGACAGACAGCAGGTTTATACACATCTCTGTTGTTGAAAACTAAATGTTAGTCTAAAAGAAATGTGAGATAATCTCTAGATGCTTTTTAGAGTGGAGATGAAGTTTATAAATTGCCTGGCTGGGCTGATGAGACCGTGGATTGCACAGTCACATGGAACAGAGTAAATAGACATTTCAACATCATAGATTTAGCTGGTGGTAACTTGTGGAATAGACACCGGCTGGAATGCGGTTTTAACCAATCAGCATTCAGGATTAAACCCACCAGTTGTATAACAAGCTATCAATCAATGTGTCTACTGTACCTGTCTTCATGTTTCTCTCTGTGTAGGTGACTATGCGTTCATGGGCTCAGTGATCATTAAGGAGGTGGTTAATGAGCTGCTTACTAAAGGACTGGACAGCGCTAAGGTCCTGCTACTGGCTGGGAGCAGGTCAGGACACTGTGTGTGTGTCTGATAAAATCACCAGTCTCAAACCTTTTAACTTTACTTACTTGTTGGACATCTGTCTGTTTCTCCCTCAATCTGGACGTCTGGACCTCCAACTCTCCTTATTTCCCCCTCTCTGGATTACTGAATGCTTTATACACTCTCTCCCTTTCCTTTCTCTCTCCCCTCCCTCTCCCCTGCAGTGCGGGGGGTACAGGTGTACTACTGAACGTGGACCGTGTGGCGGAGCACCTGGAGTCCCGGGGACACGCGGTGATTCAGGTCCGGGGTCTGGCTGACTCTGGCTGGTTCCTGGATAACAAGCAGTACAGATCTACAGACTGTCACAGCACCATCAGCTGTGACCCTACTGAGGCTATCAGGAGAGGAATCAGGTGAGAGGGAGGGAGGGAGGGAGGGAAGGAAGGAAGGAAGGAAGGAAGGAAGGAAGGAAGGAAGGAAGGAAGGAAGGAAGGAAGGAAGGAAGGAAGGAAGGAAGGAGGGAAGGAGGGAGGGAGGGAGGGAGGAGGGAGGGAAGGTGGGTGGAAGGGGGAGAGATATAAGGAGGGATGGGAGGGAGGGAGAGAGAAGGAGGGTGGGGGAGAGAGAGGTAGAGGGAGAGACAACGAGTGACCATACGAGTGACAACTGTGACTATACTTCCTGTTTCCTGTCTAGGTACTGGGGTAGTGTGGTGCCAGAGAGCTGCAGACAGACTCACATAGGAGAGGAGTGGAACTGCTTCTTCGGATATAAAGTCTACCCCACGCTCAAGAGTAACAGTGTTTCTAGTACTCTCTCTCTCTGTCTCTCTGTCTCTCGCTCTCTCTTCCCCCTCTCTCTGTGTGTGTGTGTGTCTCTCGCTCTCTCTCGCTCTCTCTCTCTAGCACCTTCTCTTCCCTCTCTCTCTCTCTCTCTCTTCTTCTGTGTCTCTCCCTCTCACTCACTCTCTCTCTCTCTCTGTCTGTCTCTCTCTAGCACTCTCTCTGTCTGTCTCTCTCTAGCACTCTCCTTCTCTTCAGGTGCAGTGTTATTTGATGAGGCCCAGCTAAAAGTAGACTCCCCCTCTCTTCATCCCCCACTTTCCCCCTCACCCCCCCTCTCCCTCTCTCTCTCTCTCTAGGTCCAGTGTTTGTGGTCCAGTGGTTATTTGATGAGGCCCAGTTAACAGTAGATAACATCCACCTGACTGGTCATCCGGTCCACGAGGGACAATGGAGATACATACAGAATCTCGGCAATGAGCTGAGGAACACACTCAAAGACGTCCCGTAAGACACACACACACACACACATTGGATAGTATACACAGAGACACACACACACACAATAATGTACAAACACACACACATACCATAACTTTCTGTTTTATTCGCTAAAGAATGTTAATGTTTTATGTTATGTGGAATGTTAACTCTCCTTTGATCACGTTGATGGATCCGTCTGTTCTGACTGCCAGGGCCCTGTTTGCTCCAGCCTGCCTATCCCATGAGGTCATCACCAGGAAGTGAGTGAACAGTTACTGATCATCATTTCTCCTTAGATTAGACATATCATAACTGGGTCTCAGATTAGACATATCATAACTGGGTCTCAGATTAGACATACCATAACTGGGTCTTAGATTAGACATATCATAACTGGGTCTCAGATTAGACATATCATAACTGGGTCTCAGATTAGACATATCATAACTGGGTCTTAGATTAGACATATCATAACTTCCTCTTAGATTAGACATATCATAACTGGGTCTCAGATTAGACATATCATAACTGGGTCTTAGATTAGACATACCATAACTTCCTCTTAGATTAGACATATCATAACTGGGTCTCAGATTAGACATATCATAACTGGGTCTCAGATTAGACATATCATAACTGGGTCTCAGATTAGACATATCATAACTGGGTCTTAGATTAGACATATCATAACTGGGTCTCAGATTAGACATATCATAACTGGGTCTTAGATTAGACATACCATAACTGGGTCTTAGATTAGACATATCATAACTGGGTCTCAGATTAGACATATCATAACTGGGTCTTAGATTAGACATATCATAACTGGGTCTCAGATTAGACATACCATAACTGGGTCTTAGATTAGACATATCATAACTAGATTAGACATACCTTAGATTAGACATACCATAACTTCTTTTTAGATTAGACATATCATAACTGGGTCTTAGATTAGACATACCATAACTTTCTCTTAGATTAGACATATCATAACTGGGTCTTAGATTAGACATATCATAACTGGGTCTCAGATTAGACATATCATAACTGGGTCTCAGATTAGACATATCATAACTGGGTCTCAGATTAGACATACCATAACTGGGTCTCAAATTAGACATACCATAACTGGGTCTCAGATCAGACATATCATAACTGGGTCTTAGATTAGACATATCATAACTGGGTCTCAGATTAGACATATCATAACTGGGTCTTAGATTAGACATACCATAACTGGGTCATAGATCAGACATATCATAACTGGGTCTCAGATTAGACATATCATAACTGGGTCTCAGATTAGACATACCATAACTTCCTCTTAGATTAGACATATCATAACTGGGTCTCAGATTAGACATATCATAACTGGGTCTCAGATTAGACATATCATAACTGGGTCTCAGATTAGACATTTCATAACTGGGTCTTAGATTAGACATTTCATAACTGGGTCTTAGATTAGACATACCATAACTGGGTCTTAGATTAGACATATCATAACTGGGTCTTAGATTAGACATTTCATAACCTTAATTTGGAGCTTTGCAAAAAATGTGCGACTTGACCGAGTACCTCTCCCATTTCTAACCTCCTTTCCGCTCCTCCCCGTTACCATAGTTACTGGATGGACATCCAAGTCAAAGGAACCTCCCTCCCCAGAGCCTTACACTGCTGGGATCGTGGTCTCCACGACAACAACCTCCACCAAAGATCCTCCAACAACGACACCCATAGCAACAATCCTAACCCCACCCCCAACAAGGCCCTGCCCCCAGCTTCGCCTCCGAGGCGTTGTCCTCTGCGTCTGATTGACAGCTGCCCCTGGCCTCACTGTAATCCCACCTGTCCCACTATACGGGATCAGATCACCGGACAGGAAATGAGCGTGATCCAGTTCCTGAAACACATGGGGTTTGATGTTGCCAAGATGGCCCAGCAACAGGGCATGGACGCAGGGAAACTGCTGGGGATGCTGAATAACGGGAACTGAGCAGGGAGAGACTCACACAGGTAGCTGAAATGAAACGCACACACACACTCTGACACAGCAGGGCCACAGAACGCTTTGGTGGAGATGAACAGAACTCAATGCAACAACAGAATAGAAACAGAACTGAACTCTAAGCAACAGGACTGAACTCTAAGCAACAGAACTGAACTCTAAGCAACAGGACTGAACTCTAAGCAACAGGACTGAACTCTAAGCAACAGGACTGAACTCTAAGCAACAGAACTGAACTCTAAGAAACAGAACTGAACTTCAAGCAACAGGACTGAACTCTAAGCAACAGAACTGAACTCTAAGCAACAGAACTGAGCAGAAAAAGGTACTGTGCTAAACTGAACTGGACTCAAAGGATCTGAAATCAGAACTTTCACTTTGTGCAACTCAAAACACCTCAACTCTGAACGCAGCTTGAATAGTGTCTGCAATGGGACAGAACTCGACTTAACTCAACTGAATAATAAATCATTTTTAGTACAACAACGGAACTGCTAAGTTTAAGTTCAAACAACTGAACAATGCTTTACTCAACAACGCTGAACTCAACTCAGCCAAACCTGAACAGAACTAAACTATACTGAAATAGTGTTTTGGGTGCGAAAAGACATACACAAATGGAACGTCATCCGTTTTAAGGATACTATCCCAAATGGCATCAGATTCCCCCTGAGGGCTCTGGTCAAAACTAGTGCACTATATAGGGAATAGGGCTCTGGTCTAAACTAGTGCACTATATAGGGAATAGGGCTCTGGTCAAAACTAGTGCACTATATTGTGAATAGGGCTCTGGTCAAAACTAGTGCACTATATTGTGAATAGGGCTCTGGTCAAAACTAGTGCACTATATAGGGAATAGGGCTCTGGTCAAAACTAGTGCACTATATTGTGAATAGGGCTCTGGTCAAAACTAGTGCACTATATTGTGAATAGGGCTCTGGTCAAAACTAGTGCACTATATAGGGAATAGGGCTCTGGTCTAAACTAGTGCACTATATTGTGAATAGAGTGCCATTTGGGACGCAATCTGTTCGTTTTAAAGTAAATAAGACAACGGACTTGTGGAATTAGAAAATATATAGATGCATAATAGGTGTAGAAGTTGTGTATGTATATGAAGTGGAATCCTCCGACTGTAATGACTTGATAGACTTCAATTTATCATTTTGATCAATGCTACAGAAGATACAGAATCAAGCTTCTGTGAGCGTACCAAGTAATTAGGCGTCACTCTAAAGCGGGAAGGTGGAATAAACGAGTCAGGAAAAAGGTTTTTCTGATTGAACACGGTTCTCTATTGAGAGTATTTTGTCAACAAAAACATTCAAACATAATCAATGAAAAATCTTCCAAGGAAAAACACACATCTTCTTCTCCAGATGAAACAAGAACACAATAGGATAATCTTTAAACTACAACAAACATAAATCACGGTTTTGTCACCGTCTTAGTGGTTCTTTCAGCACAGCTTCTCTCTCTCGGTGGCCATCTTCCAGAGATAGTTTCCCCCCCCTCTTCTGGTTCCATTCTCTCTTTTATAGGGGAAGGAGAGTATCTCATTAGTACCGTCAGCTGTGCTTAATTGACTCTGGTTACCTTGTCTCCCAGGCTCTGTTGGGCAACTATCCATGAGCCCAGCCTGCCCTCTAGTGGTCCGTGTCCGGAGCCTGTAGAACGGGATCAGAACACAGGCCATCTTTTAACAATTGAAAGGCCTCTTCCGTCTCGTCTTTCCACTCTACCTGGTTTGGCAGGTTTTCCCTGATGAGGTTTGTGAGGGTTGGCAATGGTTGCATATCCCGGGATAAAACGGCGATAATATCCTGTTATCCCTAAGAAGGCCCCGAACGTCTCGCTTGGTCGGGGTCGAGGCCAGTCACGAATTGCCCTGGTCTTCTCTGCCTGTGGGCGTATTTTCCCATTCCCCACGGTGTACCCCAGGTATTCCGCCGGACAAACCCAGGCAGCATTTATTTGGATTGGCTGTCAACCCTGTGGCTTCCAAACTCACGAGCACCGCCCGTAATCGCAAGAGGTGACTATCCCAGTCCTCGCTGTGGATGACCACATCGTCTATGTACGCCGCTGCATACTCTTGATGGGGCCGTAGAATGGCATCCATGAGGCGTTGGAAGGTTGCAGCGGCACCGTGCAGTCCGAAGGGCATCCTCACATACTGGAAAAGCCCCTCTGGAGTGGCGAAGGCAGTCTTTGGGCGATCCTCCGGAGCCGTAAGGGCGGATATGCACCTTCTTGCCGGGTTCAGTGTGGATATGGTGGAACAGGACATCTGTTTGTCCTGGGAATGGAGAGAATATTCGACCGAAGTTCATAATCAGCTTGTCTAGCTGTCTTGACTGCTCCGATAGGAGAGTTTGGCCACGGCGCACCTGTGGTAGAGCCTCCTCTTTTCCTTTGCCCTCCAGGGCCATCAAAGCCACCTCCTCCTCTCGTCCATGGTATGTCTTCAGCAGGTTTATGTGATAGATTTGGACCTTCTTCCTCCTGTCAGGTTGCTTGATGAGGTAATTGACCGGTGAGACCCTTTTCATTACCTCGTAGGGCCCCCTCCACTGCGCCAGCAAACGATGTTCGGCCGTGGGCACAAGCACCATCACTTTCTCTCCCACGGTGAACTCACGGGGGTCGCAGACTTATCATAGGCCCGGCCTTGGGTCCTTTGGGCCTTCTCCATATGCTCCTTGACTATGGGCCACACTGCTGACAGGCAGTCTCTCATCAGGGTAACGTGTTCTATTGTGGATCGAAAGGGGCATGGTTGGGTCTCCCAGGTCTCCTTGGCTAAGTCGAGGATTCCTCGACAGGGTCTGCCATAGAGCAATTCAAACGGAGAGAATCCAGTGGATGCCTGGGGTACTTCTCGCAGGGCAAACATTAAGTGTGGGAGAAGCATGTCCCAGTTTTTCCCATCTCGGGACACCACCCTTCTCAACATGCTTTTATCGTTTTGTTCAAGCGTTCACACAACCCGTCTGTTTGAGGGTGGAATATGCTTGTACGTATCTGTTGAACCTGATATAACCGACACAAGTCCTTCATCAACCGGGACATGAACGGGGTTCCTTGATCAGTCAAGATAGTCTTGGGGAGGCCCACACGAGAGAACATCAGGAATAACTCCTTGGCAATTCCCTTTGACGACATGTTACGCAGGGGTATGGCCTCCGGGAACTTGGTAGCGTAATCTATAACCACTAGGATGTACTCGTGTCCTCTGGCGGATTTTGGGAGGGGTCCTACGAGGTCCATAGCTATGCGTTCAAAGGGAGTCTCTATGATGGGGAGAGGAATCAAAGGGTTACGTAGGTGTGGCCGTGGGGCTGTACGTTGACATTGATCACACGTCCTACAATACCTGGCCACAGCCCGGGTGACCCGGGGCCAATAGAATCTCTGCATGATTCTGTCAATAGTCTTGTCTCGTGCCAGGTGTCCTCCTAGGACGTGGGAATGGGCTAACTGTAGAACTGTATCTCTGTATGGCCTAGGCACCATTAGTAATTCCTGGTTTTCCCCCCTTCGTCGTACGCTTGTCCACTACGAGAGTCTCTATCACATGTCCTACTCCCTTTCCAGGTTCTAGCCACTGTTTCGTCAGTCGTATTAAGGCGAAGATCTGGGCACGGACGGGTTGATCAGCTGTATAGGTCCATTGATGGAACTTTACAGCCCTATCTCTGGCAGTCAGCTGGTACCGGGACAGGATCTCGGTTTTTAGTCGCCCATAGTCCGCAGCTTCGTGGGAATCCAGGTCAAAATAGGCTTCCTGAGCCACCCCGGTCAAAAGAGGGGCTAATGCGCTCGCCCATTCTGTGGGCGGCCACTCTTCCAAGGTGGTCGTCCTTTCGAAGGTCATGAGGAAGGCCTCAATATCATCCTCCTTGGAGAGACGAGGTAAGATGGCGTGAGCAGCCGCTCTTGGCTTAACTCTAGGTTCTTCTAGTCGGCTCAGCTGTTGTTGCAGGAGTTCTATGGTTGTCCGCTGTGCCGTGATCAATTGTTGTAGTAGGGCGTTATCCATTGTTCTTGAATGGTTCCTCCGGGTCTACTGGAAGAATCTTGATTTACTCACTTATCCTTGTGTCACTCGTCCACCTAATGCCCGTATCCTCCACCAATGTGAGCGTACCAAGTAATTAGGCGTCACTCTAAAGCGGGAAGGTGGAATAAACGAGTCAGGAAAAAGGTTTTTTCTGATTGAACACGGTTCTCTATTGAGAGTATTTTGTCAACAAAAACATTCAAACATAATCAATGAAAAATCTTCCAAGGAAAAACACACATCTTCTTCTCCAGATGAAACAAGAACACAATAGGATAATCTTTAAACTACAACAAACATAAATCACGGTTTTGTCACCGTCTTAGTGGTTCTTTCAGCACAGCTTCTCTCTCTCGGTGGCCATCTTCCAGAGATAGTTTCCCCCCCCCCTCTTCTGGTTCCATTCTCTCTTTTATAGGGGAAGGAGAGTATCTCATTAGTACCGTCAGCTGTGCTTAATTGACTCTGGTTACCTTGTCTCCCAGGCTCTGTTGGGCAACTATCCATGAGCCCAGCCTGCCCTCTAGTGGTCCGTCCACACTTCTGATATGGAAGGCAATGGATTATAGCCTCTCATAGGCTGCGTTTACACAGGCAGCCTAATTCTGATCTATTTCCACTAATTGGTCTTCTAACCAATCAGATCAGGTCTTTTACCAATAATTGGGCAAAAGACCAGAATTGGGCTGCCTGTGTAAACACAGCCATAGTAACAAGGGTTCACTAGAACTGATTGATTGATCAGAATTGTCTCAAACGACCACATAGCCTACTGCCACATATGAACTCACCAGCAGAGAGGGATGGAGACTGTCACACCTAAACATAGGATACCAGCAGAGTGAGAGATGTCTGGATGGATGATACAGTATGTGGGGAATGGGAGAGATGTCTGGATGGATGGTACAGTATGTGGGGAATGGGAGAGATGTCTGGATGGATGATACAGTATGTGGGGAATGGGAGAGATGTCTGGATGGATGGCTGATGTCTGGATGGATAATAGAGTATGTGGGGGATGGGAGAGATGTCTGGATGGATGGATGATACAGTATGTGGGGAATGGGAGAGATGTCTGGATGGATGATACAGTATGTGGGGAATGGGAGAGATGTCTGGATGGATGGTACAGTATGTGGGGAATGGGAGAGATGTCTGGATGGATGGTACAGTATGTGGGGAATGGGAGAGATGTCTGGATGGATGATACAGTATGTGGGGAATGGGAGAGATGTCTGGATGGATGGCTGATACAGTATGTGGGGAATGGGAGAGATGTCTGGATGGATGATACAGTATGTGGGGAATGGAAGAGATGTCTGGATGGATGATACAGTATGTGGGGAATGGGAGAGATGTCTGGATGGATGGCTGATACAGTATGTGGGGAATGGGAGAGATGTCTGGATGGATGGCTGATACAGTATGTGGGGAATGGGAGAGATGTCTGGATGGATGGTACAGTATGTGGGGAATGGAAGAGATGTCTGGATGGATGATAGAGTATGTGGGGGATGGGAGAGATGTCTGGATGGATGATAGAGTATGTGGGGGATGGGAGAGATGTCTGGATGGATGATAGAGTATGTGGGGGATGGGAGAGATGTCTGGATGGATGGCTGATACAGTATGTGGGGAATGGGAGAGATGTCTGGATGGATGGCTGATACAGTATGTGGGGAATGGGAGAGATGTCTGGATGGATGATACAGTATGTGGGGAATGGGAGAGATGTCTGGATGGATGGCTGATGTCTGGATGGATGATAGAGTATGTGGGGGATGGGAGAGATGTCTGGATGGATGGATGATACAGTATGTGGGGAATGGGAGAGATGTCTGGATGGATGATACAGTATGTGGGGAATGGGAGAGATGTCTGGATGGATGGTACAGTATGTGGGGAATGGAAGAGATGTCTGGATGGATGATAGAGTATGTGGGGGATGGGAGAGATGTCTGGATGGATGATACAGTATGTGGGGAATGGGAGAGATGTCTGGATGGATGGCTGATGTCTGGATGGATGATACAGTATGTGGGGAATGGGAGAGATGTCTGGATGGATGGCTGATGTCTGGATGGATGATACAGTATGTGGGGAATGGGAGAGATGTATGATATGGCGCTCTCTACTGGAGGTTTTGAGAATTACAACCATTTGTATTCTTGCTGCTTCCAACTCTCCCTGGGTGAATAATACTGAATGGTGCTTTTAGCCACATATGCTTTTGTACAAGGATAATAATGGGTTATACTTTAGTATCTCTAAAAGGTTATGTGATTAACTGGATAATAATGGGTTATACTTTAGTATCTCTAAAAGGTTATTTTAATGTATACTTTTATACTTTATCTCTAAAAGGTTATGTGATTAACTGGATAATAATGGGATATACTTTAGTATCTCTAAAAGGTTATGTGATTAACTGGATAATAATGGGTTATACTTTAGTATCTCTAAAAGGTTATTAACTGGATAATAGTATACTTTAGTATCTCTAAAAGGTTATGATTAACTGGATAATTAACTGGGTTAATAATTATAGTATCTCTAAAAGGTTATACTGGATAATAATGGGCTATACTTTAGTATCTCTAAAAGGTTATGTGATTAACTGTTTGAACTCAATGAAGGGTTGCACATTTTCGGTAACTTTCACAAAATGTTCCTGAAATCCCAGTTGGAAGTTTCCTGGAATCAGGAGGGAATAAACAGAGAATCTGGGAATCATCCAACCAGGATTTCTGGAAAACCTGGGAATTTTGCAACCCTAAACTCAAGCTACTTTAGAGTTGATATTTATTAGATGAGAGTGTATCATGTATGAGTGCTATTCTACTTCATATTTATTAGGTGGATCATGTATGAGTGCTATTCTACTTCATATTTATTAGGTGGATCATGTATGAGTGCTATTCTACTTCATATTTATTAGGTGGATCATGTATGAGTGCTATTCTACTTCATATTTATTAGGTGGATCATGTATGAGTGCTATTCTACTTCATATTTATTAGGTGGATCATGTATGAGTGCTATTCTACTTCATATTTATTAGGTGGATCATGTATGAGTGCTATTCTACTTCATATTTATTAGGTGGATCATGTATGAGTGCTATTCTACTTCATATTTATTAGGTGGATCATGTATGAGTGCTATTCTACTTCATATTTATTAGGTGGATCATGTATGAGTGCTATTCTACTTCATATTTATTAGGTGGATCATGTATGAGTGCTATTCTACTTCATATTTATTAGGTGGATCATGTATGAGTGCTATTCTACTTCATATTTATTAGGTGGATCATGTATGAGTGCTATTCTACTTCATATTTATTAGGTGGATCATGTATTCTACTTCATATTTATTAGGTGGATCGTGCTATTCTACTTCATATTTATTAGGTGGATCATGTATGAGTGCTATTCTACTTCATATTTATTAGGTGGATCATGTATGAGTGCTATTCTACTTCATATTTATTAGGTGGATCATGTATGAGTGCTATTCTACTTCATATTTATTAGGTGGATCATGTATGAGTGCTATTCTACTTCATATTTATTAGGTGGATCATGTATGAGTGCTATTCTACTTCATATTTATTAGGTGGATCGTGTATGAGTGCTATTCTACTTCATATTTATTAGGTGGATCATGTATGAGTGCTATTCTACTTCATATTTATTAGGTGGATCGTGGTATGAGTGCTATTCTACTTCATATTTATTAGGTGGATCATGTATGAGTGCTATTCTACTTCATATTTATTAGGTGGATCATGTATGAGTGCTATTCTACTTCATATTTATTAGGTGGATCATGTATGAGTGCTATTCTACTTCATATTTATTAGGTGGATCATGTATGAGTGCTATTCTACTTCATATTTATTAGGTGGATCATGTATGAGTGCTATTCTACTTCATATTTATTAGGTGGATCATGTATGAGTGCTATTCTACTTCATATTTATTAGGTGGATCATGTATGAGTGCTATTCTACTTCATATTTATTAGGTGGATCATGTATGAGTGCTATTCTACTTCATATTTATTAGGTGGATCATGTATTCTACTTCATATTTATTAGAGTGCTATTCTACTTCATATTTATTAGGTGGATCGTGTATGAGTGCTATTACGACAGGAAAGTGATTCTTTGGAAATTGTCGATATATTTAGCTCTTTTTATGGTGCTGATTGCATGTCTGTAGTACATTATAATTGTGTTGAATAATAGAAAGATGTATGTTTCAATGATTTATATTAGATTTCTCCACTGAAAAGTACAAGTGCAGCATAACCACTAGGTAAACATCAGATAAGCAAATACACACACAAATATGTTAAAACATTTAATTTCGTATAAAGTATACAAACAAAACAACTTAAAAACAATAAGAGACATTCAAATAACGTACTGTTCCAGTGGTTGATCTTCTAAGACCATTTCCTGTTTGAACGAACCAATCAGATTGCCCGATACTAAGAAGTGGATTCTTCCTACAGAGTCAGTAAACAGAGAATGCATCCAAAAAGGTACCCTATTCTCTACATAGTGCACTACGTACGACCAGCGCCCTATAAAGTCGTGCACTATGTAGGGAAGAGTGCCATTTCAGAAGCAGTGTGTTGACCACCAATTAACATAAAAACATAACATTTTATATCAGAAACGGAAAGAAATAACCTATTTGTTCACAGTTGGTATGAAAGGACTGTTGACAAAATACCTGTTTATACAATAAAAACATCTAAAGTAATACAATTTAAAAAATCATACTATTTACAATTTTAAAAAAAATCCAAATCCTATATTTGACAGAATTCACCCTGCTTAACAATGCCACTGTTTTAATCCTTTGTGCAACGTTGGCAGCTTGTTGGCATTTGATATGTTCCCTTATTCAGAGTTGTGAGGGAAAAAAATATTGTTTCTAAAAGCGCATTCCGTTCGGTGTCCCTACAAGCACACCGTATCCCAGTCTCGTTTCCTCTTCACCCCTACATCCTCTCTCATGACCTCATGACCAGGGCTTCCAATCCAAGTTTAAAAAAGGACAAAGATCCTTGGCTGAAAGTATTGAGCTTCGATAAACCATTGTTTTGTGACAGTGGCATGTCCTTTCATTTACATGAAGAATAAACAGTAAGGTGGAGCCTATGGCCTGGCCATAGTAAGTTCATAAAAACTCAGTGGTCTTTTCCTATGTAGCCTAGTTACAGTAAGTTGTAGCCTATGGCCTGGCCAGAGTAAGATCCTATAAAGACAGTGGTCTTTCCCTATGTAGCCTAGTTACAGTAAGTTGTAGCCTATGGCCTGGCCATAGTAAGATCCTATAAAGACAGTGGTCTTTCCCTAGCCTAGTTACAGTAAGTTGTAGCCTATGGCCTGGCCATAGTAAGATCCTATAAAGACAGTGGTCTTTCCCTATGTAGCCTAGTTACAGTAAGTTGTAGCCTATGGCCTGGCCATAGTAAGATCCTATAAAGACAGTGGTCTTTCCCTATGTAGCCTAGTTACAGTAAGTTGTAGCCTATGGCCTGGCCATAGTAAGATCCTATAAAGACAGTGGTCTTTCCCTATGTAGCCTAGTTACAGTAAGTTGTAGCCTAGGCCTGGCCATGTAAGATCCTATAAAGACAGTGGTCTTTTCCTATGTAGCCTAGTTAAGTATTGTAGCCTATGGCCTGGCCAAAGACATAAAGACAGTGGTCTTTCCCTATGAGGTGTAGTCTGTTATTGGAAGAGGGAAAGCCTGCTTTGTCCCATTCCCAATCCTATTCCCAATCCTTATAAGGACCAGCTTCCTGGGAAAGAGTGTGGATCCTATCAGATTCACGTTTTGGCGTCTGTGGGAATTGTTATTGTAAAGAAGTAAATTCCTTTATAGTCCCAGTCCCAACTCAGCTTCCTGGGAAAGAGGACATCCTATGAGAATAGTTTTCCAGTTGAAGAATCCCTTAACAACTCTTCCCAGAGTCAGGAGAGGAGAGCTACATCCAGGTTGGTCCATTCAGGACATTTTCTGAGATATTCCCTCCAATGAGAAGGAGAGAATGCCCTTTCAGTAGTTGGAATGCTAACAGTTGGAATCCTGGGAAGAGGACAGGAGAAAATGGTCAGAAATGTGAGCCAGGACAAATTGGGAACAAAGGAATGCATGCAGCCATATACACACTCTCCTCCTTCAGGCACAGACTCTCTCTCTCATATACACACCTGACTGGTGAGTCTGCGAGGGGAGAGGGGTCGTTTCTGCTGGTGGATGGCCTGGAGACGAGTGATCAGGAACTTCTTATCCTCCCCCTCCTAGAGACACAATGACACAGGTCACCAGGGAACAACCATGTAGCTGGCCATTATCACCTTATACACAGTGTTAGAACACTCCGTTATCACCTTATACACAGTGTTAGAACACTCCATTATCACATTACACAGTGTTAGAACACTCCATTATCACCTTATACACAGTGTTATAACACTCCATTATCACAGTGTTAGAACACTCCATTATCACATCATATACCGTGTTAGAACACTCCATTATCACCTTATACACAGTATTAGAACACTCCATTATCACCTTATACACAGTGTTAGAACACTCCATTATCACATTACACAGTGTTAGAACACTCCATTATCACCTTATACACAGTGTTATAACACTCCATTATCACAGTGTTAGAACACTCCATTATCACATCATATACCGTGTTATAACACTCCATTATCACATTATACACAGTGTTAGAACACTCCATTATCACCTTATACACAGTGTTAGAACACTTAACACCTTATACACAGTGTTAGAACACTCCATTATCACCTTATACACAGTGTTAGAACACTCCATTATCACCTTATACACAGTGTTATAACACTCCATTATCACCTTATACAGTGTTAGAACACTCCATTATCACCTTATACACAGTGTTAGAACACTCCATTATCACCTTATACACAGTGTTATAACACTCACATTATTATCACCTTATACAGTGTTAGAACACTCCATTATCACCTTATACACAGTGTTAGAACACTCCATTATCACCTTATACACAGTGTTATAACACTCCATTATCACCTTATACACAGTGTTATAACACTCCATTATCACCTTATACACAGTGTTAGAACACTCCATTATACACAGTATTAGAACACTCCATATCACCTTATACACAGTGTTAGAACACACCTTATACACAGTGTTAGAACACTCCATGACAAGTTAAGTGCTGAACGTGCATTTTCTACATTGACATTTTAGTCATTTAGCAGACACTCTGATCCAGAGAGACTTACAGTTAGTGAGTCATTTAGCAGACAGAGAGACTTACAGTTAGTGAGTCATTTAGTAGACACTCTGATCCAGAGAGACTTACAGTTAGTGCATTCATTTAGCAGACACTCTGATCCAGAGAGACTTACAGTTAGTGAGTCATTTAGCAGACACTCTGATCCAGAGAGACTTACAGTTAGTGCATTCATTTAGCAGACACTCTGATCCAGAGAGACTTACAGTTAGTGAGTCATTTAGCAGACACTCTGATCCAGAGAGACTTACAGTTAGTGTGTTCATCTTATGATAGCTAGGTGAGACAACCACATCACAGTCATAACACTGTTATGAAGGGTTAAGTCACACTGTTATGAAGGGTTAAGTCACACTGTTAAGAAGGGTTAAGTCACACTGTTATGAAGGGTTAAGTCACACTGTTGTGAAGGGTTAAGTCACACTTATAAAGGGTTAAGTCACACTGTTATAAAGGGTTAAGTCACACTGTTATGAAGGGTTAAGTCACACTGTTAAGAAGGGTTAAGTCACACTGTTATGAAGGGTTAAGTCACACTGTTATGAAGGGTTAAGTCACACTGTTATGAAGGGTTAAGTCACACTGTTGTGAAGGGTTAAGTCACACTTATAAAGGGTTAAGTCACACTGTTATAAAGGGTTAAGTCACACTGTTATAGAAGGGTTAAGTCACACTGTTAAGAAGGGTTAAGTCACACTGTTAAGAAGGGTTAAGTCACACTGTTATGAAGGGTTAAGTCACACTGTTATGAAGGGTTAAGTCACACTGTTATGAAGGGTTATGTCACACTGTTATGAAGGGTTAAGTCACAGTATTGTATAAGAGTTGAGACATTATATTTTCTATCTGTATAACACTGTTATAAAGGGTTAAGTCACACTGTTATGAAGGGTTAAGTCACACTTATGAAGGGTTAAGTCACACTGTTATAAAGGGTTAAGTCACACTGTTATGAAGGGTTAAGTCACACTGTTATGAAGGGTTAAGTCACACTGTTATAAAGGGTTAAGTCACACTGTTATGAAGGGTTAAGTCACACTGTTATGAAGGGTTAAGTCACACTGTTATGAAGGGTTAAGTCACACTGTTATGAAGGGTTAAGTCACACTTATAAAGGGTTAAGTCACACTTATAAAGGGTTAAGTCACACTGTTATAAAGGGTTAAGTCACACTGTTATAAAGGGTTAAGTCACACTGTTATAAAGGGTTAAGTCACACTGTTATAAAGGGTTAAGTCACACTGTTATGAAGGGTTAAGTCACACTGTTATAAAGGGTTAAGTCACACTGTTATAAAGGGTTAAGTCACACTGTTATAAAGGGTTAAGTCACATTAGTATTGTATAAGAGAGTTGAGAGACGTTACGTTTTCTATTTGCTCCTGCAGCAGACTGATAATCTTCCTCTGTCCATCCACCACCTGGGTGTTGAAGTAAATCACTATCCTGAGAGACAGAGAGACAGTATGAAAACACACAACAACCTTCTCTTTTACAGAGATACTGACAGAAATGATCAAAGCAACCTGAAGGAACTTAGTTGGTGTCAAATCCCTCAAGCTATCATCCTAACAGAGTTTCTCCACCATGTAGCTGTGAGCTCGCTCACTCAGTCAGTCAGTCAGACAGACTCTCTCTATGTGTGTCTTTACACCTGTCTGTGTGTCTGTCTGTGTGCAACTCACAGGAAGATCCCAGCAGCGAGGAACAGAAACAGAGGGTTCTCCACTATGTAGCTGTGAGCCCAGGCTAACCAGGCCAGGTTAGGGTTGTGTGTCTCAACTCCTTCACCCACAGCTTCCTGACTGGAACATAGTGGACAGGTTGCGGAACGGACCGCATGACTCAGACGGACGGATACTGGAGGGAGAGAGATTGATATACTACGTTATCTATGTGGATAATGTATATTGACTGGAACATAGTGGACAGATACTGGAGGGAGAGAGATTGATATACTACGTTATCTATGTGGATAATGTATATTGACTGGAACATAGTGGACAGATACTGGAGGGAGAGAGATTCATATACTACGTTATCTATGTGGATAATGTATATTGACTGGAACATAGTGGACATACTGGAGGGAGAGAGATTCATACTACGTATCTGATAATGTATATTGAAACATAGTGGACAGTATACTGGAGATACTGGAGAGAGATTGATATACTACGTTATCTATGTGGATAATGTATATTGACTGGATAGTGGACAGATACTGTCCATCATCCACATGTGGACAACATAGTGGACATACTGCAGCCGTTATCTATGGAAGGAAACATAGGGCAGCTGGAGAGGAGAGATATACCAGATCATGAATGATTGATACTGGGAACTGGATAGTGGCAAGGGAGACGATTGATATACAGTTATCTATAGTGGTGGGATACTGGAGGAGAATGTATATGGACATACAGAGAAGATTGATATACTGAGTTAAGATAAGGTATATTGAGGAACATAGTGGACATTGATACTGGAGGGAGAATATAGCTGTTAGTATGGATAGATGATATATACTGGCCCTATAGAGATTGATATACTACGTTCTATCATGGACAGTGATGAGGGAGAGAACCACAGGAAGAGAAGTACTGTGTATGATCAGTTTGTAATAACAAGGTTAAACATCTTCAGTTGTAGATAGTATATTGCAGTCTAAACATCCAGTTACCAGTATGATCATGGCACAGTGTAATAACTGACATCTGTCCATCTGATCTCCATTACCTCCACATGGTGTTACCAGCTCATGGCACAATAATAACAGAGGAGCCCCTGCTTCATGTAGAAGAAGGAAGGGCAGGCAGATTGATAATAACAGAGAGAACCTACCTGATGAAGATGGTGCTCATCTGACTGGCCCTATAATAACAGGGCTTCTTCATGTAGAAGGGACTGGCAGTTCATCATCACACTAGTCTGGTGGGGAGAACCTACCTGCTTCATGTAGAAGAGAAGTTACACACACACAGAGGAAGAGTAGAGAGAAGTTACTGATCAGGATATGGATCAGAGAACAGTTTGTGAGTCAAGACAAGGTTAAAGGTCATTTGACATTCAGTTGGCACAGTTGGATAGTAATTTGATCATGGCACATTGAGTCCAGTTACCAGTATGATCATGGCACAGTGATAATAACAGAGGAGAACCTACCTGCTTCATGTAGAAGAGAAGTTACCAGTATGATCATGGCACATTGATAATAACAGAGGAGAACCTTGATAATAACAGAGGAGAACCTACCTGCTTCATGTAGAAGAGAAGTTACTGCTTCATGTAGAACCTACCTGAGAAGTTACCAGTATGATCATGGCACATTGATAATAACAGAGGAGAACCTACCTGCTTCATGTAGAAGAGAAGTTACCAGTATGATCATGGCACATTGATAATAACAGAGGAGAACCTACCTGCTTCATGTAGAAGAGAAGTTACCAGTATGATCATGGCACATTGATAATAACAGAGGAGAACCTACCTGCTTCATGTAGAAGAGAAGTTACCAGTATGATCATGGCACATTGATAATAACAGAGGAGAACCTACCTGCTTCATGTAGAAGAGAAGATTACCAGTATGATCATGGCACATTGATAATAACAGAGGAGAACCTACCTGCTTCATGTAGAAGAGAAGTTACCAGTATGATCATGGCACATTGATAATAACAGAGGAGAACCTACCTGCTTCATGTAGAAGAGACATGATTACCAGTATGATCATGGCAAAATCATTGATAATAACAGAGGAGAACCTACCTGCTTCATGTAGAAGAGAAGTTCCACCAGTATGATCATGGATACAACATTGATAATAACAGAGGAGAACCATCACCTGACATTACATGTAGAAGAGAAGTTACCAACCTCCATGATCATGGCACATTGATAATAACAGACATGATACAACATCACTCCAACCTCCAACACCACAGAGAACCTACCTGATACAACATCACTACAACCTGTAGAAGAGACATGATACAACCTACAACACAGTATGATCATGGCACATTGACATAACAACCTAACAGAGGAGAACCTATCACAGACATGATACAACATCATGTAGAAGAGAATGATACAACATCACCAGTATGACATGATACATGACATGATACACATTGATAATAACAGACAACACAGAGAACAACATCACCTCCACAACACAGACATTCAACATGACATGATACAACATCACTACAACCTAAACAACACAGAAGAGACAGTTACCACAGACATGATGATCATGGATACAACATTGACATAATAACACTGACATGATACAACATCACTACAACCTCCACAACACTGAGAACAACTACCTGCTTCATGTAGAATGATACAACATCACTACAACCTCCACAACACAGACATGATTACCACAGTATGATCATGGCACATTGATAATAACAACCTCCACAACACAGACATGATACAACATCACTCCAACCTCCACAACACAGAGAACCTACCAACCTGACATGATACAACATGTACAACATCACTACAACCTCCACAACACAGACATGATACAACCTCCACAACACAGAAGCAGTGATACAACATCACTACAACCTCCACAACACAGACATTTGACATGAACAACATCTGACATGATACAACATCACTACAACCTCCACAACACAGACATGGACATGATACAACATCACTCCAACCTCCACAACACAGACATGATGAACAACATCACCCAACCTAAACAACACAGACATGATACAACATCACTACAAACACAGACATGATACAACCTCCACAACACAGACATGATACAACCTCCACAACACAGACATGATACAACCTCCACAACACAGACATGATACAACATCACAGACATGACAACCTAAACAACACAGACATGATACAACATCACAACACAGACATGATACAACAACTACAACCCACAACACAGACATGATACAACATCACTACAACCTCCACAACACAGACATGATACAACATCACTACAACACAGACATGATACAAACAAACCTCCACAACACAGACATGATACAACATCAACCTCACTACAACAACACAGACATGATACAACACAACACAGACATGATACAACATCACTACAACCTCCACAACACAGACATGATACAACATCACTACAACCTCCACAACACAGACATGATACAACATCACTAACCTCCAAACCAGACATGATACAACATCAAACCTCCACAACACAGACATGATACAACATCACTAACCTCCAAACACAGACATGATACAACATCAAACACAACACAGACATGATACAACATCACTCAACCTCCACAACACAGACATGATACAACATCACTACAACCTCCACAACACAGACATGATACAACCTCCACAACACAGACATGATACAACATCCTACAACCTCCAACACAGACATGATACAACATCACTCCAACCTAAACACACATGATACAACATCACTACAACATCACAGACATGATACAACCTCCACAACACAGACATGATACAACATCACTACAACACAGACATGATACAACCTCCACAACACAGACATGATACAACACAGACATGATACAACACAACACAGACATGATACAACATCACTACAACCTCCACAACACAGACATGATACAACATCACTACAACACAACACAGACATGATACAACATCACTACAACCTCCACAACACAGACATGATACAACATCACTACAACCTCCACAACACAGACATGATACAACATCACTACAACCTCCCTCCACAACACAGACATGATACAACATCACTACAACCTCCAACAACACAGACATGATACAACATCACAACACAGACAACCTCCACAACACAGACATGATACAACATCACTACAACCTCCACAACACAGACATGATACAACATCACTACAACCTCCACAACACAGACATGATACAACAACCTCCACAACACAGACATGATACAACATCACTCAACCTCCACAACACAGACATGATACAACATCACTACAACCTCAACACAACACAACATCATACACATCACTACAACCTCCACAACACAGACATGATACCACAACCTCCACAACACAGACATGATACAACATCACTACAACCTCCACAACACAGACATGATACAACATCACTACAACCTCCACAACACAGACATGATACAACATCACTACAACCTCCACAACACAGACATGATACAACATCACTACAACCTCCACAACACAGACATGATACAACATCACTACAACCTACAACCTCCACAACACAGACATGATACAACATCACTACAACCTCCACAACACAGACATGATACAACATCACTACAACCTCCACAACACAGACATGATACAACATCACTACAACCTCCACAACACAGACATGATACAACATCACTACAACCTCCACAACACAGACATGATACAACATCACTACAACCTCCACAACACAGACATGATACAACATCACTACAACATCACTAAACAACACAGACATGATACAACATCACTACAACCTCCACAACACAGACATGATACAACTACAACTCCACAACACAGACATGATACAACAACATCACTACAACCTCCACAACACAGACATGATACAACATCACAACATCACAACCTCAACCTCCACAACACAGACATGATACAACATCACTACAACCTCCACAACACAGACATGATACAACATCACTACAACCTAAACAACACAGACATGATACAACATCACTACAACCTCCACAACACAGACATGATACAACCTCCAACAACACACAGACATGATACAACATCACTACAACCTCCACAACACAGACATGATACAACATCACTACAACATCACTCCAAACACAACACAGACATGATACAACATCACTACAACACAACACAGACATGATACAACATCACTACAACATCACTACAACATCATCTACAACACAGACATGATACAACATCACTACAACCTCCACAACACAGACATGATACAACATCACTACAACACATGATACAACATCACAAACCTCCACAACACAGACATGATACCACAACACAGACATGATACAACATCAGCAAAGCACTGTGAAACTGTTTTTTTGTTGTTGCATAAATGCAACCCATCCTACACACAGATATTGTCATGAGTTACCTGTTACCAGGCCTAGGTTGAGGCTAGGTGGAGGACTGAGGCTAGGTGCAGGGTTAAGGTGCAGGGTTGAGGCTAGGTGCAGGGTTGAGGCTAGGTGGAGGGTTGAGGCTAGGTGCAGGGTTGGTGCAGGGTTGAGGCTAGGTGCAGGGTTAAGGTGGAGGGTTGAGGCTAGGTGGAGGGTTGAGGCTAGGTGCAGGGTTGAGGTGCAGGGTTGAGGCTAGGTGCAGGGTTTAGGCTAGGTGCAGGGTTGAGGTGCAGGGTTGAGGTTGAGGCTAGGTGGAGGCTGAGGTGCAGGGTTGAGGCTAGGCTAGGTGCAGGGTTAAGGTGCAGGGTTGTTGAGGCTGCAGGTGGAGGGTTGAGGCTAGGTGGAGGGTTGAGGCTAGGTGGAGGGTTGAGGCTAGGTGGAGGGTTGAGGCTAGGTGCAGGGTTAAGGTGCAGGGTTGAGGCTAGGTGCAGGGTTGAGGCTAGGCTAGGTGCAGGGTTGAGGTGCAGGGTTGAGGCTTTAGGTGCAGGGTTGAGGCTAAGGCTAGGTGCAGGGTTGAGGCTAGGTGCAGGGTTGAGGTGCAGGGTTGAGGCTAGGGGTTGAGGTGCAGGGGTTGAGGCTAGGTGGAGGGTTGAGGCTAGGTGCAGGGTTTAGGCTAGGTGCAGGGTTGAGGCTAGGTGGGGTTTAGGCTAGGGGGTTGAGGCTAGGTGCAGGGTTGAGGCTAGGTGCAGGGTTGAGGCTAGGTGCAGGGTTGAGGCTGCAGGGTTGAGGCTAGGTGGTGCAGGGTTTAGGCTAGGTGCAGGGTTGAGGCTAGGTGCAGGGTTGAGGCTAGGTGCAGGGTGCAGGGTTGAGGCTAGGTGCAGGGTTGAGGTGCAGGGTTGAGGCTAGGTGCAGGGTTGAGGCTAGGTGCAGGGTTGAGGCTTCAGGGCAGGGTTGAGGCTAGGTGCAGGGTTGAGGTGCAGGGTTGAGGCTAGGTGCAGGGTTGAGGCTGGGGGTTTAGGCAGGGTGCAGAGGCTAGGTGCAGGGTTGAGGCTAGGTGCAGGGTTTGAGGTAGGTGCAGGGTTGAGGCTAGGTGCAGGTTTGAGGCTAGGTGCAGGGTTGAGGTGCAGGGTTGAGGCTAGGTGCAGGGTTGAGGTGCTAGGTGCAGGGTTTAGGTGCAGGGTTGAGGCTAGGTGTGCAGGGTTGAGGCTAGGTGCAGGGTAGGTGCAGGGTTGAGGCTAGGTGCAGGGTTGAGGCTGGGTGCAGGGTTGAGGCTAGGTGGAGGGTTGAGGCTAGGTGCAGGGTTGAGGTGCAGGGTTTAGGTGCAGGGTTGAGGCTGGGTGCAGGGTTGAGGCTAGGTGCAGGGTTTAGGTGCAGGGTTGAGGCTAGGTGCAGGGTTGAGGCTAGGTGCAGGGTTTGCAGGGTTTAGGTTCAGGGTTGAGGCTGGGTGCAGGGTTTAGGTGCAGGGTTGAGGCTAGGTGCAGGGTTTAGGTGCAGGGTTTAGGTGCAGGGTTGAGGCTAGGTGCAGGGTTGAGGCTAGGTGCAGGGTTTAGGTGCAGGGTTTAGGTGCAGGGTGAGGCTGGTGCAGGGTCTAGGTGCAGGGAGGCTAGGTGAGGCTAGGTGCAGGGTTGAGGTGCAGGGTTGAGGTGCAGGGTTTAGGCTAGGTGCAGGGTGTAGGTGCAGGGTTGAGGCTAGGTGTTGTGGTGCAGGGTTGAGGCTAGGTGCAGGGTTGAGGTGCAGGGTTGAGAGGCAGGGTTAGGTGCAGGGTTGAGGCTAGGTGCAGGGTGCAGGGGTTGAGGCTAGGTGCAGGGTTTAGGTGCAGGGTTGAGGCTGGGTGCAGGGTTTAGGTTCAGGGTTGAGGCTGGGTGCAGGGTTTAGGTTCAGGGTGAGGCTTGAGGTGCAGGGTTGAGGCTGGGTGCAGGGTTTAGGTTCAGGGTTGAGGCTAGGTGCAGGGTTGAGGTGCAGGGTTTAGGCTAGGTGCAGGGTTTAGGTTCAGGGTTGAGGCTAGGTGCAGGGTTGAGGTGCAGGGTTTAGGCTAGGTGCAGGGTGTAGGTGCAGTTGAGGTGCAGGGTTGAGGCTTAAGTTGTAGGGTTGCAGGGGGTTGAGGCTATGTGCAGGGTTGAGGTGCAGGGTTGAGGCTAGGTGCAGGGTTGAGGTGCAGGACCAGGGTTAGAGTTTATACCAGGCCAGTGTCTGTCCGTAGATGAGTTCCAACACGTTCCTGGAGATGTCAAACACAGGCTTTCTTTTCCTCTTCAACACCCTCTGAGAAAACAACCTGCAGGAGAGAGAGAGAGAGAGAGGAGAGAGATAGAGAGCCAGTGAGAGAGAGAGAGAGAGTTCCAGACACGTTCCTGGAGATGTCAAACACAGGCTTTCTTTTCCTCTTCAACACCCTCTGAGAAAACAACCTGCAGGAGAGAGAGAGAGAGAGAGAGAGAGAGAGAGAGAGAGAGAGAGAGAGAGAGAGAGAGAGAGAGAGAGAGAGAGAGAGAGAGAGAAGATGAGGGATAAAGGATTGAGAACGGGAAAGAAAGCAATAGAGATTGTATAGCGCGTTGAACGAGTTGCCGAGTTTATGAGCAAGAATATGAGGGAAAGAGAGAGAGACAGACACACACAGACAGACAACCCACCTCCAGAGGAACTCTCCAAAGAAGGTGTCCAGTATGGTAAAGATGAAGTCCATGAGGAGGAAGCGGTACAGCTCTTGTCCTACAAAACTCTCCCAGCACTGACAACAACACCACAACAAACTACATCAACAACAATAACATCAATATCAACAACACATGAAACACCAGTCATAACATTTTGAGTGCATAATGCTGTAAATGGAACGTTGGGATAGAATCGGAACGTTGGGACAGAATGGGAACAGAATCGGAACATTGGAACAGAATGGGGACACAGAATGGGAACAGATTCGGAACGTTGGGACAGAATCGAACGTTGGGACAGAATGGGAACAGAATCGGAACATTGGAACAGAATGGGAAAGTTGGGACAGAATGGGAACAGAATGGGAACGTTGGGACAGAATGGGAACAGAATCGAACGTTTGGACAGAATGGGAACAGATTGGGACAGAATGGGAAAGTTGGAACAGAATGGGAACGTTGGGACAGAATGGGAACAGAATTGAGACAGAATGGGAACGTTGAGACAGAAGCGGAATACTGGAACGGGTATGTTCCTCTCACCTGCAGGCCGATGCTGTGGGGGTCAGAAGCGATCCGGCCCAGCCAATGGAAGCACAGCACTACCAGCACGCTCACTTTCAACATCAGATTCCTGAAACACACAAATAGTATAGATGTTTTACATGTTTAGCACACACAGACACACACACACTTCTGTCAACTAGCAAGACTCTCTTGATTTCCATAAACTCTCCATTAACTTCATTAAGTCTGTAGGGCGCACATCCACCCTCTACCTGCAGATGGCGATGTATGTGTGAACGCAGGGGGAGTCATAGTGCTCCACACACACACACACACACACACAAAGTTTGTGGACTGCAGGTCCACCTCCTACCTGCTGATGGCGATGTATGTGTGAACGCAGGGGGAGTCATAGTGCTCCACACACACACACACACAGTTTGTGGACTGCAGGTCCACCTCCCTACCTGCTGATGGCGATGTATGTGTTTACGCTGGGAGAGTCATACTCCTCCATCCAGGCAGTAGCGTTGAAGATACCAGGGAGCAGGAGGTTGATGAGAGACACTACGACTGGCAGGGCCAACAGACTGGCTTCCTTCAGGAGAGGGTCCTTAGTGGGAATACGAGATCTGTACTGGAGGTCCTACAGAGGGAGAGGGGGAGGAAGAGAGAGAGAGGGTCCTTAGTGGGAATACGAGATCTGTACTGGAGGTCCTACAGAGGGAGGGGGGGAGGAAGAGAGAGAGAGGGTCCTTAGTGGGAATACGAGATCTGTACTGGAGGTCCTACAGAGGGAGAGGAAGAGAGGGAGAGGAGTCCTACAGAGGGAGAGGAAGAGAGAGAGGGTCCTTAGTGGGAATACGAGATCTGTACTGGAGGTCCTACAGAGGGAGGGGGGAGGAAGAGAGAGAGAGGGTCCTTAGTGGGAATACGAGATCTGTACTGGAGGTCCTACAGAGGGAGAGGGGGAGAGAAGAGAGGGTCCTTAGTGGGAATACGAGATCTGTACTGGAGGTCCTACAGAGGGAGAGGGAGAGGAAGAGAGAGAGAGGGTCCTTAGTGGGAATACGAGATCTGTACTGGAGGTCCTACAGAGGGAGGTCCTTAGTGGGAATACGAGATCTGTACTGGAGGTCCTACAGAGGGGGAGGAAGAGAGAGAGAGGGTCCTTAGTGGGAATACGAGATCTGTACTGGAGGTCCTACAGAGGGAGGGGGAGGAAGAGAGAGAGAGGGTCCTTAGTGGGAATACGAGATCTGTACTGGAGGTCCTACAGAGGGAGGGGGAGGAAGAGAGAGAGAGGGTCCTTAGTGGGAATACGAGATCTGTACTGGAGGTCCTACAGAGGGAGAGGGGGAGGAAGAGAGAGAGAGGGTCCTTAGTGGGAATACGAGATCTGTACTGGAGGTCCTACAGAGGGAGGGGGGAGGAAGAGAGAGAGGGTCCTTACAGAAGGTGAGAAGGTGTAAGAGGTCCTACAGAGGAGAATGAAAGAATGTAGAGCAGCTGAAAACGTGTGTCTCTTACCTTGTGCATGTACTCAGAGAAGTAGTAGAGAGCTAGAACACAGGCCACTGTACTGCCGAGGTCCTACAGATGAACCAGGCCAGAACATGTACCAGCACACTGTCCTGGATTCTCTGACACGCAGTCTTCTGGACATGGTTCTGTACTGGAGGTCCTCTAACAACTCCTACACAGAGAGACATGGTTACGACTCGTCTCCTCTAACAACTCCTACAGACAGAGAGACATGGTTACGACTAGTCTCCTCTAACAACTCCTACAGAGAGGTGAGAGACATGGTTACGTGGAGAATAGTCTCCTGTAACAACTCCTACACAGAGAGAGAGAGAGCATGGTTACAGGCCACTGTCTCCTCAGATAACAACTCCTACAGACAGAGAGACATGGTTACGACTAGTCTCCTCTAACAACTCCTACAGACAGAGAGACATGGTTACGACTCGTCTCCTCTAACAACTCCTACACAGAGAGAGAGACATGGTTACGACTAGTCTCCTCTAACAACTCCTACACAGAGAGACATGGTTACGACTAGTCTCCTCTAACAACTCCTACAGAGAGAGAGACATGGTTACGACTAGTCTCCTCTAACAACTCCTACAGACAGAGAGACATGGTTACGACTAGTCTCCTCTAACAACTCCTACACAGACAGAGAGACATGGTTACGACTCGTCTCCTCTAACAACTCCTACAGACAGAGAGACATGGTTACGACTTGTCTCCTCTAACAACTCCTACAGACAGAGAGAGACATGGTTATGACTAGTCTCCTCTAACAACTCCTACAGACAGAGAGACATGGTTACGACTCGTCTCCTCTAACAACTCCTACAGACAGAGAGAGACATGGTTACGACTCGTCTCCTCTAACAACTCCTACAGACAGAGAGAGACATGGTTACGACTAGTCTCCTCTAACAACTCCTACACAGAGAGACATGGTTACGACTAGTCTCCTCTAACAACTCCTACAGACAGAGAGAGAGACATGGTTACGACTAGTCTCCTCTAACAACTCCTACACAGACAGAGAGAGACATGGTTACGACTAGTCTCCTCTAACAACTCCTACACAGACAGAGAGACATGGTTACGACTAGTCTCCTCTAACAACTCCTACACAGAGAGACATGGTTACGACTAGTCTCCTCTAACAACTCCTACACAGACAGAGAGACATGGTTACGACTAGTCTCCTCTAACAACTCCTACAGACAGAGAGAGACATGGTTACGACTAGTCTCCTCTAACAACTCCTACACAGAGAGACATGGTTACGACTAGTCTCCTCTAACAACTCCTACACAGACAGAGAGACATGGTTACGACTAGTCTCCTCTAACAACTCCTACACAGACAGAGAGAGACATGGTTACGACTCGTCTCCTCTAACAACTCCTACACAGAGAGAGACATGGTTACGACTAGTCTCCTCTAACAACTCCTACACAGAGAGACATGGTTACGACTAGTCTCCTCTAACAACTCCTACAGACAGAGAGAGACATGGTTACGACTAGTCTCCTCTAACAACTCCTACACAGAGAGAGAGACATGGTTACGACTAGTCTCCTCTAACAACTCCTACACAGACAGAGAGAGACATGGTTACGACTAGTCTCCTCTAACAACTCCTACACAGACAGAGAGAGACATGGTTACAACTAGTCTCCTCTAACAACTCCTACACAGAGAGACATGGTTACGACTAGTCTCCTCTAACAACTCCTACACAGAGAGACATGGTTACGACTCGTCTCCTCTAACAACTCCTACAGACAGAGAGAGACATGGTTATGACTAGTCTCCTCTAACAACTCCTACAGAGAGAGAGACATGGTTACGACTAGTCTCCTCTAACAACTCCTACACAGAGAGAGACATGGTTACGACTAGTCTCCTCTAACAACTCCTACACAGAGAGACATGGTTACGACTAGTCTCCTCTAACAACTCCTACACAGACAGAGAGAGACATGGTTACGACTAGTCTCCTCTAACAACTCCTACAGACAGACAGAGAGAGACATGGAGAGAGTCTCCTCTAACAACTCCTACAGAGAGAGACATGGTTACGACTAGTCTCCTCTAACAACTCCTACAGACAGAGAGAGACATGGTTACGACTAGTCTCCTCTAACAACTCCTACACAGAGAGAGACATGGTTACGACTAGTCTCCTCTAACAACTCCTACACAGACAGAGAGAGACATGGTTACAACTAGTCTCCTCTAACAACTCCTACACAGACAGAGAGACATGGTTACGATTAGTCTCCTCTAACAACTCCTACACAGACAGAGAGAGACATGGTTATGATGAGTCTCCTCTAACAACTCCTACACAGAGAGAGACATGGTTATGATGAGTCTCCTCTAACAACTCCTACACAAAGAGAGAGAGACATGGTTATGATGAGTCTCCTCTAACAAATCCTACACAGAGAGAGAGAGAGACAGAGAACTCCTACACAGAGAGAGACATGGTTATGATGAGTCTAACAACTCCTACACAGACAGAGAGAGACATGGTTATGATGAGTCTCCTCTAACAACTCCTACACAGAGAGAGAGAGAGACATGGTTATGATGAGTCTCCTCTAACAACTCCTACACAGAGAGAGAGACATGGTTATGATGAGTCTCCTCTAACAACTCCTACACAGAGAGAGAGAGACATGGTTATGATGAGTCTCCTCTAACAACTCCTACACAGAGAGAGAGAGACATGGTTATGATGAGTCTCCTCTAACAACATAAGGAGGGAGGGGAGAGGTGATTGTGAGAATTAGTGTTTTCCTGTGTGTGTGTGTGTGTGTGTGTGTGTCCTGTAACAACTCCTACATAGAGACTCTGTAAGGAGAATGTCCTTTGAAGAATGGTAAGAAAAACAGGAGCAGCTCAATGTTGATCTGGAAGTCTGTGTGTAACAACTCCCTACCCTGAGTCCCTACATGTGTGTGTACGTCTCCCTACCCTGTGTCCCTACCCAGAGTAGAGACATGTTACGACTGTCCCTAACCCTGTGTCCCTACAACTCCTACAGACAGAGTGTGACGTGTCCCTAGACATGAGAGAGAGAGACAGAGTCCCTACATGGTTACGTAGTCTCCTCTGTGTCTCCTACAGACTGAGTGACATGGTTACAACTGTGTCCTCTAACAACTCCTACCCTGAGAGAGACATGTCCCTACCCTGATGTGTCTCCTGTCCCCTACACCTGTGTCCCTACCATGAGTATGATGTGTCCCTACCCTGTGTCCCTACACAAAGAGTGAGACATGGTTATGATGAGT
>NC_088410.1:18431126-18466126 GCF_034236695.1 Oncorhynchus nerka | reverse complement strand
CTAGTCTAAGAGAATGGACCATGTGATTCCCCCATAATGAGCAGGGTCTAGTCTAAGAGAATGGACCGTGTGATTCACCCATAATGAGCAGGGTCTAGTCTAAGAGAATGGAAAGTGTGATTCACCCATAATGAGCAGGGCCTAGTCTAAGAGAATGGACCATGTGATTCCCCCATAATGAGCAGGGTCTAGTCTAAGAGAATGGACCGTATGAATCACCCATAATGAGCAGGGCCTAGTCTAAGAGAATGGACCGTATGATTCACCCATAATGAGCAGGGCCTAGTCTAAGAGAATGGACCGTGATTCACCCATAATGAACAGGGCCACAGGAGATTGGACCGTGATTCACAGATAATGAGCAACACCTAAGAGAATGGACTGTGTGATTCACCCATGAATGAGCAGGGCCTAGTCTAAGAGAATGGACTGTCAGGGCCTGTCTGAGAATGGACCGTGTGATTCACCCATCTGTCAGGGCCTAGTCTGTCTAATGAGCAGGGCCTAGTCTGAGAATGGACCGTGTGATCTGTCTAAGAGAATGGACCGTGTGATTCACCCATAATGAGCAGGGCCTAGTCTAAGAGAATGGACCGTGTGATTCACCCATAATGAGCAGGGTCTAGGAGAATGGACCGTAGACCCATAATGAGCAGGGCCTAGTCTAAGAGAATGGACCGTGTGAACCCATAATGAGCACCCACAGAAGGGCCTAGTCTAAGAGAATGGACACACCCATAATGAGCAGGGTCTAGTCTAGAGAATGGACAGATCAGCTGAGGGACATTAAGTCCTGGACAAGAGGACTAGTTCACCATGTCATTGATAACAGCTACCACACCAACATGATGCAGCAGTCTGATGGCTGTCTGTCTGTCAGAGTGGGATGACCACAGCTGGTGACACCCCAGAAATGTAAGACAAACACCAATGTAATCTAGACAGATCAGCTGAGGCCTGGATAGGTGTTCAACATGTGTGACCACATCACATGATGAGCAGTGATGTGATACTGAGCAGAAACGGGACCAATGTAATGCTGCAACAGGGGATCTGACTGTGTGACTTACGATGATGATGTGATATTTGAGCTGGCTGCAACAGGGGATCTGACTGTGATTGGAGCGTTGACCCTTCCTGTCAGCCAACCTCCTGGAGAGAGAGAGGGATGGGGGGAGAGAGGGAGGAGGGGAGAGAGGGAGGAAGGGAGAGAGGGAGGAGGGGAGAGAGGGATGGGGGAGGAGGAGGGGAGGAGAGGGAGGGGGGAGAGAAGGAGGGGAGAGAGGGATGGGGAGGAGGGGAGAGAGGGAGGAGGGGAGAGAGGAGAGGGAGAGAGGGAGGAGGGAGAGAGAGAGAGGGAGGAGGGGAGAGAGAAAGGGAGGAGGGGAGAGAGAAAGGGAGGAGGGGAGAGAGAGAGGGAGGAGGGAGAGAGAGAGGGAGGAGGGAGAGAGGGAGGAGGGGAGAGGTGGTTACAAGATGATACTCTATTCCTCAATCACTCACTTATGGAAGAGACCTATTGATAGAGCTGCAGGGAGGAGAGAGAGATACTTCTGTGAGTGTAATGTTTACGGTTCATTTTTGTTGATTTAACTTTTGTATATTATTATCTACTTCACTTGCTTTGACAATGCTAACATGTGTTTCCCATGCCAATAAAGCCCTTGAATTGAATTGATAGGAGAGAGAGAGAGAGGAGAAAGACAGAGATATGGACAGCAGGATTGAGGGATGGAGAAAGACAGAGATATGGACAGGAGGATAGAGGGATGAGAAAGAGAGAGAGATGGACATCAGGATAGAGGGATGGAGAAAGAGAGAGAGAGATATGGACAGCAGGATAGAGGGATGAGAAAGAGAGAGATGGACATCAGGATAGAGGGATGGAGAAAGAGAGAGATATGGACAGCAGGATAGAGGGATGAGAAAGAGAGAGATGATATAGACAGCAGGATAGAGGGATGGAGAAAGAGAGAGAGATGTGGACAGCAGGATAGAGGGATGAGAAAGAGAGATGGACAGCAGGATAGAGGGATGAGAAAGAGAGAGAGATGGACAGCAGGATAGAGGGATGAGAAAGAGAGAGAGATGGACAGCAGGATAGAGGGATGAGAAAGAGAGAGATATGGACAGCAGGATAGAGGGATGAGAAAGAGAGAGAGATGGACAGCAGGATAGAGGGATGGAGAAAGAGAGAGAGATATGGACAGCAGGATAGAGGGATGAGAAAGAGAGAGATATGGACAGCAGGATAGAGGGATGGAGAAAGAGAGAGAGATGGGACAGCAGGATAGAGGGATGAGAAAGAGAGAGAGATGGACATCAGGATAGAGGGATGGAGAAAGAGAGAGATATGGACAGCAGGATAGAGGGATGGAGAAAGAGAGAGAGATGGACAGCAGGATAGAGAGATGAGAGAGAGAGAGAGATGGACAGCAGGATAGAGGGATGGAGAAAGAGAGAGAGATGGACGTCAGGATAGAGGGATGAGAAAGAGAGAGAGATGGACAGCAGGATAGAGGGATGGGGAAAGAGAGATGGACAGCAGGATAGAGGGATGAGAAAAAGAGAGATGGACAGCAGGATAGAGGGATGAGAAAGAGAGATGGACAGCAGGATAGAGAGATGAGAAAGAGAGAGAGATGGACAGCAGGATAGATGGAGAAATAGAGAGAGATGGACAGCAGGATAGAGAGATGAGAAATAGAGAGAGAGATGGACAGCAGGATAGAGAGATGAGAAAGAGAGAGAGATGGACAGCAGGATAGAGAAATGAGAAAGAGAGAGAGATGGACAGCAGGATAGAGGGATGGAGTTCACTCTTCTCTGATGGACAGCAGGATAGAGGGATGGAGAAAGAGAGAGATGGACAGCAGGATAGAGGGATGGGGAAACAGAGATGGACAGCAGGATAGAGGGATGAGAAAGAGAGAGAGAGATGGACAGCAGGATAGAGGGATGAGAAAGAGAGAGAGAGATGGACAGCAGGATAGAGGGATGAGAAAGAGAGAGAGATATGGACAGCAGGATAGAGGGATGGAGAAAGAGAGAGAGAGATGTCTCCATGACAGCAGGATAGAGGGTGGAGAAAGAGAGAAGGCCTGGACAGCAGGATAGAGGGATGAGAAAGAGAGAGACCTGTGGACTAGCAGGACCTAGAGGGATGGAGAAAGAGAGAGAGTGTAACAGCAGGATAGAGGGATGAGAGATGAGAGACCTGGACAGCAGGATAGAGGGATGGAGAAAGAGAGAGAGAAGTTAACAGGGTAGAGGGATGAGAAAGAGAGATGACAGCACCTCCACTATGGAGAACCTAGAGAGAGAACAGAGAGAGATGTGGACAGCAGGATAGAGGGATGAGAAAGAGAGAGAGATGGACAGCAGGATAGAGAGATGAGAAAGAGAGAGATGGACAGCAGGATAGAGGGTCCTGAGAAAGACTGAGAGATGATGGACAGCAGGATAGACCTATGAGAAAGAGAGAGAGAGGAAGCAGGGTCCTGGGATGGAGAAAGAGAGAGATGATGGACACCAGGATAGAGGGATGAGAAAGAGAGAGATGTTAACAGGGATCCTGGGATGAGAACTGAGAGATGATGGACAGCAGGATAGAGGGATGGAGAAAGAGAGAGAGATATGGACAGCAGGATAGAGGGATGAGAAAGAGAGAGATGTGGACAGCAGGATGGTAGATACCTTAGTTCACTCTTCTCTGCCACAGAGAGAGGCATGGCTCGCAGCATCCTGACCCGGTCACTCAGAGAGAGGTTCTGAAGGTTGTTGACCAGTTGGTCACGCTTACGCCCTACAGCGCAAAGACGCGCACACACACAGAGACAGACACACACATTAGTTATGCGTGGGTTATGGCATCATTACAACAACAAAAATGTTGGTATTTCAGTGCGTTTGTAACGTTTAAATGAGTGACCTCACCCTCCTCATCCACGCCCTGAGATGAGTCTGCACCTCCACGGATACTGGGCCGTGCGGAGAGGACCTTTATGGAAGGCCTTAACAGGGTCCTTTATGGAAGGACTGCACTGACTACGACCTCAAGAGGACTTCAGGGTCCAGGGTATAGTACTGAGAGATGACAGCACCTCGACTACGACCTAGAGAGAGGAGAGGAAGTTAACAGGGTCCTGTTATAGTACTGAGAGATGACAGCACCTCCACTACGACCTAGAGAGAGGACAGGAAGTTAACAGGGTCTAGTACTGAGAGATGACAGCACCTCGACTGGGTCCTGTTAGTACTGATGACAGCACCTCCACTACGACCTAGAGAGAGGAGAGGAAGTTAACAGGGTCCTGTTATAGTACTGAGAGATGACAGCACCTCCACTACGACCTAGAGAGAGGAGAGGAAGTTAACAGGGTCTAGTACTGAGAGATGACAGCACCTCCACTACGACCTAGAGAGAGGAGAGGAAGTTAACAGGGTCCTGTTATAGTACTGAGAGATGACAGCACCTCCACTACGACCTAGAGAGAGGAGAGGAAGTTAACAGGGTCCTGTTATAGTACTGAGAGATGACAGCACCTCGACTACGACCTAGAGAGAGGAGAGGAAGTTAACAGGGTCCTGTTATAGTACTGAGAGATGACAGCACCTCCACTACGACCTAGAGAGAGGAGAGGAAGTTAACAGGGTCTAGTACTGAGAGATGACAGCACCTCCACTAAGAGATGACAGCACCTCCACTACGACCTAGAGAGAGGAGAGGAAGTTAACAGGGTCTAGTACTGAGAGATGACAGCACCTCCACTGAGAGATGACAGCACCTCCACTACGACCTAGAGAGAGGACAGGAAGTTAACAGGGTCCTGTTATAGTACTAAGAGATGACAGCACCTCCACTGACAGCAGATGACAGCACCTCCACTGAGAGATGACAGCACCTCCACTACGACCTAGAGATGACAGCACCTCCACTATGACCTAGAGAACAGGAAGTTAACAGGGTCCTGTTATAGAGATGACAGCACCTCCACTGAGAGATGACAGCACTTCCACTACGACCTAGAGAGAGGACAGGAAGTTAACAGGGTCCTGTTATAGTACTAAGAGATGACAGCACCTCCACTACGACCTAGAAGGAGGACAGGAAGTTAACAGGGTCCTGTTATAGTACTGAGAGATGACAGCACCTCCACTACGACCTAGAGAGAGGACAGGAAGTTAACAGGGTCCTGTTATAGTACTGAGAGATGACAGCACCTCCACTACGACCTAGAGCGAGGACTGGAAGTTAACAGGGTCCTGTTATAGTACTGAGAGATGACAGCACCTCCACTACGACCTAGAGCGAGGACTGGAAGTTAACAGGGTCCTGTTATAGTACTGAGAGATGACAGCACCTCCACTACGACCTAGAGCGAGGACTGGAAGTTAACAGGGTCCTGTTATGGTACTGAGAGATGACAGCACCTCCACTACGACCTAGAGAGAGGAGAGGAAGTTAACAGGGTCTAGTACTGAGAGATGACAGCACCTCCAATAAGAGATGACAGCACCTCCACTACTACCTAGAGAGAGGAGAGGAAGTTAACAGGGTCCTGTTATAGTACTGAGAGATGACAGCACCTCCACTACGACCTAGAGCGAGGACTGGAAGTTAACAGGGTCTAGTACTGAGAGATGACAGCACCTCCACTATGACCTAGAGCGAGGACTGGAAGTTAACAGGGTCTAGTACTGAGAGATGACAGCACCTCCACTACGACCTAGAGAGAGGACTGGAAGTTAACTAGTTGCTCCTACCCTCTACTTTTTTGAACATTTTGTTAAAAATCGCGCAACATTTCAGCGCCCTGCTACTCATGCCAGGAATATAGTACGTTCATATGGTTAGAATGTGTGTATAGGAAACCCTCGGACGTTTTTAAAACTGGTTAAATCACGACTGTGTCTATTACATAACGTGCGTTACATCGGAAAGCGCAGGAAAACCTGATCACAGAAAATGGAAATAAATATCCTTGCGCCACTTCCAGCAATTGTTAACAGTGAGCCGAATTAGATAAGACCGAGCATTCAACTCCCACAGCATCCCCATGTAGTCGAGTATCTTGTGAATTTAATCATCTTTGATTCTTGGTTGAACCGAAAGAGGGGCACCGCTTACCTCCGGTCTCTGCCCAGATCATTCCGGAAGAGCTCTCTCCTGAAATTTTTTCCAAGACGACAGCTAATGATATATACATCGCCTACGGATGATTTTTATCGCTTATTAACGTTTACTAATACCTAAAGTAGCATTACAAACGTATTTCGAAGTGTTTTGTGAAAGTTTATCGTCTACTTTTTGAATTTTAAAAATGACGTTACGTTGTGAAATCGCTGTTTTTTTCGTTTATCACACAGTCTACATATAACGATATCTTGGCTTTATATGGCCCGATTTAATCGAAATAAAGACCCAATAGTGTTTATGGGACATCTAGGAGTGCCAACAAAGAAGATGGTGAAAGGTAATGACTGTTTTCTATTTTATTGTGCGGTTTGTGTAACGCCGAAATGCTAATTATTTTGTTTACGTCCCCTGCTGTGCTTTTCTGTTGTAGTGTATTGGTGCATGCTATCAGATAATAGCTTCTCATGCTGTCGCCGAAAAGCATTTTAAAAATCTGACTTGTTGCCTGGATTCACAACGAGTGTAGCTTTAATTTGATACCCTGCATGTGTATTTTAATGAACTTTTGAGTTTTAACTAATACTATTAGCATTTAGCGTAGCGCATTTGCATTTCCAGAGCTCTAGTTGGGACGCAAGCGTCCCAGGTAGAGGTAAGAGGTTAACAGGGTCCTGTTATGGTACTGAGAGATGACAGCACCTCCACTACGACCTAGAGCGAGGACTGGAAGTTAACAGGGTCCTGTTATAGTACTGAGAGATGACAGCACCTCCACTACGACCTAGAGCGAGGACAGGAAGTTAACAGGGTCCTGTTATGGTACTGAGAGATGACAGCACCTCCGTTAAGAGGGGGGTGAGGGACGGTGTGTAGATACATGATTCCTAAACGATGTCTTGTAGAGGGACAGAAGTCTTGTTTGTGCCATGGTGTTTTTAGAGCCACTGTGTTAGATACAGTATCTGTTGATGTGTTGATAGTGGCTGGCTGGCTGGCTGGCTGGCTGGCTGGCTGGCTGGCTGGCTGGCGCACCTGCTAGCTAGAGGAACTAACAGTCACATGACAACGGCAGAAATAGTTTAGACTTCTGAAACTACCTCTCTCTCTCTCTCTCTCTCATGAAGCGTGAACAGAATAAATACTAGGTAGGTGTCCATACAGCCATCTTAAGACTGTCATAAGGGTGTCATAGAGGTGCCATAAGTATGTCATAAGGGTGTTGTAGAGGTGCCATAAGTATGTCATAAGGGTGTTGTAGAGGTGCCATAAGTATGTCATAAGGGTGTTGTAGAGGTGCCATAAGACTGTCATAAGGGTGTTGTAGAGGTGCCATAAGTATGTCATAAGGGTGTTGTAGAGGTGCCATAAGACTGTCATAAGGGTGTTGTAGAGGTGCCATAAGTATGTCATAAGGGTGTTGTAGAGGTGCCATAAGACTGTCATAAGGGTGTTGTAGAGGTGCCATAAGTATGTCATAAGGGTGTTGTAGGGGTGCCATAAGTATGTCATAAGGGTGTCGTAGAGGTGCCATAAGTATGTCATAAGGGTGTCGTAGAGGTGCCATAAGTATGTCATAAGGGTGTCGTAGAGGTGCCATAAGTATGT
The DNA here is from genome assembly GCF_034236695.1 of Oncorhynchus nerka. Lineage (NCBI taxonomy): Eukaryota > Metazoa > Chordata > Actinopteri > Salmoniformes > Salmonidae > Oncorhynchus > Oncorhynchus nerka. The sequence goes on along the minus strand of NC_088410.1, from coordinate 18,458,382 downwards.
CATAAGGGTGTCGTAGAGGTGCCATAAGTATGTCATAAGGGTGTCGTAGAGGTGCCATAAGTATGTCATAAGGGTGTCGTAGGGGTGACTTACCGATGGTGCGGCTGGGCATGGAGGAGAGGACTTTGAGGGTGGCGGAGGACCAGCGTTCCTCTAGAAGGGGGTCTAACTGTCCCCCCCCTTCCTCCTCACCCCTCCCCGCGCTCCCACGCCATATCTCCTCACCAGGGCTGGACAGGTACGCTACACTGTCTGGAGGAAGGAGAGTATGACGTTTACGTCTGTGTATACACACACACTACACTCTAACACTAGGTCTCTCTCTCTTATACACAGTCACACACACTCTAACACTAGGTCTCTCTCTCTTATACACAGTCACACACACACACTCTAACACTAGGTCTCTCTCTCTTATACACAGTCACACACACACACACACACTCTAACACTAGGTCTCTCTCTCTTATACACAGTCACACACACACTCTAACACTAGGTCTCTCTCTCTTATACACAGTCACACACACACACACTCTAACACTAGGTCTCTCTCTCTTATACACAGTCACACACACACTCTAACACTAGGTCTCTCTCTCTTATACCCAGTCACACACACACACACACACACTACACTCTAACACTAGGTCTCTCTCTCTTATACCCAGTCACACACTACCTCGTTCCTCCTCGTCCAGGTCTCTCTCTTATACCCAGTCACACACTACCTCGTTCCTCCTCGTCCAGGTCGCTCTCTTATACCCAGTCACACACTACCTCGTTCCTCCTCGTCCAGGTCTCTCTCTCTTATACCCAATCACACACTGCCTCGTTCCTCCTCGTCCAGGTCTCTCTCTCTTATACCCAGTCACACACTACCTCGTTCCTCCTCGTCCAGGTCTCTCTCTCTTATACCCAATCACACACTACCTCGTTCCTCCTCGTCCAGGTCTCTCTCTTATACCCAGTCACACACTACCTCGTTCCTCCTCGTCCAGGTCTCTCTCTCTTATACCCAATCACACACTGCCTCGTTCCTCCTCGTCCAGGTCTCTCTCTTATACCCAGTCACACACTACCTCGTTCCTCCTCGTCCAGGTCTCTCTCTCTTATACCCAGTCACACACTACCTCGTTCCTCCTCGTCCAGGACTCTCTCTTATACACAGTCACACACACACACTCTAACACTAGGTCTCTCTCTCTTATACCCAGTCACACACACACACTCTAACACTAGGTATCTCTCTCTTATACCCAGTCACACACTACCTCGTTCCTCCTCGTCCAGGTCTCTCTCTCTTATACCCAGTCACACACTACCTCGTTCCTCCTCGTCCAGGTCTCTCTCTTATACCCAGTCACACACTACCTCGTTCCTCCTCGTCCAGGTCTCTCTCTCTTATACCCAGTCACACACTACCTCGTTCCTCCTCGTCCAGGTCTCTCTCTCTTATACCCAATCACACACTACCTCGTTCCTCCTCGTCCAGGTCTCTCTCTTATACCCAGTCACACACTACCTCGTTCCTCCTCGTCCAGGTCTCTCTCTTATACCCAGTCACACACTACCTCGTTCCTCCTCGTCCAGGTCTCTCTCTCTTATACCCAGTCACACACTACCTCGTTCCTCCTCGTCAAGGTCTCTCTCTTATACACAGTCACACACACACACTCTAACACTAGGTCTCTCTCTCTTATACCCAGTCACACACTACCTCGTTCCTCCTCGTCCAGGTCTCTCTGTTATCCCAGTCACACACTACCTCGTTCCTCCTCGTCCAGGTCTCTCTCTCTTATACCCAGTCACACACTACCTCGTTCCTCCTCGTCCAGGTCTCTCTCTCTTAACCTGCAGTCACACACTGGAGGTCTCCAGCTTATCAGTCACACACTACCTCGCTGGGCTCCTGAGAGAGAGAGCGAGAGTGAGAGCGACAGACAGACAGACAGACAGACAGACAGACAGACAGACAGACAGACAGACAGACAGACAGACAGACAGACAGACAGACAGACAGACAGACAGACAGACAGACAGACACAGACAGACAGACAATTAGAAAACAAACCCAATAAACTCCCATATCTACTGGCCACAGTGTGCCATCTCAGCGGCAAGATTTGTGACCTGTTGCCACAAGCAAAGGTCAACCAGTGAAGAACAAACACCATTGTAAATACAATCCATATTTATGCTTTTTGTACTTTAACTATTTGTACATTGTTACAACACTGTATATAGACATAATATGGCATTTAAAAGAGAGAGGGGGTACTTCAGTGGGTCGGACACACAAACACACACACACACTGAAGACAAACACACCCTTAACCAGTAACCAGTGTTCAGACAAACACAGGTCTCTCTGTAACCAGTAACCAGTGTTCAGCTCAGGCACCTGTCTCTGAACCTCTAGTAACTGTGTTCAACAAACACACCCCTAACCAGTAACCAGTGTTCAGACAAACACACCCTAACCAGTAACCAGTGTTCAGACAAACACACCTAACCAGTAACCAGTGTTCAGACAAACACACCCCTAACCAGTAACCAGTGTTCAGACAAACACACCCCTAACCAGTAACCAGTGTTCAGACAAACACACCCCTAACCAGTAACCAGTGTTCAGACAAACACACCCCAGTAACCAGTAGACAAACAGACAGTGTTCAGAAAACACAACCCCTAACCAGTAACCAGTGTTCAGACAAACACACCCCCAACCAGTAACCAGTGTTCAGACAAACACACCCCCAGTAACCAGTAACCAGTGTTCAGACAAACACACCCCTAACCAGTAACCAGTGTTTAGACAAACACACCCCTAACCAGTAACCAGTGTTCAGACAAACACACACTAACCAGTAACCAGTGTTCAGACAAACACACCCCTAACCAGTAACCAGTGTTCAGACAAACACACACCCTAACCAGTAACCAGTGTTCAACAAACACACCCCCAGTGTTCAGACAACCAGTAACCAGTGTTCAGACAAACACACCCCTAACCAGTAACCAGTGTTCAGACAAACACACCCCTAACCAGTAACCAGTGTTCAGACAAACACACCCCTAACCAGTAACCAGTGTTCAGACAAACACACCCCTAACCAGTAACCAGTGTTCAGACAAACACACCCCTAACCAGTAACCAGTGTTCAGACAAACACACCCCTAACCAGTAACCAGTGTTCACTGCCACAGTGTAAACACTCCTCACCACTGGGCTTCAGCCACCTTGACAACTCTTCATGTCTCATAATTCATGGCCTTTTAACACCACATTTGAAAGGAACCACAATCACAAGCCTTTTGTTCCCCAGGGACCCTGCAGCTGAACACCACAGGAAGTGAGTCACTCATAAAATTCTCCTCAGTAAATACAACACACACACACACACACACACACACACACACACACACACAACAAAGACTAGTCAAACAGTCCAACAAACACAGTCAGTCTGTTCTGTGAGAACAATGGGTCTGGCTGGATACTGGTACTGTGCAGTATTGGGCTTCAAAGAGTTGCCTCAAAGAACATCAAACAGACAGTTAACCCTGTCATTGTCTTATTTTAACCCTCTTCTGTTTACCAGAACATCAAAACATCAAAGACAGAGAGAGACAGAGAGAGACAGACACATTGGGAAGCCAGTAGCACATCAAACAGAGAGAGACAGACACATTGGGAAGCCAGTAGCACATCAAACAGAGAGAGACAGACACATTGGGAAGCCAGTAGCACATCAAACAGAGAGAAGCCCCTCCTCTGGGCTCAACACATCAAACAGTGAAGCCCCAAGGCTCAACACATCAAACAGAGAGACAGACCCTCCTCTCTCTGGGAAACAGAGAGTGCCAGTAACACATCAAACAGAGAGAAGCCCCTCCTCTCTCTACAGGCTCAACACATCAAACAGAGAGTGAAGCCCCTCCTCTCTCTACAGGCTCAACACATCAAACAGAGAGTGAAGCCCCTCCTCTCTCTACAGGCTCAACACATCAAACAGAGAGTGAAGCCCCTCCTCTCTCTACAGGCTCAACATCAAACAGGAAGCTACAGGCTCAACAGGCTCAGCACATCAAACAGAGAGAAGCCCCTCCTCTCAGGCTCAACACATCAAACAGGGAGTGAAGCCCCTCCTCTCTCTAGGCTCAACACATCAAACAGAGAGTGAAGCCCCTCCTCTCTCCCCAGGCTCAACACATCAAACAGAGAGTGAAGCCCCTCCTCTCTCTACAGGCTCAACACATCAAACAGAGAGTGAAGCCCCTCCTCTCTCTACAGGCTCAACACATCAAACAGAGAGTGAAGCCCCTCCTCTCTCCCAGGCTCAACACATCAAACAGAGAGTGAAGCCCCTCCTCTCTCTACAGGCTCAACACATCAAACAGAGAGTGAAGCCCCTCCTCTCTCTCCAGGCTCAACACATCAAACAGAGAGTGAAGCCCCTCCTCTCTCTCCACGCTCAACACAGATAACAGACTGGAACACAAACGGTTGTTTTTTACCTCAGGACCTCTCCATAGGAGGGAGAAGTAGATCGATATGAGTTTGTTCTCGGAGAGGAGGATGAAGAAAGGCAGAGGACAGAGAGGAAATGCGGAAGGAGGTGGAGGAGGAAGAATGTTGTTGCTGTAGTCCAGTGGAGGCTGCTGGGGGAGGACGGCTCATAATAATGGATGGAATGGAGAGAATGGAACGGCATCAGACACATGGGAAATGCAACGCGTCTGATACCATTCAATCCATTCCAGACATTATTATGAGCCGTCCTCCCCCAGCAGCCTCCACTGATATAGTGTAGGCCAGCCTCCTCTCCCCAGGCAGCCTCCACTGATATAGTGTATTAATACTCACTCCAGGCCAGCCTCCCCTGATATAGTGTATTAATACTCACTCCAGGCCAGCCTCCACTGATATAGTGTATTAATACTCACTCCAGGCCAGCCTCCCCTGATATAGTGTATTAATACTCACTCCAGGCCAGCCTCCACTGATATAGTGTATTAATACTCACTCCAGGCCAGCCTCCACTGATATAGTGTATTAATACTCACTCCAGGCCAGCCTCCACTGATATAGTGTATTAATACTCACTCCAGGCCAGCCTCCACTGATATAGTGTATTAATACTCACCCCAGGCCAGCCTCCACTGATATAGTGTATTAATACTCACTCCAGGCCAGCCTCCACTGATATAGTGTATTAATACTCACTCCAGGCCAGCCTCCCCTGATATAGTGTATTAATACTCACTCCAGGCCAGCCTCCACTGATATAGTGTATTAATACTCACTCCAGGCCAGCCTCCCCTGATATAGTGTATTAATACTCACTCCAGGCCAGCCTCCATGTGTTCAGCAGTCAGGTCAAAGTTGACACTGTGAGCCATCTCTCTCTCCCCGTCTCTCCTCTCTGCTGTCTGTCTCGTTCTCTTTATCCGTCTGTCTGTCAACCATCAATCTCTGTCCACCAATCACAGAGAAGGGTCACACACTTGTCTGCTTAGTCCCGACTCTCCACTCTCCTAGCATAGTGTTGCAAAAACTACCTGAGAGAGAGAGAGAGATAGAGAGGAATGTTAGGAATCATAAGGTGTGGTGTTTGAAGGTCTCTCTTCTCCGTGTTTCAGCTTGTCTTCTAGTAACACACACACACACACACACACACACACACACACACACACACACACACACACCTCGTTAAAGCAGTTCTTTATCATACCAACAAAACATAGCAGCAGCAGTTGGTGTGTGTGTGTTTCACCAGTGAAGTGTTTGAATACAGTACTAGACCTACATCATACCAGGCCAATACACCAGGGATGAATGAATACTACATCATACCAGGCCAATACACCAGGGATGAATGAATACTACATCATACCAGGCCAATACACCAGGGATGAATGAATACTACATCATACCAGGCCAATACACCAGGGATGAATGAATACTACATCATACCAGGCCAATACACCAGGGATGAATGAATACTATCATCATACCAGGCCAATACACCAGGGATGAATGAATACATACATCATACCAGGCCAATACACCAGGGATGAATGAATATATCATACCAGGCCAATGAATGAATACATCATACCAGGCCAATACACCAGGGATGAATGAATCAGGGATGAATGAATACTACGATATCAGCTAAACATGAATGAATACTACATCATACCAGGCCAATACACCAGGGATGATCTGCCCGATGAATCTAGTCATTACACAGGCCAATGTGCAAAACCGATGAATCAAATACCAGGCCAATACACGTGAATGAATACTACATCATAACCGTAGGTACATGGCCGGGATGAATGACGCCAATACGGGATGAATGAATACTACATCATACCAGGCCAATACACCAGGGATGAATGAATACAATCACCAGGCCATTACACCAGGGATGAACCTCATACCAGGCCCACAGGGATGTCTGCTGTGTGGATCGAACCAGGATAATCAGGATCGGATGAATGAATACACATCAAGGCCAATACACCAGGGATGAATGATATATCGGTGCATCACTACTATACACCAAGCATCCTGATTATGTGATGAATAGGACAGCCACTGTCATCCACTCAGACTGGAATGAACATTCTGACTATGTGATGAATAGGACAGCCACTGTCATCCACTCAGACTGGAATGAACATCCAGATTATGTGATGGATAGGACAGCCACTGTCATCCACATCAGACTGGAATGAACATCCTGATTATGTGATGAATAGGACAGACACTGTCATCCACTCAGACTGGAATGAACATCCTGATTATGTGATGGATAGGACAGCCACTGTCATCCACTCAGACTGGAATGAACATTCTGACTATGTGATGGATAGGACAGCCACTGTCATCCACTCAGACTGGAATGAACATTCTGATTATGTGATGAATAGGACAGACACTGTCATCCACTCAGACTGGAATGAACATCCTGATTATGTGATGGATAGGACAGCCACTGTCATCCACTCAGACTGGAATGAACATCCTGATTATGTGATGGATAGGACAGCCACTGTCATCCACTCAGACTGGAATGAACATTCTGATTATGTGATGAATAGGACAGCCACTGTCATCCACTCAGACTGGAATGAACATCCTGATTATGTGATGAATAGGACAGACACTGTCATCCACTCAGACTGGAATGAACATCCTGATTATGTGATGGATAGGACAGCCACTGTCATCCACTCAGACTGGAATGAACATTCTGATTATGTGATGAATAGGACAGCCACTGTCATCCACTCAGACTGGAATGAACATCCTGATTATGTGATGGATAGGACAGCCACTGTCATCCACTCAGACTGGAATGAACATCCTGATTATGTGATGGATAGGACAGCCACTGTCATCCACTCAGACTGGAATGAACATCCTGATTATGTGATGAATAGGACAGCCACTGTCATCCACTCAGACTGGAATGAACATCCTGATTATGTGATGAATAGGACAGACACTGTCATCCACTCAGACTGGAATGAACATCCTGATTATGTGATGGATAGGACAGCCACTGTCATCCACTCAGACTGGAATGAACATTCTGATTATGTGATGAATAGGACAGCCACTGTCATCCACTCAGACTGGAATGAACATCCAGATTATGTGATGGATAGGACAGCCACTGTCATCCACTCAGACTGGAATGAACATCCTGATTATGTGATGGATAGGACAGCCACTGTCATCCACTCAGACTGGAATGAACATTCTGATTATGTGATGGATAGGACAGCCACTGTCATCCACTCAGACTGGAATGAACATTCTGATTATGTGATGGATAGGACAGCCACTGTCATCCACTCAGACTGGAATGAACATCCTGATTATGTGATGGATAGGACAGCCACTGTCATCCACTCAGACTGGAATGAACATTCTGATTATGTGATGAATAGGACAGCCACTGTCATCCACTCAGACTGGAATGAACATCCTGATTATGTGATGGATAGGACAGCCACTGTCATCCACTCAGACTGGAATGAACATCCTGATTATGTGATGAATAGGACAGACACTGTCATCCACTCAGACTGGAATGAACATCCTGATTATGTGATGGATAGGACAGCCACTGTCATCCACTCAGACTGGAATGAACATTCTGATTATGTGATGGATAGGACAGCCACTGTCATCCACTCAGACTGGAATGAACATCCTGATTATGTGATGGATAGGACAGCCACTGTCATCCACTCAGACTGGAATGAACATCCTGATTATGTGATGAATAGGACAGCCACTGTCATCCACTCAGACTGGAATGAACATCCTGATTATGTGATGGATAGGACAGCCACTGTCATCCACTCAGACTGGAATGAACATCCTGATTATGTGATGGATAGGACAGCCACTGTCATCCACTCAGACTGGAATGAACATCCTGATTATGTGATGGATAGGACAGCCACTGTCATCCACTCAGACTGGAATGAACATCCTGATTATGTGATGGATAGGACAGCCACTGTCATCCACTCAGACTGGAATGAACATTCTGATTATGTGATGAATAGGACAGACACTGTCATCCACTCAGACTGGAATGAACATCCTGATTATGTGATGGATAGGACAGCCACTGTCATCCACTCAGACTGGAATGAACATCCTGATTATGTGATGAATAGGACAGCCACTGTCATCCACTCAGACTGGAATGAACATCCTGATTATGTGATGGATAGGACAGCCACTGTCATCCACTCAGACTGGAATGAACATCCTGATTATGTGATGGATAGGACAGCCACTGTCATCCACTCAGACTGGAATGAACATCCTGATTATGTGATGGATAGGACAGCCACTGTCATCCACTCAGACTGGAATGAACATCCTGATTATGTGATGGATAGGACAGCCACTGTCATCCACTCAGACTGGAATGAACATCCTGATTATGTGATGGATAGGACAGCCACTGTCATCCACTCAGACTGGAATGAACATCCTGACTATGTGATGGATCAGACTCATCCACTCAGACTGGAATGAACATCCTGATTATGTGATGAATAGGACAGACACTGTCATCCACTCAGACTGGAATGAACATTCTGATTATGTGATGAATAGGACAGCCACTGTCATCCACTCAGACTGGAATGAACATTCTGATTATGTGATGGATAGGACAGCCACTGTCATCCACTCAGACTGGAATGAACATCCTGATTATGTGATGGATAGGACAGCCACTGTCATCCACTCAGACTGGAATGAACATTCTGATTATGTGATGGATAGGACAGCCACTGTCATCCACTCAGACTGGAATGAACATCCAGACTATGTGATGGATAGGACAGCCACTGTAGGAGTTCAGGCTTGTTTAATCCTAAAATCTGTGTTGCGCTATTTAGTCCCAACTCAGAGACCGTTGTCCACTACACTCAGAGACCGTTGTCCACTACACTAAGAGACCGTTGTCCACTACACTAAGAGACCGCTGTCCACTACACTAAGAGACCGTTGTCCACTACACTCAGAGACCGTTGTCCACTACACTCAGAGACCGTTGTCCACTACACTAAGAGACCGCTGTCCACTACACTAAGAGACCGTTGTCCACTACACTAAGAGACCGTTGTCCACTACACTAAGAGACCGTTGTCCACTACACTAAGAGACCGTTGTCCACTACACTAAGAGACCGCTGTCCACTACACTAAGAGACCGTTGTCCACTACACTCAGAGACCGTTGTCCACTACACTCAGAGACCGTTGTCCACTACACTCAGAGACCGTTGTCCACTACACTAAGAGACCGCTGTCCACTACACTAAGAGACCGTTGTCCACTACACTCAGAGACCGTTGTCCACTACACTCAGAGACCGTTGTCCACTACACTCAGAGACCGCTGTCCACTACACTAAGAGACCGCTGTCCACTACACTCAGAGACCGTTGTCCACTACACTAAGAGACCGTTGTCCACTACACTCAGAGACCGTTGTCCACTACACTAAGAGACCGTTGTCCACTACACTAAGAGACCGCTGTCCACTACACTAAGAGACCGTTGTCCACTACACTCAGAGACCGTTGTCCACTACACTAAGAGACCGCTGTCCACTACACTAAGAGACCGTTGTCCACTACACTAAGAGACCGTTGTCCACTACACTAAGAGACCGTTGTCCACTACACTAAGAGACCGCTGTCCACTACACTAAGAGACCGCTGTCCACTACACTAAGAGACCGTTGTCCACTACACTCAGAGACCGTTGTCCACTACACTCAGAGACCGTTGTCCACTACACTCAGAGACCGTTGTCCACTACACTAAGAGACCGCTGTCCACTACACTAAGAGACCGTTGTCCACTACACTCAGAGACCGTTGTCCACTACACTCAGAGACCGTTGTCCACTACACTCAGAGACCGCTGTCCACTACACTAAGAGACCGCTGTCCACTACACTAAGAGACCGTTGTCCACTACACTAAGAGACCGCTGTCCACTACACTAAGAGACCGTTGTCCACTACACTAAGAGACCGCTGTCCACTACACTAAGAGACCGCTGTCCACTACACTAAGAGACCGTTGTCCACTACACTAAGAGACCGTTGTCCACTACACTCAGAGACCGTTGTCCACTACACTCAGAGACCGTTGTCCACTAACATTCAGAGACCGTTGTCCACTACACTAAGAGACCGTTGTCCACTACACTAAGAGACCGCTGTCCACTACACTCAGAGACCGCTGTCCACTACACTAAGAGACCGCTGTCCACTACACTCAGAGACCGCTGTCCACTACACTAAGAGACCGCTGTCCACTACACTAAGAGACCGCTGTCCACTACACTAAGAGACCGTTGTCCACTACACTAAGAGACCGTTGTCCACTACACTAAGAGACCGTTGTCCACTACACTAAGAGACCGTTGTCCACTACACTAAGAGACCGTTGTCCACTACACTAAGAGACCGTTGTCCACTACACTCAGAGACCGTTGTCCACTACACTCAGAGACCGTTGTCCACTACACTCAGAGACCGTTGTCCACTAACACTCAGAGACCGTTGTCCACTACACTAAGAGACCGTTGTCCACTACACTAAGAGACCGCTGTCCACTACACTCAGAGACCGCTGTCCACTACACTCAGAGACCGCTGTCCACTACACTAAGAGACCGTTGTCCACTACACTAAGAGACCGTTGTCCACTACACTCAGAGACCGCTGTCCACTACACTAAGAGACCGCTGTCCACTACACTAAGAGACCGCTGTCCACTACACTCAGACCGCTGTCCACTACACTAAGAGACCGCTGTCCACTACACTAAGAGACCGCTGTCCACTACACTCAGAGACCGCTGTCCACTACACTAAGAGACCGTTGTCCACTACACTAAGAGACCGTTGTCCACTACACTAAGAGACCGTTGTCCACTACACTAAGAGACCGCTGTCCACTACACTCAGAGACCGCTGTCCACTACACTAAGAGACCGCTGTCCACTACACTAAGAGACCGCTGTCCACTACACTCAGAGACCGCTGTCCACTACACTAAGAGACCGTTGTCCACTACACTAAGAGACCGTTGTCCACTACACTAAGAGACCGTTGTCCACTACACTAAGAGACCGTTGTCCACTACACTAAGAGACCGTTGTCCACTACACTAAGAGACCGTTGTCCACTACACTAAGAGACCGTTGTCCACTACACTCAGAGACCGTTGTCCACTACACTCAGAGACCGTTGTCCACTAACACTCAGAGACCGTTGTCCACTACACTAAGAGACCGTTGTCCACTACACTAAGAGACCGCTGTCCACTACACTAAGAGACCGTTGTCCACTACACTAAGAGACCGTTGTCCACTACACTCAGAGACCGTTGTCCACTACACTAAGAGACCGTTGTCCACTACACTAAGAGACCGTTGTCCACTACACTAAGAGACCGCTGTCCACTACACTAAGAGACCGCTGTCCACTACACTAAGAGACCGTTGTCCACTACACTAAGAGACCGTTGTCCACTACACTAAGAGACCGTTGTCCACTACACTAAGAGACCGCTGTCCACTACACTAAGAGACCACTGTCCACTACACTAAGAGACCGCTGTCCACTACACTAAGAGGCCGTTGTCCACTACACTAAGAGACTGCTGTCCACTACACTAAGAGACTGCTGTCCACTACACTAAAAGACCGTTGTTTGGTTAGTGATGTTTCTGTAGGTCTCATGTGATTGCAGAGTTTTGCTAAACAAACGGCCTCTGGATTGATGATATAATGACATCATTCTGCCAGGTAGTCAGTCTACTTTGTGGTTAAATGAGAAGGTTTGAGGTTTGAGAAAACCTTCTTCTGATAGAGAAGGAAAGGCTATCATTAGCACCATCGCAAATGGTCACACAAAATGTAGAGATACACACACACACACACTTCGGTACTGTTTCAGAAAGTTGCAGGAAAATAGGAATCACTGATGTATTTTGTCCATGTCTTATGATAAACTTTGCCAAATTAATTGATGTTGTGATAAATTCAGAAAATGTTTGACCTCTGTCATTGCCAACAAAGGATATATAACAAAGTATTGAGATAAACTTTTGTTATTGACCAAATACTTTCCACCATAATTTTCAAATCAATTCATTAAAAATCCTACAATGTGATTTTCTGGATTTTTTTTCTTCTCATTTTGTCTGTTATAGTTGAAGTGTACCTATGATGAACATTACAGGCCTCTCATCTTTTTAAGTGGGAGAACTTGCACAATTGGTGGCTGACTAAATACTTTTTTGCCCCACTGTATATATGTGTGTGTGTGTGTGTGTGTGTGTGTGTGTGTGTGTGTGTGTGTGTGTGTGTGTGTGTGTGTGTGTGTAGTTCTATGGTTCTTTTCCTGGCACAGACAACTCCTCCGTGATGACCTCATCAGAGGCAGACAGCTGAGGGCAGATATGATTGCACTGTGGAAGTGAATGGATTCAACATGTTCATTCTACACATCCTGTCTAGCCTCTCAATAGTCTTTATTCTGTCTCCTCTCGCTCCTTATCTCTCTATCATAGATGTTCTCTCTTTCTCTCCTACAGACCCTCTCTCTCTCAGTCCCTCTCTCTCTCGCTCAGTCCCTCTCTCTCACTCACAGTCCCTCTCTCTCACTCACAGTCCCTCTCTCAGTCCCTCTCTCACTCTCAGTCCCTCTCTCTCAGTCCCTCTCACGCTCAGTCCCTCTCTCCCTCTCAGTCTCTCTCACAGTCCCTCTCTCTCTCTCAGTCCCTCTCTCTCTCTCTCAGTCCCTCTCTCTCTCAGTCCCTCTCTCTGTCTCTCTCTCAGTCCCTCTCTCTCTAACTTGCTCAGTCCTCTCTCTCTCCCTCTCTCATCCATCCCCGCTCTCTCTCTCCCTCCTCTCTCTCTCCCTCTGTCTCTCTCTCTGTCTCTCCTCTCTCTCTCTCCACATCCTCCTCTCTCTCTCTCAGCCTCATCCCTCTGTCTCTCTCTCTCTCTCCCTCTCTCTCTCTACTCTCCATCTCTCTTTCTGTCCATCTCTCTCTCTCTCTCTTTCTCTCCTTCTCTCTCTCACTTTCTCTCCACTTTCTCCTGAGCTTTTCTCTCCAAATCTCTATTGTCTAGGCTGTGCTTTTCTCTCCGTTCAAATCCATAACCCTCTATTTCTCTCCACATTCCTCCCCTTTCTCTCCCTGTCTTTCTCTCCATTCTCTTTCTCTCTCCTCTTCTCTCCCTCTCTGACATTCTCTCCCTCTCTCACTTTCTCTCCTCTCTTTCTCTCCACATTCTCTCTCTCTTTCTCTCCACATTCTCTCCCTCTCTTCTTTCTCTCCCTCTCTCTCTCTCTCCCTTCTCTCCTCTCTCTCTCTCTTTCTCTCCCTCTGTCTCTCTCCACATTCTCTCCCTCTCTTTCTTTCTCTCTCTCTCTCCCTTCTTTTCCTCTCTCTCACTTTCTCCCTCTCTCCCTCTCACATTCTCTCCCTCTTTCTTTCTCTCCTCTCTCTCTCTCTCTACATTCTCTCTCTCTCTCTCTCTTCTCTCTCCACATCTCTCCCTCTCTTTCTCTCCTCTCCCTCTCTCACTTTCTCTCCACATTCTCTCCCTCTCTCTTCTTTCTCTCCCTCTCTCACTTTCTCTCCACATTCTCTCCCTCTTTCTTTCTCTCTCTCTCTCTCTCTACATTCTCTCCCTCTCTCTCTTTCTCTCCCATCTCTCCCTCTCTTTCTTTCTCTCCCTCTCTCTCTCTTTCTCTCCACATTCTCTCCCTCTCTCTCTCTCTTCTCTCCCTCTCTCTCTTTCTCTCCCTCTCTCTTCTCTCCCTCTCTCTTTCTCTCTCTCTTTCTCTCTCTCACATTCTCTCCCTCTCTTCCTTTCTCTCCTCTCTCTCTCTCTCTTCTCTCCCTCTCTCTCTTCTCTCCCATTCTCTCTCCTCTCTCTTTCTCTCTCCCTCTCTCTCTTCTCTCCTCTCTCTCTCTTTCTCTCACATTCTCTCCCTCTCTTTCTTTCTCTCCTCTCTCTCCCTCTCTCTTTCTCTCCCTCTCTCTCTCTCTCTTTCTCTCCCTCTCTCTCTTTCTCTCTCTCTCTCTCTTCTCTCCCTTCTCTCTTTCTCTCCCATTCTCTCCCTCTCTTTCTTTCTCTCCCTCTGTCTCTCTCTCTCTCCCATTCTCTCTCTCTCTCTCCTCCCTCTTTCTTTCTCTCTCTCTCTCTCTCTTTCTCTCCTCATTCTCTCTCTCTCTCCACATTCTCTCTCTTTCTCTCCCTCATTCTCTCTCTCTCTCCACATTCTCTCTCTCTCCCTCTCTCTCTCTCCACATTCTCTCTCTCTCTCTCCCCCCTCTCTTCTTTCTCTCCTCTCCCTCTCTCCACATTCTCTCTCTCTCTCTTTCTCTCTCTTTCTCTCCACATTCTCTCCCTCTCTTTCTCTCCCTCTCATTCTCTCCACATCTCTCTCTTTCTCTCCCTTTTTCTCTCCACTCTTCTCTCTCTCTCTCCCTCTCTCTCCACATTCTCTCCCTCTCTCCACATTCTCTCTCCCTCTCTCTCTTTCTCTCCACATTCTCTCTCTCTTCCCCCTCTTTCTCTCTCTGTCTCTCCACATTCTCTCTCTCTCTCTCCCTCTCTTTCTCTCCACATTCTCTCTCTCTCCACATTCTCTCTCTCTCTCCACATTCTCTCTCTCTCCCACATTCCTCTCTCTCCCTTCTCTCTCTCCCTCTCTCTCTCCACATTCTCTCTCTCTCTCCCCCTTTTCTCTCTCTCTCTCCCTCTGTCTCTCCACATTCTCTCTCTCTCTCCCTCTCTTTCTCTCCACATTCTCTCTCTCTCTCACATTCTCTCTCCTCTCCCTCTCTTTCTCTCCACATTCTCTCCCTCTCTCCCTCTCTCTCTCCACATTCTCTCCACATTCTCTCTCCTCTCTCTCCCTCTCTCTCTCACATTCTCTCCCTCTCTCTCTCTCTCACATTCTCATTATCTCCAACTCTGTCATTTCTCTCCCTCTGTCTCTCAAGTCTCCAATTACTCTCTATCTTTCTTTCTCTCCACATTCTCTCTCTCTCCCTCTTTCTCTCCACATTCTCTCCCTCCTTCCCTCCCTCTTCCTCCCTCCTCTCTGTTCCATTATCTCCAACTCTGTCATTGCTCCAAGTCTCCAATTACTGACTATCTTTCTGCACCTCTGTCCTCCCTCCTTCGGTCCTCCCTCCTTCGGTCCTCCCTCCTTCTGTCCTCCCTCCTTCTGTCATCCCTCCTTCTGTCCTCCCTCCTTCTGTCCTCCCTCCTTCTGTCCTCCCTCCTTCTGTCATCCCTCCTTCTGTCCTCCCTCTCTCACTCTCCTAGGGCATATTGTCAGACTGCTGGTCTTTTCACAGAGACAAGTCCCAAATGACACTCTATTCCCTATATAGTGCACTACTTTAGACCAGAGCCCTATTCCCTATATAGTGCACTACTTTAGACCAGAACCCATGTCCCTTTTCTCTGTGTGTGTGTGTGTGTGTGTGTGTGTGTGTGTGTGTGTGTGTGTGTGTGTGTGTGACACTGTCTACAACCCCTGAACATTGTCTGTCTCCAGGTCAAAGTATGTCTGTAGTACAGCCAAACAAAGCAAGTCAGCTGGCCTGTCAGTGAAAACACATTTACTGCACTGTCTAACACAACGGCAGATTAACGATACAGCATACTTACACAACACTAATATACTTACACAATATTTTATAATGGTTAAAGTTGCTGTGGAGGAGAAACAGTATGTAAAGGTGAAACTATAAAGGACCAGGGCAGGGTTCCTGGAGGGTTCCTGGAGGCAGGGCAGGGGGCCCAGTTCCTGGCCCAGGGCAGGGTTCCGGGGCCCCGGGCGGTGATATTTGGACCCCCAAGTAAAATAATACATCTCCAAGTGATTTTAATTTTTTAAATGTGTTCCCATTAATGGACATTAAAGATGTGTTCCCATGTAATCCCACGCACAAGAGAAATGTGTCTCCAAGTAATTTTAATTTAAGAAGATGTGTTCCCATGTAATCCCACGCACAAGAGAGAGATGTGTTCCCATGTAATCCCACGCACAAGAGAGATGTGTTCCCATGTAATCCCACGCACAAGAGAGATGTGTTCCCATGTAATCCCACGCACAAGAGAGAGATGTGTTCCCATGTAATCCCACGCACAAGAGAGAGATGTGTTCCCATGTAATCCCACGCACAAGAGAGAGATGTGTTCCCATGTAATCCCACGCACAAGAGAGAGATGTGTTCCCATGTAATCCCACGCACAAGAGAGAGACGTGTTCCCATGTAATCCCACGCACAAGAGAGAGATGTGTTCCCATGTAATCCCACGCACAAGAGAGAGACGTGTTCCCATGTAATCCCACGCACAAGAGAGATGTGTTCCCATGTAATCCCACGCACAAGAGAGATGTGTTCCCATGTAATCCCACGCACAAGAGAGAAATGTGATCATATACAAATACAAGCAAGGGTTGAAATGATTATGTGTTAGTCAAACATCTGTTTGGGCTTCTTCAGTCAATTTGCAGTCTACAAATTATTTGCAATTATGTTCCGGCTGGAGCAGGGGGGCAGGGGGAGGAGCAGGGGAGGGGGGGAGAGGGGAGGGGAGGAGGAGAGGGAGGAGGGGAGAGGGGTGAGGGGGAGGAGAGGGGAGCAGGGGAGGGAGGGAGAGGGGAGCAGGGGGAGGGGGAGGGGAGCAGGGGAGGGAGGATGGGAGGGAGAGGGGATCAGGGGAGAGGGAGAGGGGAGCAGGGTGAGAGGGACACACAGAGAGGGAGAGAGGGGACACAGAGAGAGGGGAGACAGGGGGAGACAGACACACAGCATGGTGAGAGGAGAGGGAGAGGGGAGCAGGGGAGAGGGAGAGAGGGGAGCAGGGGAGAGGGAGAGAGGGGAGACAGGGGGAGGGAGGGGAGGGGGAGGGAGGAGAGACTGAGGAGACAAATTTGACCCCAATAACTAGGGGAACAGTAACCTTGGGAAAATCCTCTGCATTATCATTAACAGCAGACTCGTACACTTCCTCAATGAAAACAATGTACTGGGTCAAATTGGGGTTCAAACCCTAATTGAGGGGCTTTGTGGGACTGACAAACTGGGAAAGTGGTGTTGGGGTAGAAGGGAAAATTTTTCTTCAGTCTGGCAGTCTTCAACATATATATCAACGGCTGACTGATAATCAGTTCACACAAAACAGTAAAACTAACAGGAGAGAGAGAGACACACAGAGTTGCAAGTTCAAACCCCGACTGACAAGGTACAAATCTCCTGCCCCTGAACAGGCAGTTAACCCACTGTTCCTAGGCCGTCATTGAGAAAAAAATAAAAAATAATAATGCACAGAGAGAGAGACACACAGAGAGAGAGAGATTCTAGAAGAGACACTTGACAGAGAGAGAGACAGAGAGAGACACACAGAGAGATAAAAATATCCTCTGAGACAGAGAGAGAGAGAGAGAGAGAGACAGAGAGAGAGAACACTGAGAAATAAAGAGAGAGAGCAGAGAGAGACACAGAGAGAGAGAGAGACAGAGAGCTGGTCCTGGGGCTCTGTTCACACACACCCTACAGACAGGACAGCAGCACAATTAGACCCAACCAAATCAGAGAAAACAAACAGATAATTACTTGACACATTGGAAAGAATTAACAAAAAAACAGAGCAAACTAGAATGAGAAAGAGGCACAGAGAATACCTGACCACTGTGACTGACCCAAAATTAAGAAAGCTTTGACACAGACTCAAGAGAGCCTTGATTGAGACAGAATCAAGAGAAGACAGGCTATGTGCTCACTGCCCACAAAATGAAACACTGTTCCTAGGACTGCTGTTACCAGAAGCACATAACTAGAATGATAGTGCCTGTTGCCAGGCAGGAGCAAGGCCCTATCTTGTTCTTCAGTGTTAAAACACTTTATATATATATATAATAATATGTGTTGTCACTTCAGTTGAGGTTAATTTTTATTGTTTAACGGACAGTTTCCCATGAAAATGAAATCAACAGAGAGGCACCCCAGATAACCGTGTGAATGGAACAAAGAAGAGTGCATTGGAGTTGAGAATGGGCCTAATGTGAGAAGCTGGAAGGGGAGTAAAAGGTAGAGGAGAAAGTGGAAACATGGAAGTAATTACACAGACTGACACACTGCACTGTAATTACACTGCCCTGTTATGCTAAAGTTCTCCCCGTGTTGCCACGGCAACGGAACAGACCAGTATTCTGCAGTCAACTGTCACTAGGCCAAGACAACTAAACTTGGTGTCCCGGGGTGGATGAAGGCCCACAAACAATCCACAACGTATACAGGAGGTAAAGACCTGCATAGACACAGTTCCTATTGACGTCTCTCTGTGGAAGTTTCCCATCTTGGGTCAGGTTAGCATTGTCCCCACTAATGGTTACGGTTAGGATTGGGGGAGGGAACGCTGATCCTGGATCTGTACTTAGGGGAAACCCCACCCCAGAGCATTGAATTCACTGTGGAAGTAGGAGTAAGATGAACTGATGTTGGCCCTGGACACAATGGACTGGTTTCTCTGACACAGATCAAGCTTACTCCTGGACTAAAAGGCATGTTATAACACAAAGCTAACGTTATAACACAAAGCTAACGTTATAACACAAAGCTATCCCCAGCCAAACAAGGTGTGTGTGTGTGTGTGTGTGTGTGTGTGTGTGTGTGTGTGTGTGTGTTCTTTCTGTGTCATGTGCTCTTTCACATTGGAATAAATATATACAATGAGTGGTAGGGTCTTGAGACTAGGGCTTTGGGACAAAAGCGTCATATTGTTGTTGTGTTGAAGGCAGCTGTTAGGCTATAAAACGGGGTAAACGTTCAAGTTGGTGTAGGCTACATTTGGCCCAATTATAGTTCACCTATAAAAACAAACGATCAATTTTGAAACATCGGTCATACTAGCGACGTTTTTCTGCAAGCCCTGCAATTCACCGACTGACTCTGCAACTTTGCAGCCAGCAGCTAAATCCTACCCCCAAGGCAGTCGACATGAATGACAGGCACTGACTGATAACGTCGACCGATACGGTTCTCTTTCCGCTGGTTTTAGTTCACAACGAAACTAGCCCACCTAGTTAGACCTCAAAGCACCGTAAACAACCCACACTTGTTGCATTGTTGTTTCTGTTATTAATGGCGCATTGCCTTTCCTTTTCGGTCGGTTTACTCTTAGCCTGTCAGTCACTCAAACGTGTCAGACTGAACAGTTAAAATATCCTGGAAGCTACAGAGGACAAACTGTTTCTCGAGATTGTTTTGCCGTGTGCAAATACATGGAAAGGAAAACGACAAGACAATGTGAAAAAGCTACAGTCAGCCATACGGTCGGTTCACTCACCCCCTTCGTAACTTGCGCAACCAGGTCAAGCTTAAACCTGCGGTGCCGCCGCAGTAGATCCGTCTCTCTCTCTACTGTTACAAAATACATCAGCATGTTGAACTGCGGTAACGAACCATTGTCGACTCTATGGGTGACGATATCATTATCCTACCGCATTGAAACGTTGTAACGGGCAATAGGTAGACTTTTACGGAGAAACAGTTTACCGGTTGTCTCAACGTGTGGTTTATATTTCAGTTCAAGAAAAACTGCCGCTGTGTGTTTGTCATTTTATGTTGGTACCGCAAAGTCCCCCCCCAAATAAAGTTTTCCACCGAATGGAACATTCCTATTCATTGCTCGAAATCCTTCTTCCACAACGTTTGTTTTCACACGCTATATAATTCCATAGACCGCTGTGTCAGTACAGTACATTTCCTTGGTAAGAAAAGTTTGAAGACGGTCCTTTCTAGATATGTTTTTTATTTTTATACCTTATCATTCATAAAACATTTCAACAAACGTATAGGCTAGCCTTCTGATGCTACTTTAGGCTAAACGTCTCCAATACAGGTGGCCTAAACATTTGTGAATTCATCAATTTTGCCAAGTCAAGTAGCCTACTCCATTGATAGAGCCTAGTCTGGTCAAGGTGTGAGAGATTGTCTGGGTGTGTTGTATTCACAATTTCTATTGCACAACATGTTCCCGGGTCTGTTCTAGCCTAAAGGAAGCCTATCAATGAAACATACAAACGGAAGAATGGTGATCTGAGAGGTGAAAGAAGGAAACTAAGAGCCTGAAATTACCTGTGTGCTGTTGATCAGGTGATTTTCCTGTATCCTATTTCTTGGATTGAAAGTTACAATAAGGGGCTCTCTCTATCTGTCTCTGACTACCTGGCCACACCTAATGTACGTATTAACTTGCCCCGAGAACCTCTGGGTAATGTAGTTTTTGATGAATGACTGAAAGAAGAAGCATATTTCCAAAACTACAACCTCTCTTTCCAACTCTCCGTTCCCCTGTCTCTACCTCTCCATTCCCCTGTCTCTACCTCTCCATTCCCCTGTCTCTACCTCTCCATTCCCCTGTCTCTACCTCTTCATTCCCCTGTCTCTACCTCTCCATTCCCCTGTCTCTACCTCTCCATTCCCCTGTCTCTACCTCTTCATTCCCCTGTCTCTACCTCTCCATTCCCCTGTCTCTACCTCTCCATTCCCCTGTCTCTTCCTCTCCATTCCCCTGTCTCTACCTCTTCATTCCCCTGTCTCTACCTCTCCATTCCCCATGTCTCTTCCTCTCCATTCCCCTGTCTCTACCTCTCCATTCCCCTGTCTCTACCTCTCCATTCCCCTGTCTCTACCTCTCCATTCCCCTGTCTCTTCCTCTCCATTCCCCTGTCTCTACCTCTCCATTCCCCTGTCTCTACCTCTCCATTCCCCTGTCTCTACCTCTCCATTCCCCTGTCTCTACCTCTTCATTCCCCTGTCTCTACCTCTCCATTCCTCAAACAGACTGGTACCCAGGCTACCTTTTTAGATGCTAGAGATGATTTCCCTCCTCCACTAGTTACACTCCCTCCTCCACTCCCTCCTCCACTAGTTACACTCCCTCCTCCACTAGTTACACTCCCTCCTCCACTAGTTACACTCCCTCCTCCACTAGTTACACTCCCTCCTCCACTAGTTACACCCAGACTGCATGGACAACTATGCCACCATTTGCAGCTATGCAGTCAGCATTTCACAGCCTGTATTTGGCATCACATGAGAACTGTTATCTCACATTTACATCTTAGTCCTTCTGCAGACGCTCTTATCCAGAGCATGTTTTACAATCAGTGGTGCATTCAACCAAGAGAGGTAAAACAACCACAAGCTGCACCAACTGTTTGCTTTGGTCTCCACAGACTACAGTAGGGGCGGTAGATAGCCTAGTGGTTAAGAGCGCCGGGCAAGGAAACGAAAGGTCACTGGTTTGAATCCCCGAGCCGACAAGGTGGGAAAATCTGTATTTCTGCCCTTGAGCGAGGCAGTTAGCCTCCAACAACTGCTCCTCGGGAGCTGTGGACATTGAGTAAGGCAGCTCCCTGCACCTCTCTGACTCAGAGGTGTTGGGCTGTGGACATTGAGTAAGGCAGCTCCCTGCACCTCTCTGACTCAGAGGTGTTGGGCTGTGGACATTGAGTAAGGCAGCACCCTGCACCTCTCTGACTCAGAGGTGTTGGGCTGTGGACATTGAGTAAGGCAGCTCCCTGCACCTCTCTGACTCAGAGGTGTTGGGCTGTGGACATTGAGTAAGGCAGCTCCCTGCACCTCTCTGACTCAGAGGTGTTGGGCTGTGGACATGTGGAACACTCATTTCGGTTGAATGCGTCGGTTGTGCAACTGACAAAGTAGCTGCTTTCCTTTCCCAGTAAGTCTATACATGATAATGCCATCCCTGGTTTGACTAGGTGGTGAAAAAACACACTGAGCTTTTCAGCAGAATCCTCTCCTAGATTCTCACCAACAGTTTCAGAATGACTATGGCCTGTGACTCAGTGTTCATTGGACATTTTAAACACTTTATTTGATTCCAGATGTTACATCATAAAGGATTCAAACATGTCATGCGTCGTTGACCTCAAGACAAAGTAAACCAGAAGTATATCTTTCCACAGCTATGCAGCCCATAACATGAAACAGAGCAGTACCTTTCCTCTACACAGCTATGCAAAACCCACTAACTGCTGAAACAGCAGAATCCCTTCTCCTCACCAACAGTTTCAGAATGACTATGGCATCAGTCTTCATTGCACATTTTAAACACTTTATTTGATTCCTTTACATCATCCAAACAGCAAAGGTCAGACCTCAAGAACACTTAAAGGAAACAGAGCAGTACCTATCTTCCACACAGCTATGCAGCCCATAATGACTGAAACAGAGCAGTACCTTCTCCTCCACACAGCTATGCAGCCCATAACTGACTGAAACAGAGCAGTACCTTCTCCTCCACACAGCTATGCAGCCCATAACGACTGAAACAGAGCAGTACCTTCTCCTCCACACAGCTATGCAGCCCATAACGACTGAAACAGAGCAGTACCTTCTCCTCCACACAGCTATGCAGCCCATAACGACTGAAACAGAGCAGTACCTTCTCCTCCACACAGCTATGCAGCCCATAACGGCTGAAACAGAGCAGTACCTTCTCCTCCACACAGCTATGCAGCCCATAACGACTGAAACAGAGCAGTACCTTCTCCTCCACACAGCCATGCAGCCCATAACGACTGAAACAGAGCAGTACCTTCTCCTCCACACAGCCATGCAGCCCATAATGACTGAAACAGAGCAGTACCTTCTCCTCCACACAGCCATGCAGCCCATAACGACTGAAACAGAGCAGTACCTTCTCCTCCACACAGCTATGCAGCCCATAACGACTGAAACAGAGGAGTACCTTCTCCTCCACACAGCTATGCAGCCCATAACGACTGAAACAGAGCAGTACCTTCTCCTCCACACAGCTATGCAGCCCATAACGACTGAAACAGAGCAGTACCTTCTCCTCCACACAGCTATGCAGCCCATAACGACTGAAACAGAGGAGTACCTTCTCCTCCACACAGCTATGCAGCCCATAACGACTGAAACAGAGCAGTACCTTCTCCTCCACACAGCTATGCAGCCCATAACGACTGAAACAGAGCAGTACCTTCTCCTCCACACAGCTATGCAGTCCATAACGGCTGAAAGAAGGCACTGTCTCTGTTTCAGCCATCATGGGCTGCATAGCTGGGTGTTTTGCCCTACTCACAGGCAGGCCTGCAATCTGAAGGCCTCGTACAGTAATCCTATGTAAGTGGCCGAGAATACCAAATATCACCAACTTGCATTTGCATCCCAGGCTGTTCAGGCCTGATATGAGGTGCTGGTATTTAAGGAGCTTATCAGAAAAGTCCTGCTCGGTCTAATCTCTAATCTCTCCTGGATAGATTCTCATGGAGGAAATGACAAACTTTTGCGAGTGAATTTGACTTCTGGGTAACCAAGATTATGCTCCATGTAACAATCGAATGAGCAGCCCACTTCCAAAATCAGCACCTCCCTCTTGCCTCCCCGCACAACACATCATCAACACTCTCTCTCTCTCACACACACACACACACACACACACACACACACACACACACACACACACAGACACACACAGACCATCTTACCTGCTCTGGACCCTCTCCACTCCGCTCCTCTTCGACCTCGTCCAGTCAGGCCTGTTAGCAGTGTGTATGTATGTATGGGTGAATTTGTGTGTATGCGTGTGTGTGTCTTCGTTCTCAACAACAGACTCAATAACGCAACACCCATCTCGGTTTCCTGTCATGTGATTTCCTGAGACCTGTCGGCAGAAGCTGCAGCTTATCCACAGGTCTTAGATCAGTTCTAAAACATGAAGTAACAAGTCAACTTATAGGGGAGGATGACGTATCTAAGGTAGATGGGAGAGAGACACACACAGAGAGAGAGAGAGACAGAGACAGAGAGAGAGACAGAGAGAGAGAGACAGAGAGAGAGAGAGAGAGAGAGAGAGAGAGAGAGAGAGAGAGACACAGAGAGAGAGAGACAGAGAGAGAGAGAGAGAGAGAGAGAGGGAGAGAAGGAAACAGAGAGGGGCTGAGAGATATTGAGAGTGTGTGAATGTGTGTTTTGAAGGGTGCTTTGAGTGAGTGTGTTTTGAAGGGACTTTGAGAGAGGGGCTGATGAATGTGTGTACAGAGGCTGATATTGGGTGGGAAGTGTGTGAATGTGTGTTTTGAAGGGTGGCTTCAGCTTTGAGTGAATGTGTGTTTAACTATCTAGGTGTTTAACTAGGGTGTTTAGCTTTCTAGAGTGAATGTGTGTACAGCGTTTAGTGACTTTGTGTTTATGTGTTTAACGTGTGCGCATATGAGTGTGTGTGCGAGCATGTGTGTGTGTATCTAGAGAGGACTATCTAGGTGTTTAACTCAGGAAGCGGTTTAACTAACTATCTAGATGTTTAACCTCAACTATCTAGGTGTTTAGAACTAACTATCTAGAACTAACTATCTAGGTGTTTAAGAACTAACTATCTAGAAGAAAGTTGATGGTGTTTAACTATCTATCTAGGTGTTTAACAAAGAACTAACTATCTAGGTGTTTAACTAACTATCTAGGTGTTTAACTATCTATCTAGGTGTTTAACCTCAGCTAACTATCTAGGTGTTTTAACTAACTATCTAGGTGTTTTAACTAACTATCTAGGTAACTAACTATCTAGGTGTTTAACTATCTAGGTGTTTAACCTCAGTTGATATAACTAACTATCTAGGTGTTTAACTAACTATCTAGGTGTTTAACTAACTATCTAGGTGTTTAACTATCTATCTAGGGCCTCAGTTGATATAACTAACTATCTAGGTGTTTAACTATCTAGGTTTTAACTAACTATCTAGGTGTTTAACTAACTATCTAGGTGTTTAACCTCAGTTGATATAACTAACTATCTAGGTGTTTAACTAACTATCTAGGTGTTTAACCTCAGTTGATATAACTAACTATCTAGGTGTTTAACTAACTATCTAGGTGTTTAACCTCAGTTGAACATGCAGCTTTAAACTTTCACTTTTCAGAGATGTGTGTGTGTGTGTGTGTGTGTGGGGGGGTGGGGGGGGTGTGGGTGTGTGTGAGAGAGAGAGAACCTTGTCTACTTCCTCTTGTCAGGTCAGTTGATGTTTTGTTGGCTGGTTATTTAGATCAGCTCTGAAATTAGCATAATGAATTGAATTCTATCAAATAATATCACCTGCATCATTTTATTTGTTAATAACTTTTTTCCCTATCCCATCTCCCCTGGTTGGAGGACTTCGTGGAAACAGAAAAATTCAATACGTATAGATATATAATATATACGGAACAAAAATATAAACGCAACATGTTAATTAAGTGTTGGTCGCATTTTTCATGAGCTGAAATAAAAGATCCCAGAAATGTTCCATAATGCACAAAAAAATGTATTTCTCTAAAATGTTTGTTTATGTCCCTGTTATTGATCATTTCTCCTTTGCCAAGATAATCCATCCACCTGACAGGTCTGACATATCAAGAAGCTGATTAAACAGCATGATCATTACATAGGCGCACCTTGTGCTGGGGTCAATAAAAGGCCACTCTAAATGTGCAGTTTTGTCATACAACACAATGCTACAGATGTCTCAAGTTTTGAGGGAGTGTGCAATTGGCATGCTGACTGCAGGAATATCAAACAGAGCTTTTGCCAGAGAATTGAATGTTAATTTCTCTACCATAAGCCACCTCCAACATCATTTTAGAGAATTTGGCAGTACATTCCAACCAGCCTCACAACCGCAGACCAGGTGTAACCACACCAGCCCAGGTCCTCCACATCTGGCTTCTTCACCTGCGAGATCATCTCCATCCCTCTCTCTCTACCTCTTACTTCACCCTCACTCACTCTCTTCATCCCTTCATAGATGCTCTCCTCCCTTCTCCCTCTATCCATCAACCTCTTATCCCCTCCATGGACAAGAGCTGTAGTTCCATCCTTCCATAGATGAGTCTCTCTCCCCCTTGCTCATTCTGTTTCATTTATATAACATTTGTGGTTACTTTTACCCCTTTTTCTCCCCATTTTCATGGTATCCAATTGGTAGTTACAGTCGCTGCAACTCCCGTACGGACTCGGGAGAGGCAAAGGTTGAGAGCCACGCGTCCTCCGAAACACGACCCTGCCAAGCCACACTGCTCCCTTAACCCGGAAGCCAGCCACACCAATGTGTCGTAAGAAACACCGTACAACTGGTGACCACAGTCAGCGTGCAAGCACCCGGCCTTCCAACAGGAGTCGCTATAGCGCAATGGGACAAGGACATCCCGGCTGGCCAAACCCTCCCCTAAGTGCCTTAGACCGATGAGCCACCCCTCCCTGCTCATTCTGTCTCACTCTCTCCCTCCCTCTCTCCTTCCCTCTCTCCCTCCCTCTCTCCCCCCTCCCTATCTCCCTCCCTCTCTCCATCCCTCTATCCATCATTCATCCATAATGTAATTTACAAAATAGCCTCCAACACTCTACTTAGCAAATTGGATGCAGTCTATCACAGTGCCACCCGTTTTGTCAACAAAGCCCCATATACTACTCATCATTGCGACCTGTGTGCTCTCGTTGGTTGGTCCTCGCTACATATTCGTCGCCAAACCGACTGGCTCCAGGTCATCTATAAGCCTTTGCTAGGTAAAGCCCTGCGTTATCTCAGCTCACTGGTCACTGAAGCAGCACCCACCTGTAGCACGCGCT
>NC_088410.1:18416126-18426126 GCF_034236695.1 Oncorhynchus nerka | reverse complement strand
TGTGTGTGATTTAACCCTCTTTCTCCCTCTCTCTCCTCTCTCTCTTCCTCTTGATCACCCTCCTTCCTCTCTTCCCTCCCTCCTCCAGGGTTTTCTAGAACGTTCTCCAGTATTCTATGGGTTCTATGCACGTAGTTCACTAGACCTGCTGTGTCTGAACACGCCCCTCCTCTTCCTCCTCGGAACCCTCACCGTCCTCATCCTCAGTCTGGTCATGGTGGTCCGCAGGTCAGACACACACACACATGTTGTTTTACTATCCTTGTGGGAACCAAACAATTGATTCCCATTCAAAATCCAATTTTCCCTGACCCTTAACCTAACCCTAAACCTAACCCCTAACCCTAAACCTAACCCGTAACCCTAAACCTAACCCGTAACCCTAAACCTAACCCCTAACCCCTAACCCTAAACCTAACCCGTAACCCGTAACCCTAAACCTAACCCCTAACCCTAAACCTAAACCCTAACCCTAAACCTAACCCCTAACCCCTAACCCTAAACCTAAGCCCTAACCCTAAACCTAACCCCTAACCCTAACCCTAAACCTAACCCCTAACCCTAAACCTAACCCCTAACCCTAAACCTAACCCCTAACCCTAACCCCTAACTCTAAACCTAACCCCTAACCCTAACCCCTGACCCTAAACCTAACCCCTAACCCTAAACCTAACCCCTAACCCTAAACCTAACCCCTAACCCTAAACCTAACGCCTAACCCTAAACCTAACCCTAACCCTAAACCTAACCCCTAACCCCAAAGCTAACTCCTGACCCTAAACCTAACCCCTAACCCTAAACCTAACCCCTAACCCTAAACCTAACCCCTAACCCTAAACCCTAAACCTAACCCCTAACCCTAAACCTAACCCCTAACTCTAAACCTAACCCCTAACCCTAAACCTAACCCCTAACTCTAAACCTAACCCCTAACCCTAAACCTAACCCCTATCCCTAAACCTAACCCCTAACCCCTAACCCCTAACCTAAACCTAAACCTAACCCCTAAGCCTAATTGTAATCCTAAACCCTAAATCTAAATTTTCTAAATGTTCCCACTTGTCCAAAGGTTCCTTGTTTTACTATTCTGGTGAGGACATACACACACTGTCCTTTTAGCACAGGTATTCCCAGGGGTACGCGCAATACCGTCGGGGGTACGCCCCCAAAGAAGTGATTTCTTCCCATTTTCCCCCCCAAAAATTCTCACCAGAGTAGCCTTGTTTCACTGCCAAAATTAAAATGAAACCATCCAGTGTTCAGCAAAATAACAACACAATGTCAAACACAGGGAGCCTAGTCAAATAATGAACATCCAATCACATTAACCGTTACTCATCCAATCACATGAACCGTTACTCTCTCACGGGAATTCCACTAACGGTCTGTATGTAGCCAAATGTAGCTGCTGCTCATGTTGGTAACTGTGCTGATGGCGCAAAAGCCATGACAGGGAGACATAGTGGAGTGGTAATGCGCGTGCAGGCAGTTGCTCCCGATGCCACTTGGGTACACTGCAGCATCCACCCAGAGGCTCTTTCTTGCTGCCAAGGGAATGCCTGACAGCTTGAAAGACGTTTTGGACACTACAATGAAAATGGGTACCTTTGTTAATGAAGAATCCTCTTAAGGACCTCTACAGATCGGTGGCCCGCCCACGGGACGGTTGAGCTAATGTGCGCTAATGCGATTAGCATGAGGTTGTAAGTATCAAGAAACATTTCCAGGACAAAGTCATATCTGATATTGGCAGAAAGCTTACATTCTTGTTAATCTAACTGCACTGTCCAATTTCCAGTAGCTATTACATTGAAATAATACCACTCTAATTTTTAAGAAAGTGCACAGTTATGAACTTGAAAAGTTATTAATATTCCAATTAGGCACATTTGGGCAGTCTTGATGCAACATTTTGAACAGAAATACAATGGTTCATTGGATCAGTCTAAAATGTTGTACATACACTGATGCCATCTAGTGGCTAACATCTAAATTGCACCTGGGCTGGAATAATACATTATGGCCTTTCTTTTTTCTTTCTTTGTATTATCTTTTACCAGAACTAATGTGTTATATATATTCTCCTACATTCATTTCACATTTCCACAAACTTCAAAGTGTTTCCTTTCAAATGATGTCAATAATAAGCATATCCTTGCTTCAGGACCTGAGCTACAGGCAGTCATTTCGGGTATGTCATTTTAAGTGAAAATTTTTAAAAAAAGGGGCAGATCCTTAAAGCAAGGCCCCTGAACTCTCGTATTTTCAGCATTATGCAGTGATATGGGCAGCGACCATGTAACACTTTTACAACATACAGAAGTGCGCAGGTTATCAAGGGCAAAGTATTGACATGTTTTTTTTAAATTGAAGAGCTTAAAGTTTTCTTTACTGACCATAATTTTCACTTGTCTGACCGCTTGATGATGACGAGTTTCTCACACGACTGGCCTGTCTGGGTCAGGGATGGGCAGTGTACCGTTTTTTGTGATATACCGGTATTGATGCACGGACCGGTTTGGGTTTTTACTAGTTTCTCACACGACTGGCCTGTCTGGGTCAGGGATGGGCAGTGTACCGTTTTTTGTGATATACCGGTATTGATGCACGGACCGGTTTGGGTTTTTACTAGTTTCTCACACGACTGGCCTGTCTGGGTCAGGGATGGGCGGTGGACCGTTTTTTGTGATATACCGGTATTGATGCACGGACCGGTTTGGGTTTTTACTTGAACTTCTATACCGGTATTTGAATGTTTGGTTTGTAACTATATAATTAGAATATACATTATATTCCCATGATTCCAACAGTTAACCCAAGTGTTTTGCTCTAAATCGCAAGTCAAATTGCAACATTTGGTTAAAAATAAAGCCCAGATTACTTGCTCTTATGGTGCAGCCCTACGTGGCAGTGGAGAAATGATCTCAAATGCAGAAATTGATGAAAATGATGACTTTTGGGGGTTGAAGTTGAATTGAACAGTATAAAACAATCAGAATGGAGGAAGATGTATATTTTGCCACCCTACGGTCACACACTACTCATAAACAAAGGGTCACACACTACTCATAAACAAAGGGTCACGCACTACTCATAAACAAAGGGTCACGCACTACTCATAAACAAAGGGTCACGCACTACTCATAAACAAAGGGTCACGCACTACTCATAAACAAAGGGTCACGCACTACTCATAAACAAAGGGTCACGCACTACTCATAAACAAAGGGTCACGCACTACTCATAAACAAAGGGTCACGCACTACTCATAAACAAAGGGTCACGCACTACTCATAAACAAAGGGTCACGCACTACTCATAAACAAAGGGTCACGCACTACTCATAAACAAAGGGTCACGCACTACTCATAAACAAATGTAGAACTTTTATTATTAAAAAACATAAAATACCATCAAATACTGTCATACCGTCATTTTATTTAAAATACCATGATATTATATTTTGGCCATATCGCCCAGCCCTAATCTGGGTGATGTTTTTTCTCGCTTGAATGATCTGAATCTAGGATTACAGGGACTCTCCACAACTATATTCAATGTGCGGGACAACATAGAGGCTATGATTAAGAAGTTGGAGCTCTTCTCTGTCTGCATTAACAAGGAAAACACACAGGTCTTTCCATCATTGTATGATTCTTTTGTGTGCAAATGACCTCAAGCTTACGGACAATGTCATGTGATATAGTGAAGCACCTGAGTGAGCTGGGTGCACAATTAATCAAGTACTTTCCCGAAACGGACGACACAAACAACTGGATTCGTCATCCCTTTCATGCCCTGCCTCCAGTCCACCGATATCTGAACAACAGCCTCATCGAAATTGCAAATGTAATTTAATCAGAAGCCACTGACAGATTTATGGATAGGGCTGCACTCAGAGTATCCTGCCTTGGCAAATCACGCTGTTAAGACACTGATGCCCTTTTCAACCACGTACCTGTGAGAGTGGATTCTCGGCCCTCACTAGCATGAAAACTAAATACAGACACAGACTGTGGAAAATGATTTAAGACTGAGACTCTCCAATACAACCCAACATTGCAGAGTTATGTGCATCCTTTCAATCACACCCTTCTCATTAACCTGTGGTGAGATATTCACCATTTTTGATGAACAAATAAGGTTTTATATGTAAAATGGTTAAATAAAGAGCAACATTATTGATTATTATTATTTGTGCCCTGGTCCTATAAGAGCTCTTTGTCACTTCCCACGAGCCAGGTTGTGACAAACTAAGACTCATTCTTATGTTTAATAAATGTATAGTGTGTGTGGAGGCTTACAATGATGGCAAAAAACAACATTTGAGAGTACGCTAACCTAGTGCTAGAGGGGGTACAGCTGACCCTGGTGCTAGAGGGGGTACAGCTGGAGGTTGAATGTTTGAAGGGGTACGGGACTATAAAACGTTTGAGAACCACTGCTTTAGCGCATGCCTAAACCAATCCAATGCTGTTACATTTGTAGGGCGTAGTGAACGAGTACACACTTCAGGAAGGAGAGATTATTGGGACGTAGCTAAGGATACGCTGTTAAAGATGTGTCCACAGGGAACGACAGTTACTGGCCAAGGTTGTAGTATCTGCTTTAAAAACAATAACAATGAATCACCTCTTTTAAACAGGACGGTTGTAGGCTACAAGCACACGTGGTTGCTAGGCAACCGCTACAACATCCACATGAGCTACAAGGTGTTCTGTGGGTGGGACTTCTGTATCCAGGACCCCGAGGTCGCCGACCTCAAACTCAGCTTCATCAGGAACGAACTGAAGGTTAGGGGTGGAAGTCTGTCTGCCCTTTTCAACTAACTCTCTTTCTCTCTCTCCATTATGATACCTCTGCATCCGTTCCTCTGTCTCTCTCTCTCCGTCTACCACCACGCTCTGTCTCTTTCCCCATCTCTCTCTCTCTCTCTCTCTCCATTATGATTGCTCTGCATCCGTTCCTCTGTCTCTCTCTCTCCGTCTACCACCACGCTCTGTCTCTTTCCCCATCTCTCTCTCTCTCTCTCTCTCTCCATTATGATTGCTCTGCATCCGTTCCTCTGTCTCTTTCTCGTTCAAAAAATGAGTTCACACAGATCATCTCTTTCTTTCAGTTGTGCAATGGTCGGGGCTGGCAACTCTTTAATTTACCTACCAAGGTTCTTCCTCTTCATTCTCTCTCCTTCTTTACCTTTATATTTAACCCTCCTTCTCCTTTCTGTTCTATCCCTCCCTCCCTCCCTCCCTCCCTCCACCTGTCCTTCTCCTCCTCCCTCTCCCTCTCCCTCTCCCTCTCCCACTCCCTCTCCCTCCCTATCCCACTCCCTCTCCCCCCTCCCTCTCCCTCTCCCTCTCAATCTCCCTCTCCCTCTCCCTCTCCCTCTCCCACTCCCTCTCCCTCTCCCTCTCCCTCTCAATCTCCCTCTCCCTCTCCCTCTCCCTCTCCCTCTCCCACCCCACTCCCTCTCCCCTCCCTTTCCCACTCCCTCTCCCCCTCCCTATCCCACTCCCTCTCCCCCTCCCTCTCCCACTCCCTCTCGCCCTCCCTCTCCCCTCTCTCTCCCTCTCCCTCCCTCTACCTGTCGTTCTCCCCTCCCATTCCCTCTCCCTCTCCCATTCCCTCTCCCCCTCCCTCTCCCTCTCCCTCTCCCATTCCCTCTCCCCTCCCTATCCCACTCCCTCTCCCCCTCCCTCTCCCACTCCCTCTCGCCC
Source organism: Oncorhynchus nerka (assembly GCF_034236695.1). NCBI lineage: Eukaryota > Metazoa > Chordata > Actinopteri > Salmoniformes > Salmonidae > Oncorhynchus > Oncorhynchus nerka. The sequence continues at coordinate 18,420,409 of NC_088410.1, read as the reverse complement.
TCCCTCTCCCCTCTCTCTCCCTCTCCCTCCCTCTACCTGTCGTTCTCCCCCTCCCACTCCCTCTCCCTCTCCCTCTCCCTCTCCCATTCCCTCTCCCCTCCCTCTCACTCTCCCTCTCCCATTCCCTCTCCCCCTCCCTCTCCCTCTCCCTCTCCCTCTCCCTCCCCAGTTATACTTAGAAGAGGAGAGGTTCCAGCAGCGTGAGGCCAGGAGGACGTTGGGTCAGTGGGCACACCTCTACTCCCTGCGAGGGCTGCTCCACTTCCTGGTCCTGGTTCTACTGGGCGGAGCCTTCTGTCTCATCTACTATGCCACCATGGCCTCAAAGGCTGAGAGGGTATGTGTGTGTGTGTGAGTGTGCATGTATTAGTTAGTTATTGATTTAATTAGTTAGTCAATTTATCGGGTTCATTATTTTGGCAACCTTTTTACTCCCTCTCCCCCTCCCCTCCCCGTCTCTCTCCCCTCCCCCTCCCCCTCCCCGTCTCCCTCCCCATCTCCCTCCCCCTCCCGTCTCCCTCCCCCTCCCCGTCTCCCTCCCCTCCCTGTCTCCCTCCCCCTCCCGTCTCCCTCCCCCCCCCCGTCTCCCTCCCCTCCCTGTCTCCCTCCCCTCCCCGTCTCCCCCCCTCCCTCTCCCCATCTCTCCCCCCTCCCCGTCTCTCTCCCCTTCCCGTCTCCCTCCCCTCCCCCTCCCCGTCTCTCCCCCTCTCTCAGAATGGAGACTATTTGATCCTCCGGTTGCTTCTCCATTACCTTCCTCCCATCGTCATCACCCTGGTCAACTTCTTCCTGCCTCACGTCTTCCGCCATATCTCTTCCTTCGAGGATTACTCCCTCACCACCCAGGTCAATGCTACCCTCGTCAGGTAGGAGCATACATGTCCAATCTTTATTGGTACCATCATATCATCATCATCCTCATCATCAACATCATCATCATCAATACATAAATATTGATAATCAAAGAAGTTCTCTCTTCATTGTCTTAATTCTTCAACCTTCTTCTCCTCCTCCTCCTCCTCATCCTGCTCCTCCTCCTCCTCTTCCTCCTCCTCTTCCTGCTCCTCCTCCTCCTCCTCCTTCTCCTCCTCCTCCTCCTCTTCCTGCTCCTCCTCCTCCTCCTCTTCCTGCTCCTCCTCCTCCTCCTCCTCTTCCTGCTCCTCCTCCTCCTCCTCCTGCTCCCAGGAGTATCTTCCTGAAGTTGGCCAGTCTGGGGATGTATCTCTTCTTCCTCTTCAAAAACAGCCAACAGGAAGTGAGTCATAACGACTAACCATTTGTTGACAACTAGAGATCATATAGACATATTGACAGACCTATGGCATTAAATGGACTTCATCGACAGTAAATGGACTTGATACTCTGTGTGTCCTCAGTGTTGGGAGAATCAGTTTGGTAAAGAGATGTACAAACTCTCAGTGTTCGATTTCCTGGCCTGTTTCTGCAACACCTTCTTCATCGTCTATCCTAGAAAGTAAGTTCATATTTCTGCTTTCTGAAGGAATATTTCTGATGAAAACGTATTTGGCCCAATGGAACAGAGCACTTGTGAACCTGCACTTTCACCTGTCCAATCATCTCAGATCAGTTCATACTGTAGACAATTTTTTGGTGTGTTGTCCACCAACTGGGACTTGAAGCCGGGTCCAGCAACTGTCAACACAACAACTTAGCTGTCGCATAAAGGGATCCAAACTTCTTGACAAGGTTGCCAGGTGTTGGGTTGCTACAATACTTTAACTTACGAGTGTTTTGGATGTTTTCTAGCAGTATCCTTCATCTTGTCGTCCCTTCATCTCTCCTTGTAGGTGGTTTGTGGACAGGTACCCATCGTCTTGGCTGGCGCGGTTGTCGGGGAAACAGCATTTCCTGATCCCGTTCAATGTTCTAGACCTGGTGTACAGTCAGACGGTCACCTGGGTAGGAGTGTTCTACTGTCCTATGCTGCCATTTATAGAGACAGTCAAACTCATGGCCGTGTTTTACATTAAGAAGGTGAGTGTTGTTGTTATTTACATAACTCTTTCTCTCAACACATCATCTCTCACTGTTTCATTGCTCACTTCTGCCTTGCTCTCTCTCCCTCTCTCTCCCTCTTTCTCCCTCTCTCTCCCTCTCTCTCCCTCTTTCTCCCTCTTTCTCCCTCTCTCTCCCTCTCTCTCCCTCTTTCTCCCTCTCTCTCCCTCTTTCTCCCTCTCTCTCCCTCTCTCTCCCTCTTTCTCCCTCTTTCTCCCTCTCTCTCCCTCTCTCTCCCTCTCTCTCCCTCTTTCTCCCTCTCTCTCCCTCTCTCTCCCTCTTTCTCCCTCTCTCTCCCTCTTTCTCCCTCTCTCTCCCTCTTTCTCCCTCTCTCTCCCTCCCTCTCTCCCCATCTCTCCATCTTTCTCCCCCTCTCTCTCCCCCTCTCTCCCTCTCTCCCCCTCTCTCCCCCTCTCTCCCCCCTCTCTCCCTCTTTCTCCCTCTCTCTCCCCCTCTCTCTCTCCCTCTTTCTCCCTCTCTCTCCCTCTTTCTCCCTCGCTCTCCCTCTTTCTCCCTCTCTCTCCCTCTCTCTCCCTCTCTCTCCCCCTCTCTCCATCTGTCTCCCCCTCTCCCTCTCTCTCCCCCTCTCTCCCTCTCTCCCCCTCTCTCCCCCTCTCTCTCCCCTCTCTCCCTCTTTCTCCCTCTCTCTCCCCTCTCTCTCCCCTCTCTCTCCCTCTCTCAATCTTTCTCTCTCTCTCTCTCTCTCTCTCTCTCTCTCTCTCTCATTCTCTCTCCCTCTCTCTCTCTCTATCTCTCCCCCTCTCTCTCTCTCTCCCCCTCTCTCCCTCTCTCTCCCCCTCTCTCTCCCTCTCTCTCCCCCTCTTGCCCCTCTCTCCCCCTCTCTCTCTCTCTCCCTCTCCTCCTCCCAGTTGACAGTTCTCCAATGCTGTGTTCCGGCCCAGAGAATGTTTCGTGCCTCCAGTTCTTCAGTTCTGTTCCACTTCATGTTACTACTGGGTCTCATCATGGCAGTCATCACCCTCGGAAGTAACCTCCACCAGTAAGACCTCCCTCCTCTCTTTCTCTTCTATTTCTCTCTACTAGAATCACCCTCCACCAGTAAGACCCCCCTCCTCTCTCTTTCTTCTATTTCTCTCTACTAGAATCACCCTCCACCAGTAAGACCCCCCTCCTCTCTTTCTCTTCTATTTCTCTCTACTAGAATCACCCTCCACCAGTAAGACCCCCCTCCTCTCTTTCTCTTCTATTTCTCTCTACTAGAATCACCCTCCACCAGTAAGACCCCCTCCTCTCTTTCCCTCTATCTCCCCCCCCCCCAGGTTCGAACCCTCCTCCAGCTGTGGTCCGTTCGTGGGCAGCGCTACAGTGTTTAATGTAACAGCTGTGTGTGTGGACAGTCTACCAGGACCGGCCCAGTCCACTCTGAGATACCTGTCCTCAGAGGCCTTTGTCCTGCCGCTGATACTGGCGCAGATGTAGGTGATATAGATCACATACACACACACCGGCCTGCCACCCACTGATACTGGTGCAGATGTAGGTGATATAGATCATATACACACACACACACCGGCCTGCCACCCACTGATACTGGCGCAGATGTAGGTGATATAGATCATATACACACACACTGGCCTGCCACCCACTGATACTGGCGCAGATGTAGGTGATATAGATCATATACACACACACACACCGGCCTGCCACCCACTGATACTGGTGCAGATGTAGGTGATATAGATCATATACACACACACTGGCCTGCCACCCACTGATACTGGCGCAGATGTAGGTGATATAGATCATATACACACACACACCGGCCTGCCACCCGCTGATACTGGTGCAGATGTAGGTGATATAGATCATATACACACACACACACCGGCCTGCCACCCACTGATACTGGCGCAGATGTAGGTGATATAGATCATATACACACACACTGGCCTGCCACCCACTGATACTGGCGCAGATGTAGATGATATAGATCATATACACACACACACACCGGCCTGCCACCCACTGATACTGGCGCAGATGTAGGTGATATAGATCATACACACATACACACACACCGGCCTGCCACCCACTGATACTGGCACAGATGTAGGTGATATAGATCATATACACATACACACACACCGGCCTGCCACCCGCTGATACTGGCGCAGATGTAGGTGATATAGATCATACACACATACACACACACCGGCCTGCCACCCACTGATACTGGCGCAGATGTAGGTGATATAGATCATATACACATACACACACACATACACACACACCGGCCTGCCACCCAC
>NC_088410.1:18148626-18411126 GCF_034236695.1 Oncorhynchus nerka | reverse complement strand
TCATAGTGTTGTCTAGATGGACAGTATAGTTGTAGTAGGTTAGTAGTCATAGTGTTGTCTAGATGGACAGTATAGTTGTAGTAGGTTAGTAGTCATAGTGTTGTCTAGATGGACAGTATAGTTGTAGTAGGTTAGTAGTCATAGTGTTGTCTAGATGGACAGTATAGTTGTAGTAGGTTAGTAGTCATAGTGTTGTCTAGATGGACAGTATAGTTGTAGTAGGTTAGTAGTCATAGTGTTGTTTAGATGGACAGTATAGTTGTAGTAGGTTAGTAGTCACAGTGATGTCTAGATGGACAGTATAGTTGTAGTAGGTTAGTAGTTATAGTGTGTTGTCTAGATGGACAGTATAGTTGTAGTAGGTTAGTAGTCATAGTGTTGTCTAGATGGACAGTATAGTTGTAGTAGGTTAGTAGTCATAGTGTTGTCTAGATGGACAGTATAGCTGTAGTAGGTTAGTAGTCATAGTGTTGTCTAGATGGACAGTATAGTTGTAGTAGGTTAGTAGTCATAGTGTTGTCTAGATGGACAGTATAGTTGTAGTAGGTTAGTAGTCATAGTGTTGTCTAGATGGACAGTATAGTTGTAGTAGGTTAGTAGTCATAGTGTTGTCTAGATGGACAGTATAGTTGTAGTAGGTTAGTAGTCATAGTGTTGTCTAGATGGACAGTATAGTTGTAGTAGGTTAGTAGTCATAGTGTTGTCTAGATGGACAGTATAGTTGTAGTAGGTTAGTAGTCATAGTGTTGTCTAGATGGACAGTATAGTTGTAGTAGGTTAGTAGTCATAGTGTTGTCTAGATAGACAGTATAGTTGTAGTAGGTTAGTAGTCATAGTGTTGTCTAGATGGGCAGTATAGTTGTAGTAGGTTAGTAGTCATAGTGTTGTCTAGATGGACAGTATAGTTGTAGTAGGTTAGTAGTCATAGTGTTGTCTAGATGGACAGTATAGTTGTAGTAGGTTAGTAGTCATAGTGTTGTCTAGATGGACAGTATAGTTGTAGTAGTCATAGTGTTGTCTAGATGGACAGTATAGTTGTAGTAGGTTAGTAGTTATAGTGTGTTGTCTAGATGGACAGTATAGTTGTAGTAGTCACATTGATGTCTAGATGGACAGTATAGTTGTAGTAGGTTAGTAGTCATAGTGTTGTTTAGATGGACAGTATAGTTGTAGTAGGTTAGTAGTCACAGTGATGTCTAGATGGACAGTATAGTTGTAGTAGGTTAGTAGTTATAGTGTTGTTTAGATGGACAGTATAGTTGTAGTAGGTTAGTAGTCACAGTGATGTCTAGATGGACAGTATAGTTGTAGTAGGTTAGTAGTCATAGTGTTGTTTAGATGGACAGTATAGTTGTAGTAGGTTAGTAGTCATAGTGTTGTTTAGATGGACAGTATAGTTGTAGTAGGTTAGTAGTTATAGTGTGTTGTCTAGATGGACAGTATAGTTGTAGTAGGTTAGTAGTCATAGTGTTGTCTAGATGGACAGTATAGTTGTAGTAGGTTAGTAGTCACAGTGATGTCTAGATGGACAGTATAGTTGTAGTAGGTTATATTCATAGTGTTGTCTAGATGGACAGTATAGTTGTAGTAGGTTAGTAGTCATAGTGTTGTCTAGATGGACAGTATAGCTGTAGTAGGTTAGTAGTCATAGTGTTGTCTAGATGGACAGTATAGTTGTAGTAGGTTAGTAGTCATAGTGTTGTCTAGATGGACAGTATAGTTGTAGTAGGTTAGTAGTCATAGTGTTGTCTAGATGGACAGTATAGTTGTAGTAGGTTAGTAGTCATAGTGTTGTCTAGATGGACAGTATAGTTGTAGTAGGTTAGTAGTCATAGTGTTGTCTAGATGGACAGTATAGTTGTAGTAGGTTAGTAGTCATAGTGTTGTCTAGATGGACAGTATAGTTGTAGTAGGTTAGTAGTCATAGTGTTGTCTAGATGGACAGTATAGTTGTAGTAGGTTAGTAGTCATAGTGTTGTCTAGATGGACAGTATAGTTGTAGTAGGTTAGTAGTCATAGTGTTGTCTAGATGGACAGTATAGTTGTAGTAGGTTAGTAGTCATAGTGTTGTCTAGATGGACAGTATAGTTGTAGTAGGTTAGTAGTCATAGTGTTGTCTAGATGGACAGTATAGTTGTAGTAGGTTAGTAGTCATAGTGTTGTCTAGATGGACAGTATAGTTGTAGTAGGTTAGTAGTCATAGTGTTGTCTAGATGGACAGTATAGTTGTAGTAGGTTAGTAGTCATAGTGTTGTCTAGATGGACAGTATAGTTGTAGTAGGTTAGTAGTCATAGTGTTGTCTAGATGGACAGTATAGTTGTAGTAGGTTAGTAGTCATAGTGTTGTCTAGATGGACAGTATAGTTGTAGTAGGTTAGTAGTCATAGTGTGTTGTCTAGATGGACATAGTTGTTGGTTAGTTGTAGTAGTCATAGTGTTGTCTAGATGGACAGTATAGTTGTAGTAGGTTAGTAGTCATAGTGTTGTCTAGATGGACAGTATAGTTGTAGTAGGTTAGTAGTCATAGTGTTGTCTAGATGGACAGTTAGTTGTAGTAGTAGTCATAGTGTTGTCTAGATGGACAGTATAGTTGTAGTAGGTTAGTAGTCATAGTGTTGTCTAGATGGACAGTATAGTTGTAGTAGGTTAGTAGTCATAGTGTTGTCTAGATGGACAGTATAGTTGTAGTAGTAGTCATAGTGTTGTCTAGATGGACAGTATAGTTGTAGTAGGTTAGTAGTCATAGTGTTGTCTAGATGGACAGTATAGTTGTAGTAGGTTAGTAGTCATAGTGTTGTCTAGATGGACAGTATAGTTGTAGTAGGTTAGTAGTCATAGTGTTGTCTAGATGGACAGTATAGTTGTAGTAGGTTAGTAGTCATAGTGTTGTCTAGATGGACAGTATAGTTGTAGTAGTTAGTAGTCATAGTGTTGTCTAGATGGACAGTATAGTTGTAGTAGGTTAGTAGTCATAGATGGACAGTATAGTGTTGTAGTTATAGATGGACAGTATAGTTGTAGTAGGTTAGTAGTCATAGTGTTGTCTAGATGGACAGTATAGTTGTAGTAGGTTAGTAGTCATAGTGTTGTCTAGATGGACAGTATAGTTGTAGTAGGTTAGTAGTCATAGTGTTGTCTAGATGGACAGTATAGTTGTAGTAGGTTAGTAGTCATAGTGTTGTCTAGATGGACAGTATAGTTGTAGTAGTCATTAGATAGTTAGTAGTCATAGTGTTGTCTAGATGGACAGTATAGTTGTAGTAGGTTAGTAGTTATAGTGTTGTCTAGATGGACAGTATAGTTGTAGTAGGTTAGTAGTCATAGTGTTGTCTAGATGGACAGTATAGTTGTAGTAGGTTAGTAGTCATAGTGTTGTCTAGATACAGTATAGTTGTAGTAGGTTAGTAGTCATAGTTTGTCTAGATGGACAGTATAGTTGTAGTAGGTTAGTAGTCATAGTGTTGTCTAGATGGACAGTATAGTAGTTATAGTGTTGTAGATGGAGGTTGTAGTAGGTTAGTCATAGTGTTGTCTAGATGGACAGTATAGTTGTAGTAGGTTAGTAGTCATAGTGTTGTCTAGATGGACAGTATAGTTGTAGTAGGTTAGTAGTCATAGTGTTGTCTAGATGGACAGTATAGTTGTAGTAGGTGTTGTCTAGATGGACATAGTGTTGTTAGTAGATGGACAGTATAGTTGTAGTAGGTTAGTAGTTATAGTGTTGTCTAGATGGACAGTATAGTTGTAGTAGTCATAGTGTTGTCTAGATGGACAGTATAGTTGTAGTAGGTTAGTAGTCATAGTGTTGTCTAGATGGACAGTATAGTTGTAGTAGGTTAGTAGTTATAGTGTTGTCTAGATGGACAGTATAGTTGTAGTAGGTTAGTAGTTATAGTGTTGTCTAGATGGACAGTATAGTTGTAGTAGGTTAGTAGTCATAGTGTTGTCTAGATGGACAGTATAGTTGTAGTAGTCATAGTGTTGTCTAGATGGACAGTATAGTTGTAGTAGGTTAGTAGTCATAGTGTTGTCTAGATGGACAGTATAGTTGTAGTAGGTTAGTAGTCATAGTGTTGTCTAGATGGACAGTATAGTTGTAGTAGGTTAGTAGTTATAGTGTTGTCTAGATGGACAGTATAGTTGTAGTAGGTTAGTAGTTATAGTGTTGTCTAGATGGACAGTATAGTTGTAGTAGGTTAGTAGTAGTTGTAGTAGGTTATAGTGTTGTCTAGATGGACAGTATAGTTGTAGTAGGTTAGTAGTCATAGTGTTGTCTAGATGGACAGTATAGTTGTAGTAGGTTAGTAGTCATAGTGTTGTCTAGATGGACAGTATAGTTGTAGTAGGTTAGTAGTCATAGTGTTGTCTAGATGGACAGTATAGTTGTAGTAGGTTAGTAGTCATAGTGTTGTCTAGATGGACAGTATAGTTGTAGTAGGTTAGTAGTCATAGTGTTGTCTAGATGGACAGTATAGTTGTAGTAGGTTAGTAGTCATAGTGTTGTCTAGATGGACAGTATAGTTGTAGTAGGTTAGTAGTCATAGTGTTGTCTAGATGGACAGTATAGTTGTAGTAGGTTAGTAGTCATAGTGTTGTCTAGATGGACAGTATAGTTGTAGTAGGTTAGTAGTCATAGTGTTGTCTAGATGGACAGTATAGTTGTAGTAGGTTAGTAGTCATAGTGTTGTCTAGATGGACAGTATAGTTGTAGTAGGTTAGTAGTCATAGTGTTGTCTAGATGGACAGTATAGTTGTAGTAGGTTAGTAGTCATAGTGTTGTCTAGATGGACAGTATAGTTGTAGTAGGTTAGTAGTCATAGTGTTGTCTAGATGGACAGTATAGTTGTAGTAGTCATAGTGTTGTCTAGATGGACAGTATAGTTGTAGTAGGTTAGTAGTCATAGTGTTGTCTAGATGGACAGTATAGTTGTAGTAGGTTAGTAGTCATAGTGTTGTCTAGATGGACAGTATAGTTGGTTAGTAGTCATAGTGTTGTCTAGATGGACAGTATAGTTGTAGTAGGTTAGTAGTCATAGTGTTGTCTAGATGGACAGTATAGTTGTAGTAGGTTAGTAGTCATAGTGTTGTCTAGATGGACAGTATAGTTGTAGTAGGTTAGTAGTCATAGTGTTGTCTAGATGGACAGTATAGTTGTAGTAGGTTAGTAGTCATAGTGTTGTCTAGATGGACAGTATAGTAGTAGTTGTCTAGATGGAGTAGTCATAGTGTTGTCTAGATGGACAGTATAGTTGTAGTAGGTTAGTAGTCATAGTGTTGTCTAGATGGACAGTATAGTTGTAGTAGTTAGTAGTCATAGTGTTGTCTAGATGGACAGTATAGTTGTAGTAGGTTAGTAGTCATAGTGTTGTCTAGATGGACAGTATAGTTGTAGTAGGTTAGTAGTCATAGTGTTGTCTAGATGGACAGTATAGTTGTAGTAGGTTAGTAGTCATAGTGTTGTCTAGATGGACAGTATAGTTGTAGTAGGTTAGTAGTCATAGTGTTGTCTAGATGGACAGTATAGTTGTAGTAGGTTAGTAGTCATAGTGTTGTCTAGATGGACAGTATAGTTGTAGTAGGTTAGTAGTCATAGTGTTGTCTAGATGGACAGTATAGTTGTAGTAGGTTAGTAGTCAGTAGTTGTCTAGATAGTATAGTTGTAGTGTTGTCTAGATGGACAGTATAGTTGTAGTAGGTGTTGTCTAGATGGACAGTATAGTTGTAGTAGGTTAGTAGTCATAGTGTTGTCTAGATGGACAGTATAGTAGTGTTGTCTAGATGGAGGTTAGTAGTCATAGTGTTGTCTAGATGGACAGTATAGTTGTAGTAGGTTAGTAGTCATAGTGTTGTCTAGATGGACAGTATAGTTGTAGTAGGTTAGTAGTCATAGTGTTGTCTAGATGGACAGTATAGTTGTAGTAGGTTAGTAGTCATAGTGTTGTCTAGATGGACAGTATAGTTGTAGTAGGTTAGTAGTCATAGTGTTGTCTAGATGGACAGTATAGTTGTAGTAGGTTAGTAGTCATGTTGTCTAGATGGACAGTATAGTTGTAGTAGGTTAGTAGTCATAGTGTTGTCTAGATGGACAGTATAGTTGTAGTAGGTTAGTAGTCATAGTGTTGTCTAGTGTTGTCTAGATGGACAGTATAGTTGTAGTAGGTTAGTAGTCATAGTGTTGTCTAGATGGACAGTATAGTTGTAGTAGGTTAGTAGTCATAGTGTTGTCTAGATGGACAGTATAGTTGTAGTAGGTTAGTAGTCATAGTGTTGTCTAGATGGACAGTATAGTTGTAGTAGGTTAGTAGTCATAGTGTTGTCTAGATGGACAGTATAGTTGTAGTAGGTTAGTAGTCATAGTGTTGTCTAGATGGACAGTATAGTTGTAGTAGGTTAGTAGTCATAGTGTTGTCTAGATGGACAGTATAGTTGTAGTAGGTTAGTAGTCATAGTGTTGTCTAGATGGACAGTATAGTTGTAGTAGGTTAGTAGTCATAGTGTTGTCTAGATGGACAGTATAGTTGTAGTAGGTTAGTAGTCATAGTGTTGTCTAGATGGACAGTATAGTTGTCATAGTGTTGTCTAGATGGACAGTATAGTTGTAGTAGGTTAGTAGTCATAGTGTTGTCTGGATGTAGTATAGTGTTGTCTAGATGGACAGTATAGTTGTAGTAGGTTAGTAGTCATAGTGTTGTCTAGATGGACAGTATAGTTGTAGTAGGTTAGTAGTCATAGTGTTGTCTAGATGGACAGTATAGTTGTAGTAGGTTAGTAGTCATAGTGTTGTCTAGATGGACAGTATAGTTGTAGTAGGTTAGTAGTCATAGTGTTGTCTAGATGGACAGTATAGTTGTAGTAGGTTAGTAGTCATAGTGTTGTCTAGATGGACAGTATAGTTGTAGTAGGTTAGTAGTCATAGTGTTGTCTAGATGGACAGTGTTGTCTAGAGATGGACAGTATAGTTGTAGTAGGTTAGTAGTCATAGTGTTGTCTAGATGGACAGTATAGTTGTAGTAGGTTAGTAGTCATAGTGTTGTCTAGATGGACAGTATAGTTGTAGTAGGTTAGTAGTCATAGTGTTGTCTAGATGGACAGTATAGTTGTAGTAGGTTAGTAGTCATAGTGTTGTCTAGATGGACAGTATAGTAGTAGTTAGTGTTGTCTAGATGGACAGTATAGTTAGTTAGTAGTCATAGTGTTGTCTAGATGGACAGTATAGTTGTAGTAGGTTAGTAGTCATAGTGTTGTCTAGATGGACAGTATAGTTGTAGTAGGTTAGTAGTCATAGTGTTGTCTAGATGGACAGTATAGTTGTAGTAGGTTAGTAGTCATAGTGTTGTCTAGATGGACAGTATAGTTGTAGTAGGTTAGTAGTCATAGTGTTGTCTAGATGGACAGTATAGTTGTAGTAGGTTAGTAGTCATAGTGTTGTCTAGATGGACAGTATAGTTGTAGTAGGTTAGTAGTCATAGTGTTGTCTAGATGGACAGTATAGTTGTAGTAGGTTAGTAGTCATAGTGTTGTCTAGATGTTGTTGTAGTAGGTTAGTAGTTATAGAGATGGACAGTATAGTTGTAGTAGTTAGTAGTCATAGTGTTGTCTAGATGGACAGTATAGTTGTAGTAGGTTAGTAGTCATAGTGTTGTCTAGATGGACAGTATAGTTGTAGTAGGTTAGTAGTCATAGTGTTGTCTAGATGGACAGTATAGTTGTAGTAGGTTAGTAGTCATAGTGTTGTCTAGATGGACAGTATAGTTGTAGTAGGTTAGTAGTCATAGTGTTGTCTAGATGGACAGTATAGTTGTAGTAGGTTAGTAGTCATAGTGTTGTCTAGATGGACAGTATAGTTGTAGTAGGTTAGTAGTCATAGTGTTGTCTAGATGGACAGTATAGTTGTAGTAGGTTAGTAGTCATAGTGTTGTCTAGATGGACAGTATAGTTGTAGTAGGTTAGTAGTCATAGTGTTGTCTAGATGGACAGTATAGCCATAGTGTTTGTCTAGATGGAGGTTAGTAGTCATAGTGTTGTCTAGATGGACAGTATAGTTGTAGTAGGTTAGTAGTCATAGTGTTGTCTAGATGGACAGTATAGTTGTAGTAGGTTAGTAGTCATAGTGTTGTCTAGATGGACAGTATAGTTGTAGTAGGTTAGTAGTCATAGTGTTGTCTAGATGGACAGTATAGTTGTAGTAGGTTAGTAGTCATAGTGTTGTCTAGATGGACAGTATAGTTGTAGTAGGTTAGTAGTCATAGTGTTGTCTAGATGGACAGTATAGTTGTAGTAGGTTAGTAGTCATAGTGTTGTCTAGATGGACAGTATAGTTGTAGTAGGTTAGTAGTCATAGTGTTGTCTAGATGGACAGTATAGTTGTAGTAGGTTAGTAGTCATAGTGTTGTCTAGATAGATGGACAGTATGTTGTCTAGATGGACAGTTGTTGTAGTAGGTTAGTAGTCATAGTGTTGTCTAGATGGACAGTATAGTTGTAGTAGGTTAGTAGTCATAGTGTTGTCTAGATGGACAGTATAGTTGTAGTAGGTTAGTAGTCATAGTGTTGTCTAGATGGACAGTATAGTTGTAGTAGGTTAGTAGTCATAGTGTTGTCTAGATGGACAGTATAGTTGTAGTAGGTTAGTAGTCATAGTGTTGTCTAGATGGACAGTATAGTTGTAGTAGGTTAGTAGTCATAGTGTTGTCTAGATGGACAGTATAGTTGTAGTAGTCATAGTGTTGTCTAGATGGACAGTATAGTTGTAGTAGGTTTATAGTAGATGGACAGTATAGTTGTAGCAGGTAGTGTCATGTGTTGTCTAGATGGAGTAGGTTATAGTTGTAGATGGACAGGTTAGTAGTCATAGTGTTGTCTAGATGGACAGTATAGTTGTAGTAGGTTAGTAGTCAGATGGACAGTATAGTGTAGTTAGTCACAGATGGACAGTATAGTTGTAGGTTAGTAGTCACAGTGTTGTCTAGATGGACAGTATAGTGTAGTAGGTTAGTAGTCAGTGTTGTCTAGATGGACAGTATAGTTGTAGTAGGTTAGTAGTCATAGTGTTGTCTAGATGGACAGTATAGTTGTAGTAGGTTAGTAGTCATAGTGTTGTCTAGATGGACAGTATAGTTGTAGTAGGTTAGTAGTCATAGTGTTGTCTAGATGGACAGTATAGTTGTAGTAGGTTAGTAGTCATAGTGTTGTCTAGATGGACAGTATAGTTGTAGTAGGTTAGTAGTCATAGTGTTGTCTAGATGGACAGTATAGTTGTAGTAGGTTAGTAGTCATAGTGTTGTCTAGATGGACAGTATAGTTAGTAGTCAGTGTTAGATACAGTCATAGTGTTGTCTAGATGGACAGTATAGTTGTAGTAGGTTAGTAGTCATAGTGTTGTCTAGATGGACAGCATAGTTGTAGTAGGTTAGTGTGTCCAGATGGACAGCATAGTCACAGTCAGGCTAGTGTTGTCTAGATGGACAGGTTAGTAGTCATAGTTGTAGTCCAGATGTTAGTAGTCATAGTGTTGTCTAGATGGACAGTATAGTTGTAGTAGGTTAGTAGTCATAGTGTTGTCTAGATGGACAGTAGCTAGTTGTAGGTTAGTAGTTGTAGCAGGTTATAGTGTTGTCTAGATGGACAGTATAGTTGTAGTAGGTTAGTAGTCATAGTGTTGTCTAGATGGACAGTATAGTTGTAGTAGGTTAGTAGTTATAGTGTTGTCTAGATGGACAGTATAGTTGTAGTAGGTTAGTAGTCATAGTGTTGTCTAGATGGACAGTATAGTTGTAGTAGGTTAGTAGTCATAGTGTCCAGACGGACAGTATCTAGATTAGGACAGATGGACAGTATAGTTGTAGTAGGTTAGTCATAGTGTTGTCTAGATGGACAGTATAGTTGTAGTAGGTTAGTCTAGATGGACAGCATAGTTGTAGCAGGTTAGTAGTCATAGTGTTGTCCAGACGGACAGCATAGTTAGGTAGTCATAGTGTGTCCAGATGGACAGTCTAGGTCAGCATTGTCCAGATGGACAGTATAGTTGTAGGTAGGTTAGACGGAGTAGCATAGGTGTTGTCTAGATGGACAGTATAGTTGTAGTAGGTTAGTAGTCATAGTGTTGTCCAGATGGACAGCATAGCCAGCAGCAGGTATAGTTGTCCAGACGGACAGCATAGTTAGTCCAGACGGACAGTCAGTAGTGTTGTCCAGATGGACAGTATAGTTGTAGTAGGTTAGTAGTCATAGTGTTGTCCAGATGGACAGTATAGTTGTAGTAGGTTAGTGTTGTCTAGATGGACAGCATAGTTCATAGTCACAGTGGTCCAGACGGACAGCATAGTTGTCAGTAGTGTTGTCCAGATGGACAGCATAGTCATAGCAGGTCAGTAGTTGTTGTCCAGACGGACAGCATAGCTGTTTAGTAGTCATAGTGTTGTCTAGATGGACAGTATAGTTGTAGCAGGTTAGTAGTCATAGTGTTGTCCAGACGGACAGATAGCCGAGCAGGTCAGCAGTAGTGCTGTCCAGACGGACAGCATAGTTGTAGCAGTCAGTAGTCAGTGTTGTCCAGATGGACAGCATAGTTGTAGTAGGTTAGTGTTGTCCAGATATAGTGTTGTCTAGATAGGAGCAGTATAGTTGTCCAGACGGACAGCATAGCCGTTAGTAGTCATAGTGTTGTCTAGATGGACAGTATAGTTGTAGTAGGTTAGTAGTCAGTGTTGTCCAGATGGACAGTATAGTTGTAGCAGGTTAGTAGTCATAGTGTTGTCCAGATGGACAGTATAGTTGTAGTAGGTTAGTAGTCATAGTGTTGTCTAGATGGACAGTATAGTTGTCCAGACGGACAGCATAGCTGTTAGTAGTCCAGACGGACAGCATAGTGTTGTCTAGAGGTGGAGTGTCGTCCAGACGGATAGTTGTAGTAGGTTAGTAGTCATAGTGTTGTCTAGATGGACAGTATAGTTGTAGTAGGTTAGTAGTTATAGTGTTGTCTACAGCATAGGACAGTGTTGTCCAGATGGACAGCATAGTTGTAGTAGGTTAGACGGACAGCATAGTTATAGTGTTGTCTAGATGGACAGCATAGCTGTAGTAGGTTAGTAGTCATAGTGTTGTCCAGACGGAGATGGACAGTAGCAGTAGTGTGTCCAGATACAGGTTAGTAGTCATAGTGTTGTCTAGATGGCAGTATAGTTGTAGTAGACGGACAGCATTAGTAGTCATAGTGTTGTCCAGACGGACAGCATAGCAGATGGACAGGTATAGTTCCAGTAGTAGGTTAGTAGTCAGTAGTGTTGTCTAGATGTGAGACAGTATAGCTGTAGTAGTAGTTAGACGGAGTTTGTCTAGATGTTGTCTAGTTGTATGGACAGTAGCCAGGGTAGCAGTCATAGTGTAGTGTCAGTAGTCCAGACGGACAGCATAGTTGTCAGCAGGTAGTAGTAGTATAGTGTTGTCTAGACGGACAGTATAGTTGTAGTAGGCCAGTAGTCATAGTGTTGTCTAGATGGACAGTATAGTTGTAGCAGGTTAGTAGTCATAGTGTTGTCTAGATGGACCAGACGGACAGCAGTTGTAGTAGGTTAGACGGACAGCATAGCTGTAGGCAGTGTTGTCTAGATGGACAGTATAGTTGTAGTAGTCATAGTGCTGTCCAGATGGACAGTTAGTTGCAGTAGGGTTAGTAGTTAGTGTTGTCCAGATGGACAGCATAGTTGTAGTAGGTTAGTAGTCATAGTGTTTGTGTCCAGATGGACAGTATAGCCGTAGTTTAGTAGTCATAGTGTTGTCCAGATGGACAGCATAGTTGTAGTAGGTTAGTAGTTAGACGGACAGCATAGTGTTGTCTAGATGGACAGCTGCAGCAGGCAGCAGTCATAGTTGACGGACAGTAGGTTAGTAGTTAGACGGAGTGTTGTCTAGATGGTCCAGACACAGTAGTTGTAGCAGGTTAGCAGTCATAGTGTTGTCCAGACGGACAGCATAGTTGTAGTAGTCATAGTGTCCAGACGGACAGCATAGCTAGAGGTGGACAGTGTTGTCCAGACGGACAGCATAGTTGTAGTAGGTTAGTCATAGTGTTGTCCAGATGGACAGCATAGTTGTCAGGTCAGTAGTCATAGTTGACGGACAGCATAGATGTAGTCATAGTGTTGTCTAGATGGACAGTATAGTTGTAGTAGGTTAGTAGTCATAGTGTTGTCTAGATGGACAGTCCAGATGGACAGTTGTAGTAGGTTAGTAGTCATAGTGTTGTCTAGATGGACAGTATAGTTGTAGTTGTGTTGTCTAGATGGACAGCATAGCTGTAGTAGGTTAGTAGTCATAGTGTTGTCTAGATGGACAGTGGAGCAGGTTAGTAGTCAGTTTGTCTAGATGGACAGTATAGTTGCAGTTAGTAGTCATAGTGTTGTCCAGATGGACAGTATAGTTGTAGCAGGTTAGCAGTCATAGTGTTGTCTAGATGGAGCAGGCCAGTAGTAGGTCCAGACGGACAGCATAGTAGTCATAGTGTTGTCCAGATGGACAGTTAGCCAGTAGGTTAGTAGTCATAGTGTTGTCTAGATGGACAGTATAGTTGTAGTAGGTTAGTAGTCATAGTGTTGTCTAGATGGACAGTATAGTTGTAGTAGGTTAGTAGATGGACAGTATAGTGTTGTCATAGATGTCCAGACACAGTATAGTTGTAGTAGGTTAGTAGTCACAGTGTTGTCCAGATGGACAGTAGTAGCAGGTGCAGTCAGGTTAGACGGACAGCATAGTTATAGTGTTGTCTAGATGGACAGTATAGTTGTAGTCCAGACGGACAGCATAGCTGTTCAGTAGTGTTGTCCAGACGGACAGCATAGCTGCAGCAGGTCAGCAGTGTTGTCCAGACGGACAGTATAGTTGTAGCAGGTTAGTAGTCAGTGTTGTCCAGATGGACAGTATAGTTGTAGTAGTGTTAGCATAGTCAGGTAGTGTTGTCCAGATGGATAGCAGGTAGTAGTTGTCCAGACGGAGTATAGCTTGTAGGTTAGTAGTCATAGTGTTGTCTAGATGGACAGTAGCAGTTAGTAGTCAGTGCTGTCCAGACGGACAGCATAGCATAGCAGGTCAGCAGTCATAGTGTTGTCCAGATGGACAGCATAGTTGTAGCAGGTCAGCAGTAGTGTTGTCCAGATGGACAGTATAGTTGTAGCAGGTCAGCAGTCAGATGGACAGCATAGCCGACAGGTTAGCAGTCAGTGTTGTCCAGATGGACAGCATAGCTTGTAGCAGGTTAGTAGTCATAGTGTTGTCCAGATGGACAGCATAGGAGCAGGTAGCAGTAGTTGTCCAGATGGACAGCATAGCTGGGCAGCAGGTTAGTAGTCAGACGGACAGCATAGCTAGCAGGTGTCACAGTGTCCAGATGGACAGCATAGCTAGGTCAGCAGTCACAGTGTAGACGGACAGCATAGGTTAGTAGTCAGTGTAGATGGACAGTAGTTGTCAGAGACGGACAGCATGGAGCAGGTCATAGTTGTCCAGACGGACAGCATAGGTTAGCAGGTTATAGTTATAGTTGTCTCCAGATGGACAGCATAGTTAGTAGTAGTCATAGTGTTGTCCAGACGGACAGCATAGTTGTAGCAGGTTAGTAGTCAGTAGATGCATAGTGTAGTAGTCATAGTGTTGTCCAGATGGACAGTATAGTTGTAGTAGGTTAGTAGTCATAGTGTTGTCTAGATGGACAGTATAGTTGTAGTAGGTTAGTAGTCATAGTGTTGTCTAGATGGACAGTATAGTTGTAGCAGGTAGGTCATAGTGTTGTCCAGATGGACAGTATAGTTGTAGTAGTCAGTCATAGTGTTGTCCAGATGGACAGCATAGTTGTAGTGTTGTCCAGACGGACAGCATTAGTAGTCAGACGGACAGCATAGTGTTGTCTGTCAGATGGACAGTATAGTTGTAGTAGGTTAGTAGTCATAGTGTTGTCTAGATGGACAGTATAGTTGTAGTAGGTTAGTAGTCATAGTGTTGTCTAGATGGACAGCATAGTTAGTAGCAGTCACAGTGCTGTCCAGACGGACAGCATAGCCGTAGCAGGTTAGTAGTCATAGTGTTGTCCAGATGGACAGCATAGCCTGCAGGTAGTAGGTTAGACGGACAGCATAGCTGCAGCAGGTGTTGTCTAGATGGACAGCATAGCTGTAGCAGGTTGTAGTAGGTTAGACGGACAGCATAGTCATAGTGTTGTCCAGATGGACAGCATAGTTGTAGCAGGTTGTCCAGACGGACAGCATAGTTGTCATAGTGTTGTCCAGACGGACAGCATGGAGCAGGTAGCAGTCAGTTGTAGTAGTCAGTAGTCAGTGTTGTCCAGATGGACAGTATAGTTGTAGTAGGTTAGTAGTCATAGTGTTGTCCAGACGGACAGTATAGTGTAGTAGGTTAGTAGTCATAGTGTTGTCCAGATGGACAGCATAGTTGTAGCAGGTTAGTAGTCATAGATGTTGTCCAGACGGACAGTAGCGTTAGCATAGCAGCAGGTAGTGTTGTCCAGACGGACAGCATAGAGGTGGACAGTGTAGTCCAGACGGACAGCATAGTTGTAGTAGTACAGCATAGCTGTCATAGTTGTCCAGACGGACAGCATAGCTCAGCAGGTCATAGTCAGTGTTGTCCAGATGGACAGTATAGTTGTAGTAGGTTAGTAGTCATAGTGTTGTCCAGATGGAGCAGGTCAGTATAGTTGTAGTAGGTTAGCAGGTCAGCAGCAGTGTTGTCCAGATGGACAGCATAGTTGTAGCAGGTCAGCAGTCATAGTGTATGTCCAGACGGACAGCATAGTTGTAGCAGGTCAGCAGTCTGTTGTCCAGACGGACAGCATGGCAGGTCAGTATAGACGGACAGCATAGCTGCAGCAGGTAGTCACAGGTTAGACGGACAGCATAGTCAGCAGGCCAGCAGTGTTGTCTAGATGGACAGCATAGTTGTAGCAGGTTAGTAGACGGACAGCATAGCAGCAGGTAGTGTTGTCCAGATGGACAGTATAGCTGTAGTAGGTTAGTAGTCATAGTGTTGTCTAGATGGACAGTATAGTTGTAGCAGGTTAGTAGTCATAGTGTTGTCCAGATGGACAGCATAGTTGTAGCAGGTTAGTAGTCATAGTGTTGTCCAGATGGACAGCATAGTTGTAGTAGGTTAGTAGTCATAGTGTTGTCTAGATGGACAGTATAGTTGTAGTAGGTTAGTAGTCACAGTGTTGTCTAGATGGACAGTATAGCTTGTAGCAGGTTAGTAGTCATAGTGTGTCCAGATGGACAGTATAGTTGTAGTAGGTTAGTAGTCATAGACGGACAGCATAGCTGTCTAGAGACGGACAGCATGGAGCAGGTCAGTAGTAGTTGTCCAGACGGACAGCATAGCTGTTAGTAGTCATAGACGGACAGCATAGCTGTCTAGTCCAGACGGACAGCATGGAGCAGTATAGTTCCAGACGGACAGCATAGTAGGTTAGTAGCAGTCATAGTGTTGTCCAGATGGACAGCATAGCTGCAGCAGGTCAGTAGACGGACAGCATAGCCACAGCAGCAGGTCAGCAGTTGTGTCCAGATGGACAGTAGCAGTTGCAGGTCAGTGTCATAGTGTTGACAGCATAGCTGTAGTAGGTTAGTAGTCATAGTGTTGTCCAGACGGACAGCATAGTTGTAGCAGGTTAGTAGTCATAGTGTTGTCCAGATGGACAGCATAGTTGTAGTAGGTTAGTAGTCATAGTGTTGTCCAGATGGACAGTATAGTTGTAGTAGGTTAGTAGTCATAGTGTTGTCCAGATGGACAGTATAGTTGTAGTAGGTTAGCAGTCATAGTGTTGTCCAGACGGACAGCATAGATGGAGACAGTATAGTTGTAGTAGACGTTAGTAGTCATAGTGTTGTCCAGATTTTACAGCATAGATGGAGATTTTACAGCATAGCCAGTAGCAGGTGTAGTAGACGGACAGCATTAGTAGTCATAGTGTTGTCTAGATGGACAGTATAGTTGTAGCAGGTTAGTAGTCATAGTGTTGTCTAGATGGACAGTATAGTTGTAGCAGGTTAGTAGTCAGACGGAGTGTTGTCTAGATAGGCAGGTTAGTAGTTGTAGATACAGTTAGTAGTTATAGTGTTGTCTAGATGGACAGTAGCTAGTTGCTGTCCAGACGACAGATAGTCAGTCAGCATAGGTTAGTAGTCATAGTGTTGTCCAGATGGACAGTATAGTTGTAGCAGGTCATAGTGTTGTCCAGACGGACAGCATAGTTGTAGTAGGTTAGTAGTCATAGTGTTCCAGACGGACAGCATAGCTCAGGTCAGCAGTCAGTAGTGCTGTCCAGACGGACAGCATAGTTAGTAGGTTAGCAGTGTGTTGTCCAGATGGACAGTATAGTTGTAGTAGGTCCAGACGTAGTCATAGTGTTGTCTAGATGGACAGTATAGTTGTAGTAGGTTGGTAGGCCAACATAGTGTGTCCAGATGGACAGTATAGCTTGTAGTAGGTTAGTAGTCATAGTGTTGTCCAGACGGACAGCATAGAGTAGGTTACAGCAGTCAGTAGCTGTAGCAGGTTAGCAGTCATAGTGTTGTCTAGATGGACAGTATAGTTGTAGTAGGTTATAGTGTTGTCTAGATGGACAGTATAGTTGTAGTAGGTTAGTAGTCATAGTGTTGTCTAGATGGACAGTATAGTTGTAGTAGGTTAGTAGTCATAGTGTTGTCTAGATGGACAGTATAGTTGTAGTAGGTTAGTAGTCATAGTGTTGTCCAGATGGACAGTATAGTTGTAGTAGGTTAGTAGTTATAGTGTTGTCTAGATGGACAGTATAGTTGTAGTAGGTTAGTAGTCAGTGTTGTCTAGATGGACAGTATAGTTGTAGTAGGTTAGTAGTCATAGTGTTGTCTAGATGGACAGTATAGTTGTAGTAGGTTAGTAGTCATAGTGTTGTCTAGATGGACAGTATAGTTGTAGTAGGTCAGTAGTTATAGTGTTGTCTAGATGGACAGTATAGTTGTAGTAGGTTAGTAGTCATAGTGTTGTCTAGATGGACAGTATAGTTGTAGTAGGTTAGTAGTCATAGTGTTGTCTAGATGGACAGTATAGTTGTAGTAGGTTAGTAGTCATAGTGTTGTCTAGATGGACAGTATAGTTGTAGTAGTCAGTCATAGTGTTGTCTAGATGGACAGTATAGTTGTAGTAGGTTAGTAGTCATAGTGTTGTCTAGATGGACAGTATAGTTGTAGTAGGTTAGTAGTCATAGTGTTGTCTAGATGGACAGTATAGTTGTAGTAGGTTAGTAGTCATAGTGTTGTCTAGATGGACAGTATAGTTGTAGTAGGTTAGTAGTCATAGTGTTGTCTAGATGGACAGTATAGTTGTAGTAGGTTAGTAGTCATAGTGTTGTCTAGATGGACAGTATAGTTGTAGTAGGTTAGTAGTCATAGTGTTGTCTAGATGGACAGTATAGTTGTAGTAGGTTAGTAGTCATAGTGTTGTCTAGATGGACAGTATAGTTGTAGTAGGTTAGTAGTTATAGTGTTGTCTAGATGGACAGTATAGTTGTAGTAGGTTAGTAGTCATAGTGTTGTCTAGATGGACAGTATAGTTGTAGTAGGTTAGTAGTCATAGTGTTGTCTAGATGGACAGTATAGTTGTAGTAGGTTAGTAGTTATAGTGTTGTCTAGATGGACAGTATAGTTGTAGTAGGTTAGTAGTTGTTGTCCAGATGGACAGCATAGTTGTTAGGTTAGTAGTCATAGTGTTGTCTAGATGGACAGTATAGTTGTAGTAGGTTAGTAGTCATAGTGTTGTCTAGATGGACAGTATAGTTGTAGTAGGTTAGTAGTCATAGTGTTGTCTAGATGGACAGTATAGTTGTAGTAGGTTAGTAGTCATAGTGTTGTCTAGATGGACAGTATAGTTGTAGTAGGTTAGTAGTTATAGTGTTGTCTAGATGGACAGTATAGTTGTAGTAGGTTAGTAGTCATAGTGTTGTCTAGATGGACAGTATAGTTGTAGTAGGTCATAGTGTTGTCTAGATGGACAGTATAGTTGTAGTAGGTTAGTAGTCATAGTGTTGTCTAGATGGACAGTATAGTTGTAGTAGGTTAGTAGTTATAGTGTTGTCTAGATGGACAGTATAGTTGTAGTAGGTTAGTAGTCATAGTGTTGTCTAGATGGACAGTATAGTTGTAGTAGGTTAGTAGTCATAGTGTTGTCTAGATGGACAGTATAGTTGTAGTAGGTTAGTAGTCATCTAGATGGACAGTTGTCTAGATGGACAGCATAGTTGTAGTAGTAGTTATAGTGTTGTCTAGATGGACAGTATAGTTGTAGTAGGTTAGTAGTCATAGTGTTGTCTAGATGGACAGTATAGTTGTAGCAGGTTAGTAGTGTGTCTAGATGGACAGTATAGTTAGTAGGTTAGTAGTCATAGTGTTGTCTAGATGGACAGTATAGTTAGTAGGTTAGTAGTCATAGTGTTGTCTAGATGGACAGTATAGTTGTAGTAGGTTAGTAGTCATAGTGTTGTCTAGATGGACAGTATAGTTGTAGTAGGTTAGTAGTCATAGTGTTGTCTAGATGGACAGTATAGTTGTAGTAGTCATAGTGTTGTCTAGATGGACAGTATAGTTGTAGTAGGTTAGTAGTCATAGTGTTGTCTAGATGGACAGTATAGTTGTAGTAGGTTAGTAGTTATAGTGTTGTCTAGATGGACAGTATAGTTGTAGTAGGTTAGTAGTCATAGTGTTGTCTAGATGGACAGTATAGTTGTAGTAGGTTAGTAGTCATAGTGTTGTCTAGATGGACAGTATAGTTGTAGTAGGTTAGTAGTCATAGTGTTGTCTAGATGGACAGTATAGTTGTAGTAGGTTAGTAGTCATAGTGTTGTCCAGATGGACAGCATAGTTGTAGCAGTCATAGTGTTGTCTAGATGGACAGTATAGTTGTAGTAGGTTAGTAGTCATAGTGTTGTCTAGATGGACAGTATAGTTGTAGTAGGTTAGTAGTTATAGTGTGTTGTCTAGATGGACAGTATAGTTGTAGTAGGTTAGTAGTCACAGTGTTGTCTAGATGGACAGTATAGTTGTAGTAGGTTAGTAGTCATAGTGTTGTCTAGATGGACAGTATAGCTGTAGTAGGTTAGTAGTTATAGTGTTGTCTAGATGGACAGTATAGTTGTAGTAGGTTAGTAGTCATAGTGTTGTCTAGATGGACAGTATAGTTGTAGTAGGTTAGTAGTCATAGTGTTGTCTAGATGGACAGTATAGTTGTAGTAGGTTAGTAGTCATAGTGTTGTCTAGATGGACAGTATAGTTGTAGTAGGTTAGTAGTCATAGTGTTGTCTAGATGGACAGTATAGTTGTAGTAGGTTATAGTGTGTTGTCTAGATGGACAGTATAGTTGTAGTAGGTTAGTAGTCATAGTGTTGTCTAGATGGACAGTATAGTTGTTAGTTAGTAGTCATAGTGTTGTCTAGATGGACAGTATAGTTGTAGTAGGTTAGTAGTCATAGTGTTGTCTAGATGGACAGTATAGTTGTAGTAGGTTAGTAGTCATAGTGTTGTCTAGATGGACAGTATAGTTGTAGTAGGTTAGTAGTCATAGTGTTGTCTAGATGGACAGTATAGTTGTAGTAGGTTAGTAGTCATAGTGTTGTCTAGATGGACAGTATAGTTGTAGTAGGTTAGTAGTCATAGTGTTGTCTAGATGGACAGTATAGCTGTAGTAGGTTAGTAGTTATAGTGTTGTCTAGATGGACAGTATAGTTGTAGTAGGTTAGTAGTTATAGTGTTGTCTAGATGGACAGTATAGTTGTAGTAGGTTAGTAGTCATAGTGTTGTCTAGATGGACAGTATAGTTGTAGTAGGTTAGTAGTCATAGTGTTGTCTAGATGGACAGTATAGTTGTAGTAGGTTAGTAGTCATAGTGTGTCTAGATGGACAGTATAGTTGTAGTAGGTTAGTAGTTATAGTGTTGTCTAGATGGACAGTATAGTTGTAGTAGGTTAGTAGTCATAGTGTTGTCTAGATGGACAGTATAGTTGTAGTAGGTTAGTAGTCATAGTGTTGTCTAGATGGACAGTATAGCTGTAGTAGGTTAGTAGTCATAGTGTTGTCTAGATGGACAGTATAGTTGTAGTAGGTTAGTAGTCATAGTGTGTTGTCTAGATGGACAGTATAGTTGTAGTAGGTTAGTAGTCATAGTGTTGTCTAGATGGACAGTATAGTTGTAGTAGGTTAGTAGTCATAGTGTTGTCTAGATGGACAGTATAGTTGTAGTAGGTTAGTAGTCATAGTGTTGTCTAGATGGACAGTATAGTTGTAGTAGGTTAGTAGTCATAGTGTTGTCTAGATGGACAGTATAGTTGTAGTAGGTTAGTAGTCATAGTGTTGTCTAGATGGACAGTATAGTTGTAGTAGGTTAGTAGTCATAGTGTTGTCTAGATGGACAGTATAGTTGTAGTAGGTTAGTAGTTATAGTGTTGTCTAGATGGACAGTATAGTTGTAGTAGTCATAGTCATAGTTTGTCTAGATGGACAGTATAGTTGTAGTAGGTTAGTAGTCATAGTGTTGTCTAGATGGACAGTATAGTTGTAGTAGGTTAGTAGTTATAGTGTTGTCTAGATGGACAGTATAGTTGTAGTAGTCATAGTGTTGTCTAGATGGACAGTATAGTTGTAGTAGGTTAGTAGTTATAGTGTTGTCTAGATGGACAGTATAGTTGTAGTAGGTTAGTAGTCATAGTGTTGTCTAGATGGACAGTATAGTTGTAGTAGGTTAGTAGTCATAGTGTTGTCTAGATGGACAGTATAGTTGTAGTAGGTCAGTAGTCATAGTGTTGTCTAGATGGACAGTATAGTTGTAGTAGGTTAGTAGTCATAGTGTTGTCTAGATGGACAGTATAGTTGTAGTAGGTTAGTAGTCATAGTGTTGTCTAGATGGACAGTATAGTTGTAGTAGGTTAGTAGTCATAGTGTTGTCTAGATGGACAGTATAGTTGTAGTAGGTTAGTAGTCATAGTGTTGTCTAGATGGACAGTATAGTTGTAGTAGGTTAGTAGTCATAGTGTTGTCTAGATGGACAGTATAGTTGTAGTAGGTTAGTAGTTATAGTGTTGTCTAGATGGACAGTATAGTTGTAGTAGGTTAGTAGTCATAGTGTTGTCTAGATGGACAGTATAGTTGTAGTAGGTTAGTGTTGTCTAGATGGACAGTATAGTTGTAGTAGGTTAGTAGTCATAGTGTTGTCTAGATGGACAGTATAGTTGTAGTAGGTTAGTAGTCATAGTGTTGTCTAGATGGACAGTATAGTTGTAGTAGGTTAGTAGTCATAGTGTTGTCTAGATGGACAGTATAGTTGTAGTAGGTTAGTAGTCATAGTGTTGTCTAGATGGACAGTATAGTTGTAGTAGGTTAGTAGTCATAGTGTTGTCTAGATGGACAGTATAGTTGTAGTAGGTTAGTAGTCATAGTGTTGTCTAGATGGACAGTATAGTTGTAGTAGTCATAGTTAGATGGAGTATAGTTGTAGTAGGTTAGTAGTCATAGTGTTGTCTAGATGGACAGTATAGTTGTAGTAGGTTAGTAGTCATAGTGTTGTCTAGATGGACAGTATAGTTGTAGTAGGTTAGTAGTTTGTCTAGATGGACAGTATAGTTGTAGTAGGTTAGTAGTCATAGTGTTGTCTAGATGGACAGTATAGTTGTAGTAGGTTAGTAGTCATAGTGTTGTCTAGATGGACAGTATAGTTGTAGTAGGTTAGTAGTCATAGTGTTGTCTAGATGGACAGTATAGTTGTAGTAGGTTAGTAGTCATAGTGTTGTCTAGATGGACAGTATAGTTGTAGTAGGTTAGTAGTCATAGTGTTGTCTAGATGGACAGTATAGTTGTAGTAGGTTAGTAGTCATAGTGTTGTCTAGATGGACAGTATAGTTGTAGTAGGTTAGTAGTCATAGTGTTGTCTAGATGGACAGTATAGTTGTAGTAGGTTAGTAGTCATAGTGTTGTCTAGATGGACAGTATAGTTGTAGTAGGTTAGATAGTCAGTAGTGTTGTCTAGATGGACAGTATAGTTGTAGTAGGTTAGTAGTCATAGTGTTGTCTAGATGGACAGTATAGTTGTAGTAGGTTAGTAGTCATAGTGTTGTCTAGATGGACAGTATAGTTGTAGTAGGTTAGTAGTCATAGTGTTGTCTAGATGGACAGTATAGTTGTAGTAGGTTAGTAGTCATAGTGTTGTCTAGATGGACAGTATAGTTGTAGTAGGTTAGTAGTCATATAGTGTTGTCTAGATGGACAGTATAGTTGTAGTAGGTTAGTAGTCATAGTGTTGTCTAGATGGACAGTATAGTTGTAGTAGGTTAGTAGTCATAGTGTTGTCTAGATGGACAGTATAGTTGTAGTAGGTTAGTAGTCATAGTGTTGTCTAGATGGACAGTATAGTTGTAGTAGGTTAGTAGTCATAGTGTTGTCTAGATGGACAGTATAGTTGTAGTAGGTTAGTAGTCATAGTGTTGTCTAGATGGACAGTATAGTTGTAGTAGGTTAGTAGTCATAGTGTTGTCTAGATGGACAGTATAGTTGTAGTAGGTTAGTAGTCATAGTGTTGTCTAGATGGACAGTATAGTTGTAGTAGGTTAGTAGTCATAGTGTTGTCTAGATGGACAGTATAGTTGTAGTAGGTTAGTAGTCATAGTGTTGTCTAGATGGACAGTATAGTTGTAGTTGTTAGTAGTCATAGTGTTGTCTAGATGGACAGTATAGTTGTAGTAGTTAGTAGTCATAGTGTTGTCTAGATGGACAGTATAGTTGTAGTAGGTTAGTAGTCATAGTGTTGTCTAGATGGACAGTATAGTTGTAGTAGGTTAGTAGTCATAGTGTTGTCTAGATGGACAGTATAGTTGTAGTAGGTTAGTAGTCATAGTGTTGTCTAGATGGACAGTATAGTTGTAGTAGGTTAGTAGTCATAGTGTTGTCTAGATGGACAGTATAGTTGTAGTAGGTTAGTAGTCATAGTGTTGTCTAGATGGACAGTATAGTTGTAGTAGGTTAGTAGTCATAGTGTTGTCTAGATGGACAGTATAGTTGTTAGTAGTCATAGTGTTGTCTAGATGGACAGTATAGTTGTAGTAGGTTAGTAGTCATAGTGTTGTCTAGATGGACAGTATAGTTGTAGTAGGTTAGTAGTTATAGTGTTGTCTAGATGGACAGTATAGTTGTAGTAGTCATAGTAGATGGACAGTTAGTAGTTAGTAGTCATAGTGTTGTCTAGATGGACAGTATAGTTGTAGTAGGTTAGTAGTCATAGTGTTGTCTAGATGGACAGTATAGTTGTAGTAGGTTAGTAGTCATAGTGTTGTCTAGATGGACAGTATAGTTGTAGTAGGTTAGTAGTCATAGTGTTGTCTAGATGGACAGTATAGTTGTAGTAGGTTATAGTCATAGTGTTGTCTAGATGGACAGTATAGTTGTAGTAGGTTAGTAGTCATAGTGTTGTCTAGATGGACAGTATAGTTGTAGTAGGTTAGTAGTCATAGTGTTGTCTAGATGGACAGTATAGTTGTAGTAGGTTAGTAGTCATAGTGTTGTCTAGATGGACAGTATAGTTGTAGTAGGTTAGTAGTCATAGTGTTGTCTAGATGGACAGTATAGTTGTAGTAGGTTAGTAGTCATAGTGTTGTCTAGATGGACAGTATAGTTGTAGTAGGTTAGTAGTCATAGTGTTGTCTAGATGGACAGTATAGTTGTAGTAGGTTAGTAGTCATAGTGTTGTCTAGATGGACAGTATAGTTGTAGTAGGTTAGTAGTCATAGTGTTGTCTAGATGGACAGTATAGTTGTAGTAGGTTAGTAGTCATAGTGTTGTCTAGATGGACAGTATAGTTGTAGTAGGTTAGTAGTCATAGTGTTGTCTAGATGGACAGTATAGTTGTAGTAGGTTAGTAGTCATAGTGTTGTCTAGATGGACAGTATAGTTGTAGTAGGTTAGTAGTCATAGTGTTGTCTAGATGGACAGTATAGTTGTAGTAGGTTAGTAGTCATAGTGTTGTCTAGATGGACAGTATAGTTGTAGTAGGTTAGTAGTCATAGTGTTGTCTAGATGGACAGTATAGTTGTAGTAGGTTAGTAGTCATAGTGTTGTCTAGATGGACAGTATAGTTGTAGTAGGTTAGTAGTCATAGTGTTGTCTAGATGGACAGTATAGTTGTAGTTAGTCATAGTGTTGTCTAGATGGACAGTATAGTTGTAGTAGGTTAGTAGTTATAGTGTTGTCTAGATGGACAGTATAGTTGTAGTAGGTTAGTAGTCATAGTGTTGTCTAGATGGACAGTATAGTTGTAGTAGGTTAGTAGTCATAGTGTTGTCTAGATGGACAGTATAGTTGTAGTAGTTAGTAGTCATAGTGTTGTCTAGATGGACAGTATAGTTGTAGTAGGTTAGTAGTCATAGTGTTGTCTAGATGGACAGTATAGTTGTAGTAGGTTAGTAGTCATAGTGTTGTCTAGATGGACAGTATAGTTGTAGTAGGTTAGTAGTCATAGTGTTGTCTAGATGGACAGTATAGTTGTAGTAGGTTAGTAGTCATAGTGTTGTCTAGATGGACAGTATAGTTGTAGTAGGTTAGTAGTCATAGTGTTGTCTAGATGGACAGTATAGTTGAGTAGGTTAGTAGTAGGTTAGTAGTCATAGTGTTGTCTAGATGGACAGTATAGTTGTAGTAGGTTAGTAGTCATAGTGTTGTCTAGATGGACAGTATAGTTGTAGTAGGTTAGTAGTCATAGTGTTGTCTAGATGGACAGTATAGTTGTAGTAGGTTAGTAGTCAGTGTTGTCTAGATGGACAGTATAGTTGTAGTAGGTTAGTAGTCATAGTGTTGTCTAGATGGACAGTATAGTTGTAGTAGGTTAGTAGTCATAGTGTTGTCTAGATGGACAGTATAGTTGTAGTAGGTTAGTAGTCATAGTGTTGTCTAGATGGACAGTATAGTTGTAGGTTAGTAGTCAGTGTTGTCTAGATGGACAGTATAGTTGTAGTAGGTTAGTAGTCATAGTGTTGTCTAGATGGACAGTATAGTTGTAGTAGGTTAGTAGTCATAGTGTTGTCTAGATGGACAGTATAGTTGTAGTAGGTTAGTAGTCATAGTGTTGTCTAGATGGACAGTATAGTTGTAGTAGTTAGTAGTCATAGTGTTGTCTAGATGGACAGTATAGTTGTAGTAGGTTAGTAGTCATAGTGTTGTCTAGATGGACAGTATGTTGTAGTAGGTTAGTAGTCATAGTGTTGTCTATGGACAGTATAGTTGTAGTAGGTTAGTAGTCATAGTGTTGTCTAGATGGACAGTATAGTTGTAGTAGGTTAGTAGTCATAGTGTTGTCTAGATGGACAGTATAGTTGTAGTAGGTTAGTAGTCATAGTGTTGTCTAGATGGACAGTATAGTTGTAGTAGGTTATAGTGTGTTGTCTAGATGGACAGTATAGTTGTAGTAGGTTAGTAGTCATAGTGTTGTCTAGATGGACAGTATAGTTGTAGTAGGTTAGTAGTCATAGTGTTGTCTAGATGGACAGTATAGTTGTAGTAGGTTAGTAGTCATAGTGTTGTCTAGATGGACAGTATAGTTGTAGTAGGTTAGTAGTCATAGTGTTGTCTAGATGGACAGTATAGTTGTAGTAGGTTAGTAGTCATAGTGTTGTCTAGATGGACAGTATAGTTGTAGTAGGTTAGTAGTCATAGTGTTGTCTAGATGGACAGTATAGTTGTAGTAGTCATAGTGTTGTCTAGATGGACAGTATAGTTGTAGTAGGTTAGTAGTCATAGTGTTGTCTAGATGGACAGTATAGTTGTAGTAGGTTAGTAGTCATAGTGTTGTCTAGATGGACAGTATAGTTGTAGTAGGTTAGTAGTCATAGTGTTGTCTAGATGGACAGTATAGTTGTAGTAGGTTAGTAGTCATAGTGTTGTCTAGATGGACAGTATAGTTGTAGTAGGTTAGTAGTCATAGTGTTGTCTAGATGGACAGTATAGTTGTAGTAGGTTAGTAGTCATAGTGTTGTCTAGATGGACAGTATAGTTGTAGTAGGTTAGTAGTCATAGTGTTGTCTAGATGGACAGTATAGTTGTAGTAGGTTAGTAGTTATAGTGTTGTCTAGATGGACAGTATAGTTGTAGTAGGTTAGTAGTCATAGTGTTGTCTAGATGGACAGTATAGTTGTAGTAGTTAGTAGTCATAGTGTTGTCTAGATGGACAGTATAGTTGTAGTAGGTTAGTAGTCATAGTGTTGTCTAGATGGACAGTATGTTGTAGTAGGTTAGTAGTTATAGTGTTGTCTAGATGGACAGTATAGTTGTAGTAGGTTAGTAGTCATAGTGTTGTCTAGATGGACAGTATAGTTGTAGATGGACAGTATAGTTGTAGTAGGTTAGTAGTCATAGTGTTGTCTAGATGGACAGTATAGTTGTAGTAGGTTAGTAGTCATAGTGTTGTCTAGATGGACAGTATAGTTGTAGTAGGTTAGTAGTCATAGTGTTGTCTAGATGGACAGTATAGTTGTAGTAGGTTAGCTCATAGTGTTGTCTAGATGGACAGTATAGTTGTAGTAGGTTAGTAGTCATAGTGTTGTCTAGATGGACAGTATAGTTGTAGTAGGTTAGTAGTCATAGTGTTGTCTAGATGGACAGTATAGTTGTAGTAGGTTAGTAGTCATAGTGTTGTCTAGATGGACAGTATAGTTGTAGTAGGTTAGTAGTCATAGTGTTGTCTAGATGGACAGTATAGTTGTAGTAGGTTAGTAGTCATAGTGTTGTCTAGATGGACAGTATAGTTGTAGTAGTCATAGTCATAGTGTTGTCTAGATGGACAGTATAGTTGTAGTAGGTTAGTAGTCATAGTGTTGTCTAGATGGACAGTATAGTTGTAGTAGGTTAGTAGTCATAGTGTTGTCTAGATGGACAGTATAGTTGTAGTAGGTTAGTAGTCATAGTGTTGTCTAGATGGACAGTATAGTTGTAGTGGAGTTAGTAGTCATAGTGTTGTCTAGATGGACAGTATAGTTGTAGTAGGTTAGTAGTCATAGTGTTGTCTAGATGGACAGTATAGTTGTAGTAGGTTAGTAGTCATAGTGTTGTCTAGATGGACAGTATAGTTGTAGTAGGTTAGTAGTCATAGTGTTGTCTAGATGGACAGTATAGTTGTAGTAGGTTAGTAGTCATAGTGTTGTCTAGATGGACAGTATAGTTGTAGTAGGTTTGTCTAGATGGACATAGTGTTGTCTAGATGGACAGTATAGTTGTAGTAGGTTAGTAGTCATAGTGTTGTCTAGATGGACAGTATAGTTGTAGTAGGTTAGTAGTCATAGTGTTGTCTAGATGGACAGTATAGTTGTAGTAGGTTAGTAGTCATAGTGTTGTCTAGATGGACAGTATAGTTGTAGTAGTCATAGTGTTGTCTAGATGGACAGTATAGTTGTAGTAGGTTAGTAGTCATAGTGTTGTCTAGATGGACAGTATAGTTGTAGTAGGTTAGTAGTCATAGTGTTGTCTAGATGGACAGTATAGTTGTAGTAGGTTAGTAGTCATAGTGTTGTCTAGATGGACAGTATAGTTGTAGTAGGTTAGTAGTTATAGTGTTGTCTAGATGGACAGTATAGTTGTAGTAGGTTAGTAGTCATAGTGTTGTCTAGATGGACAGTATAGTTGTAGTAGGTTAGTAGTTATAGTGTTGTCTAGATGGACAGTATAGTTGTAGTTATAGTGTTGTCTAGATGGACAGTATAGTTGTAGTAGGTTAGTAGTCATAGTGTTGTCTACATGGACAGTATAGTTGTAGTAGGTTAGTAGTTATAGTGTTGTCTAGATGGACAGTATAGTTGTAGTAGTCATAGTTAGATGGACAGTAGTCATAGTGTTGTCTAGATGGACAGTATAGTTGTAGTAGGTTAGTAGTCATAGTGTTGTCTAGATGGACAGTATAGTTGTAGTAGGTTAGTAGTCATAGTGTTGTCTAGATGGACAGTATAGTTGTAGTAGGTTAGTAGTCATAGTGTTGTCTAGATGGACAGTATAGTTGTAGTAGGTTAGTAGTCATAGTGTTGTCTAGATGGACAGTATAGTTGTAGTAGGTTAGTAGTCATAGTGTTGTCTAGATGGACAGTATAGTTGTAGTAGGTTAGTAGTCATAGTGTTGTCTAGATGGACAGTATAGTTGTAGTAGTTAGTAGTCATAGTGTTGTCTAGATGGACAGTATAGTTGTAGTAGGTTAGTAGTCATAGTGTTGTCTAGATGGACAGTATAGTTGTAGTAGGTTAGTAGTCATAGTGTTGTCTAGATGGACAGTATAGTTGTAGTAGGTTAGTAGTCATAGTGTTGTCTAGATGGACAGTATAGTTGTAGTAGTCATAGTGTTGTCTAGATGGACAGTATAGTTGTAGTAGTTTAGTAGTCATAGTGTTGTCTAGATGGACAGTATAGCTGTAGTAGGTTAGTAGTCACAGTGTTGTCTAGATGGACAGTATAGTTGTAGTAGGTTAGTAGTCATAGTGTGTTGTCTAGATGGACAGTATAGTTGTAGTAGGTTAGTAGTCATAGTGTTGTCTAGATGGACAGTATAGTTGTATAGGTTAGTAGTCATAGTGTTGTCTAGATGGACAGTATAGTTGTAGTAGGTTAGTAGTCATAGTGTTGTCTAGATGGACAGTATAGTTGTAGTAGGTTAGTAGTCATAGTGTTGTCTAGATGGACAGTATAGTTGGTTAGTAGTCATAGTGTTGTCTAGATGGACAGTATAGTTGTAGTAGGTTAGTAGTCATAGTGTTGTCTAGATGGACAGTATAGTTGTAGTAGGTTAGTAGTCATAGTGTTGTCTAGATGGACAGTATAGTTGTAGTAGGTTAGTAGTCATAGTGTTGTCTAGATGGACAGTATAGTTGTAGTAGGTTAGTAGTCATAGTGTTGTCTAGATGGACAGTATAGTTGTAGTAGGTTAGTAGTCATAGTGTTGTCTAGATGGACAGTATAGTTGTAGTAGGTTAGTAGTCATAGTGTTGTCTAGATGGACAGTATAGTTGTAGTAGGTTAGTAGTCATAGTGTTGTCTAGATGGACAGTATAGTTGTAGTAGGTTAGTAGTCATAGTGTTGTCTAGATGGACAGTATAGTTGTAGTAGGTTAGTAGTCATAGTGTTGTCTAGATGGACAGTATAGTTGTAGTAGGTTAGTAGTCATAGTGTTGTCTAGATGGACAGTATAGTTGTAGTAGTCAGTGTCTAGATGTTAGTAGTAGGTTAGTAGTCATAGTGTTGTCTAGATGGACAGTATAGTTGTAGTAGGTTAGTAGTCATAGTGTTGTCTAGATGGACAGTATAGTTGTAGTAGGTTAGTAGTCATAGTGTTGTCTAGATGGACAGTATAGTTGTAGTAGGTTAGTAGTCATAGTGTTGTCTAGATGGACAGTATAGTTGTAGTAGGTTAGTAGTCATAGTGTTGTCTAGATGGACAGTATAGTTGTAGTAGGTTAGTAGTCATAGTGTTGTCTAGATGGACAGTATAGTTGTAGTAGGTTAGTAGTCATAGTGTTGTCTAGATGGACAGTATAGTTGTAGTAGGTTAGTAGTCATAGTGTTGTCTAGATGGACAGTATAGTTGTAGTAGGTTAGTAGTTATAGTGTTGTCTAGATGGACAGTATAGTTGTAGTAGGTTAGTAGTCATAGTGTTGTCTAGATGGACAGTATAGTTGTAGTAGTTAGTAGTCATAGTGTTGTCTAGATGGACAGTATAGTTGTAGTAGGTTAGTAGTCATAGTGTTGTCTAGATGGACAGTATAGTTGTAGTAGGTTAGTAGTCATAGTGTTGTCTAGATGGACAGTATAGTTGTAGTAGGTTAGTAGTTATAGTGTTGTCTAGATGGACAGTATAGTTGTAGTAGGTTAGTAGTCATAGTGTTGTCTAGATGGACAGTATAGTTGTAGTAGGTTAGTAGTCATAGTGTTGTCTAGATGGACAGTATAGTTGTAGTAGGTTAGTAGTCATAGTGTTGTCTAGATGGACAGTATAGTTGTAGTAGTCATAGTGTTGTCTAGATGGACAGTATAGTTGTAGTAGGTTAGTAGTCATAGTGTTGTCTAGATGGACAGTATAGTTGTAGTAGGTTAGTAGTCATAGTGTTGTCTAGATGGACAGTATAGTTGTAGTAGGTTAGTAGTCATAGTGTTGTCTAGATGGACAGTATAGTTGTAGTAGGTTAGTAGTCATAGTGTTGTCTAGATGGACAGTATAGTTGTAGTAGGTTAGTAGTCATAGTGTTGTCTAGATGGACAGTATAGTTGTAGTAGGTTAGTAGTCATAGTGTTGTCTAGATGGACAGTATAGTTGTAGTAGTCATAGTGTTGTCTAGATGGACAGTATAGTTGTAGTAGGTTAGTAGTCATAGTGTTGTCTAGATGGACAGTATAGTTGTAGTAGGTTAGTAGTTATAGTGTTGTCTAGATGGACAGTATAGTTGTAGTAGTCATAGTGTCTAGATGGACAGTATAGTTGTAGTAGTCATAGTGTTGTCTAGATGGACAGTATAGTTGTAGTAGGTTAGTAGTCATAGTGTTGTCTAGATGGACAGTATAGTTGTAGTAGGTTAGTAGTCATAGTGTTGTCTAGATGGACAGTATAGTTGTAGTAGGTTAGTAGTCATAGTGTTGTCTAGATGGACAGTATAGTTGTAGTAGGTTAGTAGTCATAGTGTTGTCTAGATGGACAGTATAGTTGTAGTAGGTTAGTAGTCATAGTGTTGTCTAGATGGACAGTATAGTTGTAGTAGGTTAGTAGTCATAGTGTTGTCTAGATGGACAGTATAGTTGTAGTAGGTTAGTAGTCATAGTGTTGTCTAGATGGACAGTATAGTTGTAGTAGGTTAGTAGTCATAGTGTTGTCTAGATGGACAGTATAGTTGTAGTAGGTTAGTAGTCATAGTGTTGTCTAGATGGACAGTATAGTTGTAGTAGGTTAGTAGTCATAGTAGTCATAGTGTTGTCTAGATGGACAGTATAGTTGTAGTAGGTTAGTAGTTATAGTGTTGTCTAGATGGACAGTATAGTTGTAGTAGGTTAGTAGTCATAGTGTTGTCTAGATGGACAGTATAGTTGTAGTAGGTTAGTAGTCATAGTGTTGTCTAGATGGACAGTATAGTTGTAGTAGGTTAGTAGTCATAGTGTTGTCTAGATGGACAGTATAGTTGTAGTAGGTTAGTAGTCATAGTGTTGTCTAGATGGACAGTATAGTTGTAGTAGGTTAGTAGTCATAGTGTTGTCTAGATGGACAGTATAGTTGTAGTAGTTAGTCATAGTGTTGTCTAGATGGACAGTATAGTTGTAGTAGGTTAGTAGTCATAGTGTTGTCTAGATGGACAGTATAGTTGTAGTAGGTTAGTAGTCATAGTGTTGTCTAGATGGACAGTATAGTTGTAGTAGGTTAGTAGTCATAGTGTTGTCTAGATGGACAGTATAGTTGTAGTAGGTTAGTAGTCATAGTGTTGTCTAGATGGACAGTATAGTTGTAGTAGGTTAGTAGTCATAGTGTTGTCTAGATGGACAGTATAGTTGTAGTAGGTTAGTAGTCATAGTGTTGTCTAGATGGACAGTATAGTTGTAGTAGGTTAGTAGTCATAGTGTTGTCTAGATGGACAGTATAGTTGTAGTAGGTTAGTAGTTATAGTGTTGTCTAGATGGACAGTATAGTTGTAGTAGGTTAGTAGTTATAGTGTTGTCTAGATGGACAGTATAGTTGTAGTAGGTTAGTAGTCATAGTGTTGTCTAGATGGACAGTATAGTTGTAGTAGTCATAGTGTTGTCTAGATGGACAGTATAGTTGTAGTAGGTTAGTAGTCATAGTGTTGTCTAGATGGACAGTATAGTTGTAGTAGGTTAGTAGTCATAGTGTTGTCTAGATGGACAGTATAGTTGTAGTAGTCATAGTGTTGTCTAGATGGACAGTATAGTTGTAGTAGGTTAGTAGTCATAGTGTTGTCTAGATGGACAGTATAGTTGTAGTAGGTTAGTAGTTATAGTGTTGTCTAGATGGACAGTATAGTTGTCTAGTAGGTTAGTAGTAGTCATAGTGTTGTCTAGATGGACAGTATAGTTGTAGTAGGTTAGTAGTCATAGTGTTGTCTAGATGGACAGTATAGTTGTAGTAGGTTAGTAGTCATAGTGTTGTCTAGATGGACAGTATAGTTGTAGTAGGTTAGTAGTCATAGTGTTGTCTAGATGGACAGTATAGTTGTAGTAGGTTAGTAGTCATAGTGTTGTCTAGATGGACAGTATAGTTGTAGTAGGTTAGTAGTCATAGTGTTGTCTAGATGGACAGTATAGTTGTAGTTAGTCATAGTGTTGTCTAGATGGACAGTATAGTTGTAGTAGGTTAGTAGTCATAGTGTTGTCTAGATGGACAGTATAGTTGTAGTAGGTTAGTAGTCATAGTGTTGTCTAGATGGACAGTATAGTTGTAGTAGGTTAGTAGTGTTGTCTAGATGGACAGTATAGTTGTAGTAGGTTAGTAGTCATAGTGTTGTCTAGATGGACAGTATAGTTGTAGTAGTCATAGTGTTGTCTAGATGGACAGTATAGTTGTAGTAGGTTAGTAGTCATAGTGTTGTCTAGATGGACAGTATAGTTGTAGTAGGTTAGTAGTCAT
This sequence comes from Oncorhynchus nerka, assembly GCF_034236695.1. Lineage (NCBI taxonomy): Eukaryota > Metazoa > Chordata > Actinopteri > Salmoniformes > Salmonidae > Oncorhynchus > Oncorhynchus nerka. The sequence continues at coordinate 18,378,463 of NC_088410.1, read as the reverse complement.
AGTGTTGTCTAGATGGACAGTATAGTTGTAGTAGGTTAGTAGTCATAGTGTTGTCTAGATGGACAGTATAGGACAGTAGGTAGTTGTCTAGATGGACAGTTAGTAGTAGTAGGTTAGTAGTCATAGTGTTGTCTAGATGGACAGTATAGTTGTTGTAGGTTAGTAGTCATAGTGTTGTCTAGATGGACAGTATAGTTGTAGTAGTCATAGTGTTGTCTAGATGGACAGTATAGTTGTAGTAGTCATAGTGTTGTCTAGATGGACAGTATAGTTGTAGTAGTCATAGTGTCTAGATGGACAGTATAGTTGTAGTAGGTTAGTAGTCATAGTGTTGTCTAGATGGACAGTATAGTTGTAGTAGGTTAGTAGTCATAGTGTTGTCTAGATGGACAGTATAGTTGTAGTAGGTTAGTAGTCATAGTGTTGTCTAGATGGACAGTATAGTTGTAGTAGGTTAGTAGTCATAGTGTTGTCTAGATGGACAGTATAGTTGTTAGGTTAGTAGTCATAGTGTTGTCTAGATGGACAGTATAGTTGTAGTAGGTTAGTAGTCATAGTGTTGTCTATATGGACAGTATAGTTGTAGTAGGTTAGTAGTTATAGTGTTGTCTAGATGGACAGTATAGTTGTAGTAGGTTAGTAGTCATAGTGTTGTCTAGATGGACAGTATAGTTGTAGTAGGTTAGTAGTCATAGTGTTGTCTAGATGGACAGTATAGTTGTAGTAGGTTAGTAGTCATAGTGTTGTCTAGATGGACAGTATAGTTGTAGTAGGTTAGTAGTCATAGTGTTGTCTAGATGGACAGTATAGTTGTAGTAGGTTAGTAGTCATAGTGTTGTCTAGATGGACAGTATAGTTGTAGTAGTCATAGTGTTGTCTAGATGGACAGTATAGTTGTAGTAGGTTAGTAGTCATAGTGTTGTCTAGATGGACAGTATAGTTGTAGTAGGTTAGTAGTCATAGTGTTGTCTAGATGGACAGTATAGTTGTAGTAGGTTAGTAGTCATAGTGTTGTCTAGATGGACAGTATAGTTGTAGTAGGTTAGTAGTCATAGTGTTGTCTAGATGGACAGTATAGTTGTAGTAGGTTAGTAGTCATAGTGTTGTCTAGATGGACAGTATAGTTGTAGTAGGTTAGTAGTCATAGTGTTGTCTAGATGGACAGTATAGTTGTAGTAGTCATAGTGTTGTCTAGATGGACAGTATAGTTGTAGTAGGTTAGTAGTCATAGTGTTGTCTAGATGGACAGTATAGTTGTAGTAGGTTAGTAGTCATAGTGTTGTCTAGATGGACAGTATAGTTGTAGTAGGTTAGTAGTCATAGTGTTGTCTAGATGGACAGTATAGTTGTAGTAGGTTAGTAGTCATAGTGTTGTCTAGATGGACAGTATAGTTGTAGTAGGTTAGTAGTCATAGTGTTGTCTAGATGGACAGTATAGTTGTAGTAGGTTAGTAGTCATAGTGTTGTCTAGATGGACAGTATAGTTGTAGTAGGTTAGTAGTCATAGTGTTGTCTAGATGGACAGTATAGTTGTAGTAGGTTAGTAGTCATAGTGTTGTCTAGATGGACAGTATAGTTGTAGTAGGTTAGTAGTCATAGTGTTGTCTAGATGGACAGTATAGTTGTAGTAGGTTAGTAGTCATAGTGTTGTCTAGATGGACAGTATAGTTGTAGTAGGTTAGTAGTCATAGTGTTGTCTAGATGGACAGTATAGTTGTAGTAGGTTAGTAGTCATAGTGTTGTCTAGATGGACAGTATAGTTGTAGTAGTCATAGTGTTGTCTAGATGGACAGTATAGTTGTAGTAGGTTAGTAGTCATAGTGTTGTCTAGATGGACAGTATAGTTGTAGTAGGTTAGTAGTCATAGTGTTGTCTAGATGGACAGTATAGTTGTAGTAGGTTAGTAGTCATAGTGTTGTCTAGATGGACAGTATAGTTGTAGTAGTTAGTAGTAGATGGACAGTTAGTAGTCATAGTGTTGTCTAGATGGACAGTATAGTTGTAGTAGGTTAGTAGTCATAGTGTTGTCTAGATGGACAGTATAGTTGTAGTAGGTTAGTAGTCATAGTGTTGTCTAGATGGACAGTATAGTTGTAGTAGGTTAGTAGTCATAGTGTTGTCTAGATGGACAGTATAGTTGTAGTAGGTTAGTAGTCATAGTGTTGTCTAGATGGACAGTATAGTTGTAGTAGGTTAGTAGTCATAGTGTTGTCTAGATGGACAGTATAGTTGTAGTAGGTTAGTAGTCATAGTGTTGTCTAGATGGACAGTATAGTTGTAGTAGGTTAGTAGTCATAGTGTTGTCTAGATGGACAGTATAGTTGTAGTAGTTAGTAGTCAGTGTTGTCTAGATGGACAGTATAGTTGTAGTAGGTTAGTAGTCATAGTGTTGTCTAGATGGACAGTATAGTTGTAGTAGGTTAGTAGTAGATGGACAGTATAGTTGTAGTAGGTTAGTAGTCATAGTGTTGTCTAGATGGACAGTATAGTTGTAGTAGGTTAGTAGTCATAGTGTTGTCTAGATGGACAGTATAGTTGTAGTAGGTTAGTAGTTATAGTGTTGTCTAGATGGACAGTATAGTTGTAGTAGGTTAGTAGTCATAGTGTTGTCTAGATGGACAGTATAGTTGTAGTAGTCATAGTGTTGTCTAGATGGACAGTATAGTTGTAGTAGGTTAGTAGTCATAGTGTTGTCTAGATGGACAGTATAGTTGTAGTAGGTTAGTAGTCATAGTGTTGTCTAGATGGACAGTATAGTTGTAGTAGGTTAGTAGTCATAGTGTTGTCTAGATGGACAGTATAGTTGTAGTAGGTTAGTAGTCATAGTGTTGTCTAGATGGACAGTATAGTTGTAGTAGTCATAGTGTTGTCTAGATGGACAGTATAGTTGTAGTAGGTTAGTAGTCATAGTGTCTAGATGGACAGTATAGTTGTAGTAGGTTAGTAGTCATAGTGTTGTCTATATGGACAGTATAGTTGTAGTAGGTTAGTAGTCATAGTGTTGTCTAGATGGACAGTATAGTTGTAGTAGGTTAGTAGTCATAGTGTTGTCTATATGGACAGTATAGTTGTAGTAGGTTAGTAGTCATAGTGTTGTCTAGATGGACAGTATAGTTGTAGTAGGTTAGTAGTCATAGTGTTGTCTAGATGGACAGTATAGTTGTAGTAGGTTAGTAGTCATAGTGTTGTCTAGATGGACAGTATAGTTGTAGTAGGTTAGTAGTCATAGTGTTGTCTAGATGGACAGTATAGTTGTAGTAGGTTAGTAGTCATAGTGTTGTCTAGATGGACAGTATAGTTGTAGTAGGTTAGTAGTCATAGTGTTGTCTAGATGGACAGTATAGTTGTAGTAGGTTAGTAGTTATAGTGTTGTCTAGATGGACAGTATAGTTGTAGTAGGTTAGTAGTCATAGTGTTGTCTAGATGGACAGTATAGTTGTAGTAGGTTAGTAGTCATAGTGTTGTCTAGATGGACAGTATAGTTGTAGTAGGTTAGTAGTCATAGTGTTGTCTAGATGGACAGTATAGTTGTAGTAGGTTAGTAGTTATAGTGTTGTCTAGATGGACAGTATAGTTGTAGTAGGTTAGTAGTCATAGTGTTGTCTAGATGGACAGTATAGTTGTAGTAGGTTAGTAGTCAGTGTTGTCTAGATGGACAGTATAGTTGTAGTAGGTTAGTAGTCATAGTGTTGTCTAGATGGGTATAGTTGTAGTAGGTTAGTAGTTATAGTGTTGTCTAGATGGACAGTATAGTTGTAGTTGTAGTAGTCATAGTGTTGTCTAGATGGACAGTATAGTTAGTAGTAGTCATAGTGTTGTCTAGATGGACAGTATAGTTGTAGTAGGTTAGTAGTTATAGTGTTGTCTAGATGGACAGTATAGTTGTAGTAGGTTAGTAGTCATAGTGTTGTCTAGATGGACAGTATAGTTGTAGTAGGTTAGTAGTCATAGTGTTGTCTAGATGGACAGTATAGTTGTAGTAGGTTAGTAGTCATAGTGTTGTCTAGATGGACAGTATAGTTGTAGTAGGTTAGTAGTCATAGTGTTGTCTAGATGGACAGTATAGTTGTAGTAGGTTAGTAGTCATAGTGTTGTCTAGATGGACAGTATAGTTGTAGTAGGTTAGTAGTCATAGTGTTGTCTAGATGGACAGTATAGTTGTAGTAGGTTAGTAGTCATAGTGTTGTCTAGATGGACAGTATAGTTGTAGTAGGTTAGTAGTCATAGTGTTGTCTAGATGGACAGTATAGTTGTAGTAGGTTAGTAGTCATAGTGTTGTCTAGATGGACAGTATAGCTGTAGTAGGTTAGTAGTCATAGTGTTGTCTAGATGGACAGTATAGTTGTAGTAGGTTAGTAGTCATAGTGTTGTCTAGATGGACAGTATAGTTGTAGTAGGTTAGTAGTCATAGTGTTGTCTAGATGGACAGTATAGTTGTAGTAGGTTAGTAGTCATAGTGTTGTCTAGATGGACAGTATAGTTGTAGTAGGTTAGTAGTCATAGTGTTGTCTAGATGGACAGTATAGTTGTAGTAGTCATAGTGTTGTCTAGATGGACAGTATAGTTGTAGTAGGTTAGTAGTTATAGTGTTGTCTAGATGGACAGTATAGTTGTAGTAGGTTAGTAGTCATAGTGTTGTCTAGATGGACAGTATAGTTGTAGTAGGTTAGTAGTCATAGTGTTGTCTAGATGGACAGTATAGTTGTAGTAGGTTAGTAGTCATAGTGTTGTCTAGATGGACAGTATAGTTGTAGTAGGTTAGTAGTCATAGTGTTGTCTAGATGGACAGTATAGTTGTAGTAGGTTAGTAGTCATAGTGTTGTCTAGATGGACAGTATAGTTGTAGTAGTCATAGTGTTGTCTAGATGGACAGTATAGTTGTAGTAGGTTAGTAGTCATAGTGTTGTCTAGATGGACAGTATAGTTGTAGTAGGTTAGTAGTTATAGTGTTGTCTAGATGGACAGTATAGTTGTAGTAGGTTAGTAGTCATAGTGTTGTCTAGATGGACAGTATAGTTGTAGTAGGTTAGTAGTCATAGTGTTGTCTAGATGGACAGTATAGTTGTAGTAGGTTAGTAGTCATAGTGTTGTCTAGATGGACAGTATAGTTGTAGTAGGTTAGTAGTCATATAGTGTTGTCTAGATGGACAGTATAGTTGTAGTAGGTTAGTAGTCATAGTGTTGTCTAGATGGACAGTATAGTTGTAGTAGGTTAGTAGTCATAGTGTTGTCTAGATGGACAGTATAGTTGTAGTAGGTTAGTAGTCATAGTGTTGTCTAGATGGACAGTATAGTTGTAGTAGGTTAGTAGTCATAGTGTTGTCTAGATGGACAGTATAGTTGTAGTAGGTTAGTAGTCATAGTGTTGTCTAGATGGACAGTATAGTTGTAGTAGGTTAGTAGTCATAGTGTTGTCTAGATGGACAGTATAGTTGTAGTAGGTTAGTAGTCATAGTGTTGTCTAGATGGACAGTATAGTTGTAGTAGGTTAGTAGTCATAGTGTTGTCTAGATGGACAGTATAGTTGTAGTAGGTTAGTAGTCATAGTGTTGTCTAGATGGACAGTATAGTTGTAGTAGGTTAGTAGTCATAGTGTTGTCTAGATGGACAGTATAGTTGTAGTAGGTTAGTAGTCATAGTGTTGTCTAGATGGACAGTATAGTTGTAGTAGGTTAGTAGTCATAGTGTTGTCTAGATGGACAGTATAGTTGTAGTAGGTTAGTAGTCATAGTGTTGTCTAGATGGACAGTATAGTTGTAGTAGGTTAGTAGTCATAGTGTTGTCTAGATGGACAGTATAGTTGTAGTAGGTTAGTAGTCATAGTGTTGTCTAGATGGACAGTATAGTTGTAGTAGGTTAGTCATAGTGTTGTCTAGATGGACAGTATAGTTGTAGTAGGTTAGTAGTCATAGTGTTGTCTAGATGGACAGTATAGTTGTAGTAGTTAGTAGTCATAGTGTTGTCTAGATGGACAGTATAGTTAGTAGTTAGTCATAGTGTTGTCTAGATGGACAGTATAGTTGTAGTAGGTTAGTAGTTATAGTGTTGTCTAGATGGACAGTATAGTTGTAGTAGGTTAGTAGTCATAGTGTTGTCTAGATGGACAGTATAGTTGTAGTAGGTTAGTAGTCATAGTGTTGTCTAGATGGACAGTATAGTTGTAGTAGGTTAGTAGTCATAGTGTTGTCTAGATGGACAGTATAGTTGTAGTAGGTTAGTAGTCATAGTGTTGTCTAGATGGACAGTATAGTTGTGTAGTTAGTAGTCATAGTGTTGTCTAGATGGACAGTATAGTTGTAGTAGGTTAGTAGTCATAGTGTTGTCTAGATGGACAGTATAGTTGTAGTAGGTTAGTAGTCATAGTGTTGTCTAGATGGACAGTATAGTTGTAGTAGGTTAGTAGTCATAGTGTTGTCTAGATGGACAGTATAGTTGTAGTAGGTTAGTAGTCATAGTGTTGTCTAGATGGACAGTATAGTTGTAGTAGGTTAGTAGTCATAGTGTTGTCTAGATGGACAGTATAGTTGTAGTAGGTTAGTAGTCATAGTGTTGTCTAGATGGACAGTATAGTTGTAGTAGGTTAGTAGTCATAGTGTTGTCTAGATGGACAGTATAGTTGTAGTAGGTTAGTAGTCATAGTGTTGTCTAGATGGACAGTATAGTTGTCTAGATGGACAGTATAGTTGTAGTAGGTTAGTAGTCATAGTGTTGTCTAGATGGACAGTATAGTTGTAGTAGGTTAGTAGTCATAGTGTTGTCTAGATGGACAGTATAGTTGTAGTAGGTTAGTAGTCATAGTGTTGTCTAGATGGACAGTATAGTTGTAGTAGGTTAGTAGTCATAGTGTTGTCTAGATGGACAGTATAGTTGTAGTAGGTTAGTAGTCATAGTGTTGTCTAGATGGACAGTATAGTTGTAGTAGGTTAGTAGTCATAGTGTTGTCTAGATGGACAGTATAGTTGTAGTAGGTTAGTAGTCATAGTGTTGTCTAGATGGACAGTATAGTTGTAGTAGGTTAGTAGTCATAGTGTTGTCTAGATGGACAGTATAGTTGTAGTAGGTTAGTAGTCATAGTGTTGTCTAGATGGACAGTATAGTTGTAGTAGGTTAGTAGTCATAGTGTTGTCTAGATGGACAGTATAGTTGTAGTAGGTTAGTAGTCATAGTGTTGTCTAGATGGACAGTATAGTTGTAGTAGTTATAGTGTTGTCTAGATGGACAGTATAGTTGTAGTAGGTTAGTAGTCATAGTGTTGTCTAGATGGACAGTATAGTTGTAGTAGGTTAGTAGTCATAGTGTTGTCTAGATGGACAGTATAGTTGTAGTAGGTTAGTAGTCATAGTGTTGTCTAGATGGACAGTATAGTTGTAGTAGGTTAGTAGTCATAGTGTTGTCTAGATGGACAGTATAGTTGTAGTAGGTTAGTAGTCATAGTGTTGTCTAGATGGACAGTATAGTTGTAGTAGGTTAGTAGTCATAGTGTTGTCTAGATGGACAGTATAGTTGTAGTAGGTTAGTAGTCATAGTGTTGTCTAGATGGACAGTATAGTTGTAGTAGGTTAGTAGTCATAGTGTTGTCTAGATGGACAGTATAGTTGTAGTAGGTTAGTAGTCATAGTGTTGTCTAGATGGACAGTATAGTTGTAGTAGGTTAGTAGTCATAGTGTTGTCTAGATGGACAGTATAGTTGTAGTAGGTTAGTAGTCATAGTGTTGTCTAGATGGACAGTATAGTTGTAGTAGGTTAGTAGTCATAGTGTTGTCTAGATGGACAGTATAGTTGTAGTAGGTTAGTAGTCATAGTGTTGTCTAGATGGACAGTATAGTTGTAGTAGGTTAGTAGTCATAGTGTTGTCTAGATGGACAGTATAGTTGTAGTAGGTTAGTAGTCATAGTGTTGTCTAGATGGACAGTATAGTTGTAGTAGGTTAGTAGTCATAGTGTTGTCTAGATGGACAGTATAGTTGTAGTAGGTTAGTAGTCATAGTGTTGTCTAGATGGACAGTATAGTTGTAGTAGGTTAGTAGTCATAGTGTTGTCTAGATGGACAGATAGGTAGTAGTATAGTTGTCTAGATGGACAGTTAGTTGTAGTAGTCATAGTGTTGTCTAGATGGACAGTATAGTTGTAGTAGGTTAGTAGTCATAGTGTTGTCTAGATGGACAGTATAGTTGTAGTAGGTTAGTAGTCATAGTGTTGTCTAGATGGACAGTATAGTTGTAGTAGGTTAGTAGTCATAGTGTTGTCTAGATGGACAGTATAGTTGTAGTAGGTTAGTAGTCATAGTGTTGTCTAGATGGACAGTATAGTTGTAGTAGGTTAGTAGTCATAGTGTTGTCTAGATGGACAGTATAGTTGTAGTAGGTTAGTAGTCATAGTGTTGTCTAGATGGACAGTATAGTTGTAGTAGGTTAGTAGTCATAGTGTTGTCTAGATGGACAGTATAGTTGTAGTAGGTTAGTAGTCATAGTGTTGTCTAGATGGACAGTATAGTTGTAGTAGTCATAGTGTTGTCTAGATGGACAGTATAGTTGTAGTAGGTTAGTAGTCATAGTGTTGTCTAGATGGACAGTATAGTTGTAGTAGGTTAGTAGTCATAGTGTTGTCTAGATGGACAGTATAGTTGTAGTAGGTTAGTAGTCATAGTGTTGTCTAGATGGACAGTATAGCTGTAGTAGGTTAGTAGTTATAGTGTTGTCTAGATGGACAGTATAGTTGTAGTAGGTTAGTAGTCATAGTGTTGTCTAGATGGACAGTATAGTTGTAGTAGGTTAGTAGTCATAGTGTTGTCTAGATGGACAGTATAGTTGTAGTAGTCAGTAGTGTTGTTGTCTAGATGGACAGTATAGTTGTAGTAGGTTAGTAGTCATAGTGTTGTCTAGATGGACAGTATAGTTGTAGTAGGTTAGTAGTCATAGTGTTGTCTAGATGGACAGTATAGTTGTAGTAGGTTAGTAGTCATAGTGTTGTCTAGATGGACAGTATAGTTGTAGTAGGTTAGTAGTCATAGTGTTGTCTAGATTGGCAGTATAGTTGTAGTAGGTTAGTAGTTATAGTTTGTTGTCTAGATGGACAGTATAGTTGTAGTAGGTTAGTAGTCATAGTGTTGTCTAGATGGACAGTATAGTTGTAGTAGGTTAGTAGTCATAGTGTTGTCTAGATGGACAGTATAGTTGTAGTAGGTTAGTAGTCATAGTGTTGTCTAGATGGACAGTATAGTTGTAGTAGGTTAGTAGTCATAGTGTTGTCTAGATGGACAGTATAGTTGTAGTAGGTTAGTAGTTATAGTGTTGTCTAGATGGACAGTATAGTTGTAGTAGGTTAGTAGTCATAGTGTTGTCTAGATGGACAGTATAGTTGTAGTAGTCATAGTGTTGTCTAGATGGACAGTATAGTTGTAGTAGGTTAGTAGTCATAGTGTTGTCTAGATGGACAGTATAGTTGTAGTAGGTTAGTAGTCATAGTGTTGTCTAGATGGACAGTATAGTTGTAGTAGGTTAGTAGTTATAGTGTTGTCTAGATGGACAGTATAGTTGTAGTAGGTTAGTAGTCATAGTGTTGTCTAGATGGACAGTATAGTTGTAGTAGGTTAGTAGTCATAGTGTTGTCTAGATGGACAGTATAGTTGTAGTAGGTTAGTAGTCATAGTGTTGTCTAGATGGACAGTATAGTTGTAGTAGGTTAGTAGTCATAGTGTTGTCTAGATGGACAGTATAGTTGTAGTAGGTTAGTAGTCATAGTGTTGTCTAGATGGACAGTATAGTTGTAGTAGGTTAGTAGTCATAGTGTTGTCTAGATGGACAGTATAGTTGTAGTAGGTTAGTAGTCATAGTGTTGTCTAGATGGACAGTATAGTTGTAGTAGGTTAGTAGTCATAGTGTTGTCTAGATGGACAGTATAGTTGTAGTAGGTTAGTAGTCATAGTGTTGTCTAGATGGACAGTATAGTTGTAGTAGGTTAGTAGTCATAGTGTTGTCTAGATGGACAGTATAGTTGTAGTAGGTTAGTAGTCATAGTGTTGTCTAGATGGACAGTATAGTTGTAGTAGGTTAGTAGTCATAGTGTTGTCTAGATGGACAGTATAGTTGTAGTAGGTTAGTAGTCATAGTGTTGTCTAGATGGACAGTATAGTTGTAGTAGGTTAGTAGTCATAGTGTTGTCTAGATGGACAGTATAGTTGTAGTAGGTTAGTAGTCATAGTGTTGTCTAGATGGACAGTATAGTTGTAGTAGGTTAGTAGTCATAGTGTTGTCTAGATGGACAGTATAGTTGTAGTAGGTTAGTAGTCATAGTGTTGTCTAGATGGACAGTATAGTTGTAGTAGGTTAGTAGTTATAGTGTTGTCTAGATGGACAGTATAGTGTTGTCTAGTCATAGTGTTGTCTATGGACAGTATAGTTGTAGTAGGTTAGTAGTCATAGTGTTGTCTAGATGGACAGTATAGTTGTAGTAGGTTAGTAGTCATAGTGTTGTCTAGATGGACAGTATAGTTGTAGTAGGTTAGTAGTTATAGTGTTGTCTAGATGGACAGTATAGTTGTAGTAGGTTAGTAGTCATAGTGTTGTCTAGATGGACAGTATAGTTGTAGTAGTCAGTAGTGTTGTCTAGATGGACAGTATAGTTGTAGTAGGTTAGTAGTCATAGTGTTGTCTAGATGGACAGTATAGTTGTAGTAGGTTAGTAGTCATAGTGTTGTCTAGATGGACAGTATAGTTGTAGTAGGTTAGTAGTCATAGTGTTGTCTAGATGGACAGTATAGTTGTAGTAGGTTAGTAGTCATAGTGTTGTCTAGATGGACAGTATAGTTGTAGTAGGTTAGTAGTCATAGTGTTGTCTAGATGGACAGTATAGTTGTAGTAGGTTAGTAGTCATAGTGTTGTCTAGATGGACAGTATAGTTGTAGTAGTCATAGTGTTGTCTAGATGGACAGTATAGTTGTAGTAGGTTAGTAGTCATAGTGTTGTCTAGATGGACAGTATAGTTGTAGTAGGTTAGTAGTCATAGTGTTGTCTAGATGGACAGTATAGTTGTAGTAGGTTAGTAGTCATAGTGTTGTCTAGATGGACAGTATAGTTGTAGTAGGTTAGTAGTTATAGTGTTGTCTAGATGGACAGTATAGTTGTAGTAGGTTAGTAGTCATAGTGTTGTCTAGATGGACAGTATAGTTGTAGTAGGTTAGTAGTCACAGTGTTGTCTAGATGGACAGTATAGTTGTAGTAGGTTAGTAGTTATAGTGTTGTCTAGATGGACAGTATAGTTGTAGTAGGTTAGTAGTTATAGTGTTGTCTAGATGGACAGTATAGTTGTAGTAGGTTAGTAGTCATAGTGTTGTCTACATGGACAGTATAGTTGTAGTAGTCACAGTGTTGTCTAGATGGACAGTATAGCTGTAGTAGGTTAGTAGTCATAGTGTTGTCTATATGGACAGTATAGTTGTAGTAGGTTAGTAGTTATAGTGTTGTCTAGATGGACAGTATAGTTGTAGTAGTCATAGTGTCTAGATGGACAGTATAGTTGTAGTAGTCATAGTGTTGTCTAGATGGACAGTATAGTTGTAGTAGGTTTGTCTAGTACAGTCAGTAGTTAGTTGTCTAGATGGACAGTATAGTTGTAGTAGGTTAGTAGTCATAGTGTTGTCTAGATGGACAGTATAGTTGTAGTAGGTTAGTAGTCATAGTGTTGTCTAGATGGACAGTATAGTTGTAGTAGGTTAGTAGTCATAGTGTTGTCTAGATGGACAGTATAGTTGTAGTAGGTTAGTAGTCATAGTGTTGTCTAGATGGACAGTATAGTTGTAGTAGGTTAGTAGTCATAGTGTTGTCTAGATGGACAGTATAGTTGTAGTAGGTTAGTAGTCATAGTGTTGTCTAGATGGACAGTATAGTTGTAGTAGGTTAGTAGTCATAGTGTTGTCTAGATGGACAGTATAGTTGTAGTAGGTTAGTAGTCATAGTGTTGTCTAGATGGACAGTATAGTTGTAGTAGGTTAGTAGTGTTGTCTAGATGGACAGTATAGTTGTAGTAGGTTAGTAGTCATAGTGTTGTCTAGATGGACAGTATAGTTGTAGTAGGTTAGTAGTCATAGTGTTGTCTAGATGGACAGTATAGTTGTAGTAGGTTAGTAGTCATAGTGTTGTCTAGATGGACAGTATAGTTGTAGTAGGTTAGTCATAGTGTTGTCTAGATGGACAGTATAGTTGTAGTAGGTTAGTAGTCATAGTGTTGTCTAGATGGACAGTATAGTTGTAGTAGGTTAGTAGTCATAGTGTTGTCTAGATGGACAGTATAGTTGTAGTAGGTTAGTAGTCATAGTGTTGTCTAGATGGACAGTATAGTTGTAGTAGGTTAGTAGTCATAGTGTTGTCTAGATGGACAGTATAGTTGTAGTAGGTTAGTAGTCATAGTGTTGTCTAGATGGACAGTATAGTTGTAGTAGGTTAGTAGTCATAGTGTTGTCTAGATGGACAGTATAGTTGTAGTAGGTTAGTAGTCATAGTGTTGTCTAGATGGACAGTATAGTTGTAGTAGGTTAGTAGTCATAGTGTTGTCTAGATGGACAGTATAGTTGTAGTAGGTTAGTAGTCATAGTGTTGTCTAGATGGACAGTATAGTTGTAGTAGGTTAGTAGTCATAGTGTTGTCTAGATGGACAGTATAGTTGTAGTAGGTTAGTAGTCATAGTGTTGTCTAGATGGACAGTATAGTTGTAGTAGGTTAGTAGTCATAGTGTTGTCTAGATGGACAGTATAGTTGTAGTAGGTTAGTAGTCATAGTGTTGTCTAGATGGACAGTATAGTTGTAGTAGGTTAGTAGTCATAGTGTTGTCTAGATGGACAGTATAGTTGTAGTAGGTTAGTAGTCATAGTGTTGTCTAGATGGACAGTATAGTTGTAGTAGGTTAGTAGTCATAGTGTTGTCTAGATGGACAGTATAGTTGTAGTAGGTTAGTAGTCATAGTGTTGTCTAGATGGACAGTATAGTTGTAGTAGGTTAGTAGTCATAGTGTTGTCTAGATGGACAGTATAGTTGTAGTAGGTTAGTAGTCATAGTGTTGTCTAGATGGACAGTATAGTTGTAGTAGGTTAGTAGTCATAGTGTTGTCTAGATGGACAGTATAGTTGTAGTAGGTTAGTAGTCATAGTGTTGTCTAGATGGACAGTATAGTTGTAGTAGTCATAGTGTTGTCTAGATGGACAGTATAGTTGTAGTAGGTTAGTAGTCATAGTGTTGTCTAGATGGACAGTATAGTTGTAGTAGGTTAGTAGTCATAGTGTTGTCTAGATGGACAGTATAGTTGTAGTAGGTTAGTAGTTATAGTGTTGTCTAGATGGACAGTATAGTTGTAGTAGGTTAGTAGTCATAGTGTTGTCTAGATGGACAGTATAGTTGTAGTAGGTTAGTAGTCATAGTGTTGTCTAGATGGACAGTATAGTTGTAGTAGGTTAGTAGTCATAGTGTTGTCTAGATGGACAGTATAGTTGTAGTAGGTTAGTAGTCATAGTGTTGTCTAGATGGACAGTATAGTTGTAGTAGGTTAGTAGTCATAGTGTTGTCTAGATGGACAGTATAGTTGTAGTAGGTTAGTAGTTATAGTGTTGTCTAGATGGACAGTATAGTTGTAGTAGGTTAGTAGTCATAGTGTTGTCTAGATGGACAGTATAGTTGTAGTAGGTTAGTAGTCATAGTGTTGTCTAGATGGACAGTATAGTTGTAGTAGTTGTAGTAGCATAGCTGTATAGTTAGTAGTCATAGTGTTGTCTAGATGGACAGTATAGTTGTAGTAGGTTAGTAGTCATAGTGTTGTCTAGATGGACAGTATAGTTGTAGTAGGTTAGTAGTCATAGTGTTGTCTAGATGGACAGTATAGTTGTAGTAGGTTAGTAGTCATAGTGTTGTCTAGATGGACAGTATAGTTGTAGTAGGTTAGTAGTTATAGTGTTGTCTAGATGGACAGTATAGTTGTAGTAGGTTAGTAGTCATAGTGTTGTCTAGATGGACAGTATAGTTGTAGTAGGTTAGTAGTCATAGTGTTGTCTAGATGGACAGTATAGTTGTAGTAGGTTAGTAGTCATAGTGTTGTCTAGATGGACAGTATAGTTGTAGTAGGTTAGTAGTCATAGTGTTGTCTAGATGGACAGTATAGTTGTAGTAGGTTAGTAGTTATAGTGTTGTCTAGATGGACAGTATAGTTGTAGTAGGTTAGTAGTCATAGTGTTGTCTAGATGGACAGTATAGTTGTAGTAGGTTAGTAGTCATAGTGTTGTCTAGATGGACAGTATAGTTGTAGTAGTTAGTAGTCATAGTGTTGTCTAGATGGACAGTATAGTTGTAGTAGGTTAGTAGTTATAGTGTTGTCTAGATGGACAGTATAGTTGTAGTAGGTTAGTAGTCATAGTGTTGTCTAGATGGACAGTATAGTTGTAGTAGGTTAGTAGTCATAGTGTTGTCTAGATTGGCAGTATAGTTGTAGTAGGTTAGTAGTCATAGTGTTGTCTAGATGGACAGTATAGTTGTAGTAGGTTAGTAGTCATAGTGTTGTCTAGATGGACAGTATAGTTGTAGTAGGTTAGTAGTCATAGTGTTGTCTAGATGGACAGTATAGTTGTAGTAGGTTAGTAGTCATAGTGTTGTCTAGATGGACAGTATAGTTGTAGTAGGTTAGTAGTCATAGTGTTGTCTAGATTGGCAGTATAGTTGTAGTAGGTTAGTAGTCATAGTGTTGTCTAGATGGACAGTATAGTTGTAGTAGTCATAGTGTTGTCTAGATGGACAGTATAGTTGTAGTAGGTTAGTAGTTATAGTGTTGTCTAGATGGACAGTATAGTTGTAGTAGGTTAGTAGTCATAGTGTTGTCTAGATGGACAGTATAGTTGTAGTAGGTTAGTAGTCACAGTGTTGTCTAGATGGACAGTATAGCTGTAGTAGGTTAGTAGTTATAGTGTTGTCTAGATGGACAGTATAGTTGTAGTAGGTTAGTAGTTATAGTGTTGTCTAGATGGACAGTATAGTTGTAGTAGGTTAGTAGTCATAGTGTTGTCTAGATGGACAGTATAGTTGTAGTAGTCATAGTGTTGTCTAGATGGACAGTATAGTTGTAGTAGGTTAGTAGTCATAGTGTTGTCTAGATGGACAGTATAGTTGTAGTAGGTTAGTAGTTATAGTGTTGTCTAGATGGACAGTATAGTTGTAGTAGTCATAGTGTAGTAGTCAGTAGTGTCATGTGTTGTCTAGATGGACAGTATAGTTGTAGTAGGTTAGTAGTTATAGTGTTGTCTAGATGGACAGTATAGTTGTAGTAGGTTAGTAGTCATAGTGTTGTCTAGATGGACAGTATAGTTGTAGTAGGTTAGTAGTCATAGTGTTGTCTAGATGGACAGTATAGTTGTAGTAGGTTAGTAGTTATAGTGTTGTCTAGATGGACAGTATAGTTGTAGTAGGTTAGTAGTTATAGTGTTGTCTAGATGGACAGTATAGTTGTAGTAGGTTAGTAGTCATAGTGTTGTCTAGATGGACAGTATAGTTGTAGTAGGTTAGTAGTCATAGTGTTGTCTAGATGGACAGTATAGTTGTAGTAGGTTAGTAGTCATAGTGTTGTCTAGATGGACAGTATAGTTGTAGTAGGTTAGTAGTCATAGTGTTGTCTAGATGGACAGTATAGTTGTAGTAGTTAGTAGTCATAGTGTTGTCTAGATGGACAGTATAGTTGTAGTAGGTTAGTAGTCATAGTGTTGTCTAGATGGACAGTATAGTTGTAGTAGGTTAGTAGTTATAGTGTTGTCTAGATGGACAGTATAGTTGTAGTAGGTTAGTAGTCATAGTGTTGTCTAGATGGACAGTATAGTTGTAGTAGGTTAGTAGTCATAGTGTTGTCTAGATGGACAGTATAGTTGTAGTAGGTTAGTAGTCATAGTGTTGTCTAGATGGACAGTTGTCTAGTGTTGTCTATGGACAGTATAGTTGTAGTAGGTTAGTAGTCATAGTGTTGTCTAGATGGACAGTATAGTTGTAGTAGGTTAGTAGTCATAGTGTTGTCTAGATGGACAGTATAGTTGTAGTAGGTTAGTAGTCATAGTGTTGTCTAGATGGACAGTATAGTTGTAGTAGGTTAGTAGTCATAGTGTTGTCTAGATGGACAGTATAGTTGTAGTAGGTTAGTAGTTATAGTGTTGTCTAGATGGACAGTATAGTTGTAGTAGGTTAGTAGTCATAGTGTTGTCTAGATGGACAGTATAGTTGTAGTGTTAGTAGTCATAGTGTTGTCTAGATGGACAGTATAGTTGTAGTAGGTTAGTAGTTATAGTGTTGTCTAGATGGACAGTATAGTTGTAGTAGGTTAGTAGTCATAGTGTTGTCTAGATGGACAGTATAGTTGTAGTAGGTTAGTAGTCACAGTGTTGTCTAGATGGACAGTATAGTTGTAGTAGGTTAGTAGTTATAGTGTTGTCTAGATGGACAGTATAGTTGTAGTAGGTTAGTAGTCATAGTGTTGTCTAGATGGACAGTATAGTTGTAGTAGTTAGTGTTGTCTAGATGGACAGTATAGTTGTAGTAGGTTAGTAGTCATAGTGTTGTCTAGATGGACAGTATAGTTGTAGTAGGTTAGTAGTCATAGTGTTGTCTAGATGGACAGTATAGTTGTAGTAGGTTAGTAGTCATAGTGTTGTCTAGATGGACAGTATAGTTGTAGTAGTCATAGTGTTGTCTAGATGGACAGTATAGTTGTAGTAGGTTAGTAGTCATAGTGTTGTCTAGATGGACAGTATAGTTGTAGTAGGTTAGTAGTCATAGTGTTGTCTAGATGGACAGTATAGTTGTAGTAGGTTAGTAGTCATAGTGTTGTCTAGATGGACAGTATAGTTGTAGTAGGTTAGTAGTCATAGTGTTGTCTAGATGGACAGTATAGTTGTAGTAGGTTAGTAGTCATAGTGTTGTCTAGATGGACAGTATAGTTGTAGTAGGTTAGTAGTCATAGTGTTGTCTAGATGGACAGTATAGTTGTAGTAGGTTAGTAGTCATAGTGTTGTCTAGATGGACAGTATAGTTGTAGTAGGTTAGTAGTCATAGTGTTGTCTAGATGGACAGTATAGTTGTAGTAGGTTAGTAGTCATAGTGTTGTCTAGATGGACAGTATAGTTGTAGTAGTCATAGTGTTGTCTAGATGGACAGTATAGTTGTAGTAGGTTAGTAGTCATAGTGTTGTCTAGATGGACAGTATAGTTGTAGTAGGTTAGTAGTCATAGTGTTGTCTAGATGGACAGTATAGTTGTAGTAGGTTAGTAGTCATAGTGTTGTCTAGATGGACAGTATAGTTGTAGTAGGTTAGTAGTCATAGTGTTGTCTAGATGGACAGTATAGTTTAGTTAGTAGTCATAGTGTTGTCTAGATGGACAGTATAGTTGTAGTAGGTTAGTAGTCATAGTGTTGTCTAGATGGACAGTATAGTTGTAGTAGGTTAGTAGTCATAGTGTTGTCTAGATGGACAGTATAGTTGTAGTAGGTTAGTAGTGGACAGTATAGTGTTTAGTAGTCATAGTGTTGTCTAGATGGACAGTATAGTTGTAGTAGGTTAGTAGTCATAGTGTTGTCTAGATGGACAGTATAGTTGTAGTAGGTTAGTAGTCATAGTGTTGTCTAGATGGACAGTATAGTTGTAGTAGGTTAGTAGTCATAGTGTTGTCTAGATGGACAGTATAGTTGTAGGTTAGTAGTCATAGTGTTGTCTAGATGGACAGTATAGTTGTAGTTAGTAGTCATAGTGTTGTCTAGATGGACAGTATAGTTGTAGTAGGTTAGTAGTCATAGTGTTGTCTAGATGGACAGTATAGTTGTAGTTAGTAGTCATAGTGTTGTCTAGATGGACAGTATAGTTGTAGTAGGTTAGTAGTCATAGTGTTGTCTAGATGGACAGTATAGTTGTAGTAGGTTAGTAGTCATAGTGTTGTCTAGATGGACAGTATAGTTGTAGTAGGTTAGTAGTCATAGTGTTGTCTAGATGGACAGTATAGTTGTAGTAGGTTAGTAGTCATAGTGTTGTCTAGATGGACAGTATAGTTGTAGTAGTTAGTAGTCATAGTGTTGTCTAGATGGACAGTATAGTTGTAGTAGGTTAGTAGTCATAGTGTTGTCTAGATGGACAGTATAGTTGTAGTAGGTTAGTAGTTATAGTGTTGTCTAGATGGACAGTATAGTTGTAGTAGGTTAGTAGTTATAGTGTTGTCTAGATGGACAGTATAGTTGTAGTAGGTTAGTAGTCATAGTGTTGTCTAGATGGACAGTATAGTTGTAGTAGTCATAGTGTTGTCTAGATGGACAGTATAGTTGTAGTAGGTTAGTAGTCATAGTGTTGTCTATATGGACAGTATAGTTGTAGTAGGTTAGTAGTCATAGTGTTGTCTAGATGGACAGTATAGTTGTAGTAGGTTAGTAGTCATAGTGTTGTCTAGATGGACAGTATAGTTGTAGTAGGTTAGTAGTCATAGTGTTGTCTAGATGGACAGTATAGTTGTAGTAGGTTAGTAGTCATAGTGTTGTCTAGATGGACAGTATAGTTGTAGTAGGTTAGTAGTCATAGTGTTGTCTAGATGGACAGTATAGTTGTAGTAGGTTAGTAGTCATAGTGTTGTCTAGATGGACAGTATAGTTGTAGTAGTCATAGTGTTGTCTAGATGGACAGTATAGTTGTAGTAGTCATAGTGTTGTCTAGATGGACAGTATAGTTGTAGTAGGTTAGTAGTCATAGTGTTGTCTAGATGGACAGTATAGTTGTAGTAGGTTAGTAGTCATAGTGTTGTCTAGATGGACAGTATAGTTGTAGTAGGTTAGTAGTCATAGTGTTGTCTAGATGGACAGTATAGTTGTAGTAGGTTAGTAGTCATAGTGTTGTCTAGATGGACAGTATAGTTGTAGTAGGTTAGTAGTCATAGTGTTGTCTAGATGGACAGTATAGTTGTAGTAGGTTAGTAGTCATAGTGTTGTCTAGATGGACAGTATAGTTGTAGTAGTCATAGTGTTGTCTAGATGGACAGTATAGTTGTAGTAGGTTAGTAGTCATAGTGTTGTCTAGATGGACAGTATAGTTGTAGTAGGTTAGTAGTCATAGTGTTGTCTAGATGGACAGTATAGTTGTAGTAGGTTAGTAGTCATAGTGTTGTCTAGATGGACAGTATAGTTGTAGTAGGTTAGTAGTCATAGTGTTGTCTAGATGGACAGTATAGTTGTAGTAGTC
Organism: Oncorhynchus nerka; assembly: GCF_034236695.1. Lineage (NCBI taxonomy): Eukaryota > Metazoa > Chordata > Actinopteri > Salmoniformes > Salmonidae > Oncorhynchus > Oncorhynchus nerka. The sequence goes on along the minus strand of NC_088410.1, from coordinate 18,359,240 downwards.
ATAGTGTTGTCTAGATTGGCAGTATAGTTGTAGTAGTCATAGTGTTGTCTAGATTGGCAGTATAGTTGTAGTAGGTTAGTAGTCATAGTGTTGTCTAGATGGACAGTATAGTTGTAGTAGGTTAGTAGTCATAGTGTTGTCTAGATGGACAGTATAGTTGTAGTAGGTTAGTAGTCATAGTGTTGTCTAGATGGACAGTATAGTTGTAGTAGGTTAGTAGTCATAGTGTTGTCTAGATGGACAGTATAGTTGTAGTAGTCATAGTGTTGTCTAGATGGACAGTATAGTTGTAGTAGGTTAGTAGTCATAGTGTTGTCTAGATGGACAGTATAGTTGTAGTAGTCATAGTGTTGTCTAGATGGACAGTATAGTTGTAGTAGTCATAGTGTTGTCTAGATGGACAGTATAGTTGTAGTAGTCATAGTGTCTAGATGGACAGTATAGTTGTAGTAGGTTAGTAGTCATAGTGTTGTCTATATGGACAGTATAGTTGTAGTAGGTTAGTAGTCATAGTGTTGTCTAGATGGACAGTATAGTTGTAGTAGGTTAGGACAGTAGTGTTGTCTAGATGGACAGGTTAGTAGTTATAGTGTTGTCTAGATGGACAGTATAGTTGTAGTAGGTTAGTAGTCATAGTGTTGTCTAGATGGACAGTATAGTTGTAGTAGGTTAGTAGTCATAGTGTTGTGGACAGTATAGTTGTAGTAGGTTAGTAGTCTAGTGTTGTCTATGGACAGTATAGTTGTAGTAGGTTAGTAGTCATAGTGTTGTCTAGATGGACAGTATAGTTGTAGTAGGTTAGTAGTCATAGTGTTGTCTATATGGACAGTATAGTTGTAGTAGGTTAGTAGTCATAGTGTTGTCTAGATGGACAGTATAGTTGTAGTAGGTTAGTAGTCATAGTGTTGTCTAGATGGACAGTATAGTTGTAGTAGGTTAGTAGTCATAGTGTTGTCTAGATGGACAGTATAGTTGTAGTAGGTTAGTAGTCATAGTGTTGTCTAGATGGACAGTATAGTTGTAGTAGTCATAGTGTTGTCTAGATTGGCAGTATAGTTGTAGTAGGTTAGTAGTTATAGTTTGTTGTCTAGATGGACAGTATAGTTGTAGTAGGTTAGTGTTGTCTAGATAGTTTGTTGTCTAGATGGACAGTATAGTTGTAGTAGGTTAGTAGTCATAGTGTTGTCTAGATGGACAGTATAGTTGTAGTAGGTTAGTAGTCATAGTGTTGTCTAGATGGACAGTATAGTTGTAGTAGGTTAGTAGTCATAGTGTTGTCTAGATGGACAGTATAGTTAGTAGTTAGTAGTTAGTAGTCACAGTTTGTCTAGATGGACAGTATAGTTGTAGTAGGTTAGTAGTCATAGTGTTGTCTAGATGGACAGTATAGTTGTAGTAGGTTAGTAGTCACAGTGTTGTCTAGATGGACAGTTTTTATAGTTGAACGTTTTTGATGAGAGACGCACATACTCAAGTTATCTCCCTCTAGCATGTGGTGGACCGTGCAACACCCTGACACACACACACACACACACACACACACACCCATGACACTTATCCAGACAACATGCTACGGATGAAGACTGAGCTTGAGTATGAAGAAAAAACGAGAATTATGTTTATTGCCTGTTTTAGGTGAGTCAGTGAAACAATTTTGTATTCATTTTTTTTCAACAAAGTTATACCCTGTCCCCAGATCTGCTTGTGGCTCTTACCGACTCCATTGCTGTCATTGTCAAGCCAATGATGGCAATGCCATAAGGAGACTAGGACCCAGGCTAACAGAGTAAAGTTTACAAGTGTCCTGTACTAAGGTATTTCTGTTGGTTTGTTTAGGAGACTAGGACCCAGGCTAACAGAGTAAAGTTGACAAGAGTCCTGTACTAAGGTGTTTCTGTTGGTTTGTTAAGGAGACTAGGACCCAGGCTAACAGAGTAAAGTTGACAAGTGTCCTGTACTAAGGTATTTCTGTTGCTTTGTTAAGGAGACTAGGACCCAGGCTAACAGAGTAAAGTTGACAAGTGTCCTGTACTAAGGTATTTCTGTTGCTTTGTTCTCTTCCAGTTGTGGCCTGTCTAGTGTCCATAATGGGTATGTATTCAAATTGTTCCGGTTTTCTGTTTTCCAATTACATTCAATTAAAAGTTGAATCTCACACATGACTCTTATCACAGTCTATTATATCCTCCATATGGTTCAATGAGAAAATGTCCAATTTTGAGTTTCACAGCCACACTAAACTCTCCAACTGCTTGACAGCAATGTTCTAAAGAACCTAAACCAATGTAAAACCATGTTTCTGAGCTCTGGGCTGAAGTTTCCTTTAGGTACAGATCTAGGATCTGCTTCCCCAACCCTAACCGTAGCCATTAAGGAAATGCAAAACTGACCCGAGATCAGCATCTTGAGGCTACTTCAACCTACTCCCTCTCTGCAGGTGGTTCATCTCTCCCTAGCCCTATTCTGATTGGTCCAGACAAGGCCTACCTGAACTCCAAGGTAGTGTTCCAATGTAGGTCACCTGGGTCTCCTCCACCAAACACATACGAGCTCCTGAAGGATGGCAACCACCTGGTCGCCACGAGCAACGACCTCCAAGACGACCAATCGGCTACGTTCTTCCTGAAGATCTCTGTGACGTCAGAAGGATCGTACCACTGCAGGGTGACGGCAGGTGGTAACATGGGCCTCAGTGGAACAGTCCGTCTGCAAGTAGTGAGTGAGTAGAAGGGTGTGTGTGTGTGTGTGTGTGTGTGTGTGTGTGTGTGTGTGTGTGTGTGTGTGGTAGAGCTGTTTCAGTGGAATCAATCATTTCACAGCTAAATGCTTTCACCCATCCCCTTCGTCCATCCTCCTCTCCTCCATCCTCCTCTCCTCCATCCTCCTCTCCTCCATCCTCTCCTCCATCCTCCTCTCCTCCTCTCCTCCTCTCCTGTCCTCCACCCCACCTCAGTCCCTGTCTCAGGCACTATGGTGACCTCTGACCCTGATCCTCCCATTCTCTACGAGGGGTTGAGGCTCACTCTCACCTGTGATGTCACCAAGGGCTCCCACCTCTCCTACACCTGGTTCTACAACAGACAGGAAGTGACATCATCTCCAACCTCACCTTTGACCCCGCTTCTGCTTTGGCCGGTGGGGAACACGCTGGTGGTGGAGAGGGTCACAGCAAAGCATGCTGGGAATTATTCGTGCATTGCGGGGACCAGGATGCAGACCAACAGCAGGTTCTCCAGCAGCAGAGAGGTCACGGTTAGGGTCAAAGGTACAACTGCAGAGGTTAAAAGTCGAAGGTTAAGTCACAACCACAACCATACATGACCTGGGGAATGGCGATCACAGAGACTATTTACACAGAGAACCTATAACATGTCAAACGTTCTGCTCCCTTTTAACCCTCTCTCTTCCTTTCCCTTTCTCTCCCTCCTTTCTCTCTGCCCTCCTTTCTCTCTGCCCTCCTTTCTCTCTGCCCTCCTTTCTCTCTGCCCTCCTTTCTCTCTGCCCTCCTTTCTCTCTGCCCTCCTTTCTCTCTGCCCTCCTTTTTCTCTGCCCTCCTTTTTCTCTGCCCTCCTTTCTCTCTGCCCTCCTTTCTCTCTGCCCTCCCATCTCTCTCTCTCTTCCTTTCCCTTTCTCTCCCCCCTATTTCTGTCCCCCTCTGTCTCTTTCCTTCTTTCTCTCTGCCCTACTATCTCTCTCTCTCTCTCTCTTTATCTCTCTCTCTCCCTCAGCCTATCTCTCCGTACCCCAAATATCCTTCACCATCTCCAAAGAGGGTTCGAGTTACCGCAGCAATGTGACCTGTAGGTCATCAAGGGGAACCCCTCCCGTGACCTTCTACCTCTTCCTTGACGACAAAGAGGTGGGTTCCGACGTGGCAACGGAGTCGCTGGTTGCCTGGTTCCCCGTTGCCATGGTTCCCGGGCGTGACATGGGCACGGTGCGGTGTACAGTGGAGAGTGATGCACAGAGACTGACCAGCAGACCCCTCACTCTGGTAGTGGGTACGGGCTAAACCTATGTGTGTGTGTGTATTGTGGTATTCTATGTGTTTCCTGCATGTGTTTATGTCATGATAGCTGTATGAGTTTTGACTGTGTTTATGTCATGATAGCTGTATGAGTGTTGACTGTGTTTATGTCATGATAGCTGTATGAGTGTTGACTGTGTTTATGTCATGATAGCTGTATGAGTTTTGACTGTGTTTATGTCATGATAGCTGTATGAGTGTTGACTGTGTTTATTACATTTACATTTAAGTCATTTAGCAGACGCTCTTATCCAGAGCGACTTACAAATTGGTGCATTCACCTTATGACCTCCAGTGGAACAGTAGTGCATCTAAATCTTTTCAGGGGGAGGGGGGGTGAGAGGGATTACTTTATCCTATCCTAGGTATTCCTTAAAGAGGTGGGGTTTCAGGTGTCTCCGGAAGGTGGTGATTGACTCCGCTGTCCTGGCGTCGTGAGGGAGTTTGTTCCACCATTGGGGGGCCAGAGCAGCGAACAGTTTTGACTGGGCTGAGCGGGAACTGTACTTCCTCAGTGGTAGGGAGGCGAGCAGGCCAGAGGTGGATGAACGCAGTGCCCTTGTTTGGGTGTAGGGCCTGATCAGAGCCTGGAGGTACTGAGGTGCCGTTCCCCTCACAGCTCCGTAGGCAAGCACCATGGTCTTGTAGCGGATGCGAGCTTCAACTGGAAGCCAGTGGAGGGAGCGGAGGAGCGGGGTGACGTGAGAGAACTTGGGAAGGTTGAACACCAGACGGGCTGCGGCGTTCTGGATGAGTTGTAGGGGTTTAATGGCACAGGCAGAGAGCCCAGCCAACAGCGAGTTGCAGTAATCCAGACGGGAGATGACAAGTGCCTGGATTAGGACCTGCGCCGCTTCCTGTGTGAGGCAGGGTCGTACTCTGCGGATGTTGTAGAGCATGAACCTACAGGAACGGGCCACCGCCTTGATGTTAGTTGAGAACGACAGGGTGTTGTCCAGGATCACGCCAAGGTTCTTAGCGCTCTGGGAGGAGGACACAATGGAGTTGTCAACCGTGATGGCGAGATCATGGAACGGGCAGTCCTTCCCCGGGAGGAAGAGCAGCTCCGTCTTGCCGAGGTTCAGCTTGAGGTGGTGATCCGTCATCCACACGGATATGTCTGCCAGACATGCAGAGATGCGATTCGCCACCTGGTCATCAGAAGGGGGAAAGGAGAAGATTAATTGTGTGTCGTCTGCATAGCAATGATAGGAGAGACCATGTGAGGTTATGACAGAGCCAAGTGACTTGGTGTATAGCGAGAATAGGAGAGGGCCTAGAACAGAGCCCTGGGGGACACCAGTGGTGAGAGCACGTGGTGTGGAGACGGATTCTCGCCACGCCACCTGGTAGGAGCGACCTGTCAGGTAGGACGCAATCCAAGCGTGGGCCGCGCCGGAGATGCCCAACTCGGAGAGGGTGGAGAGGAGGATCTGATGGTTCACAGTATCGAAGGCAGCCGATAGGTCTAGAAGGATGAGAGCAGAGGAGAGAGAGTTAGCTTTAGCAGTGCGGAGCGCCTCCGTGATACAGAGAAGAGCAGTCTCAGTTGAATGACTAGTCTTGAAACCTGACTGATTAGGATCAAGAAGGTCATTCTGAGAGAGATAGCGGGAGAGCTGGCCAAGGACGGCACGTTCAAGAGTTTTGGAGAGAAAAGAAAGAAGGGATACTGGTCTGTAGTTGTTGACATCGGAGGGATCGAGTGTAGGTTTTTTCAGAAGGGGTGCAACTCTCGCTCTCTTGAAGACGGAAGGGACGTAGCCAGCGGTCAGGGATGAGTTGATGAGCGAGGTGAGGTAAGGGAGAAGGTCTCCGGAAATGGTCTGGAGAAGAGAGGAGGGGATAGGGTCAAGCGGGCAGGTTGTTGGGCGGCCGGCCGTCACAAGACGCGAGATTTCATCTGGAGAGAGAGGGGAGAAAGAGGTCAGAGCACAGGGTAGGGCAGTGTGAGCAGAACCAGCGGTGTCGTTTGACTTAGCAAACGAGGATCGGATGTCGTCGACCTTCTTTTCAAAATGGTTGACGAAGTCATCTGCAGAGAGGGAGGAGGGGGGAGGGGGAGGAGGATTCAGGAGGGAGGAGAAGGTTGCAAAGAGCTTCCTAGGGTTAGAGGCAGATGCTTGGAATTTAGAGTGGTAGAAAGTGGCTTTAGCAGCAGAGAGAGAAGAGGAAAATGTAGAGAGGAGGGAGTGAAAGGATGTCAGGTCCGCAGGGAGGCGAGTTTTCCTCCATTTCCGCTCGGCTGCCCGGAGCCCTGTTCTGTGAGCTCGCAATGAGTCGTCGAGCCACGGAGCGGGAGGGGAGGACCGAGCCGGCCTGGAGGATAGGGGACATAGAGAGTCAAAGGATGCAGAAAGGGAGGAGAGGAGGGTTGAGGAGGCAGAATCAGGAGATAGGTTGGAGAAGGTTTGAGCAGAGGGAAGAGATGATAGGATGGAAGAGGAGAGAGTAGCGGGGAGAGAGAGCGAAGGTTGGGACGGCGCGATACCATCCGAGTAGGGGCAGTGTGGGAAGTGTTGGATGAGAGCGAGAGGGAAAAGGATACAAGGTAGTGGTCGGAGACTTGGAGGGGAGTTGCAACGAGGTTAGTGGAAGAACAGCATCTAGTAAAGATGAGGTCGAGCGTATTTCCTGCCTTGTGAGTAGGGGGAAGGTGAGAGGGTGAGGTCAAAAGAGGAGAGGAGTGGAAAGAAGGAGGCAGAGAGGAATGAGTCAAAGGTAGGCGTGGGGAGGTTAAAGTCGCCCAGAACTGTGAGAGGTGAGCCGTCCTCAGGAAAGGAGCTTATCAAGGCATCAAGCTCATTGATGAACTCTCCGAGGGAACCTGGAGGGCGATAAATGATAAGGATGTTAAGCTTGAAAGGGCTGGTAACTGTGACAGCATGGAATTCAAAGGAGGCGATAGACAGATGGGTAAGGGGAGAAAGAGAGAATGACCACTTGGGAGAGATGAGGATCCCGGTGCCACCACCCCGCTGACCAGAAGCTCTCGGGGTGTGCGAGAACACGTGGGCAGACGAAGAGAGAGCAGTAGGAGTAGCAGTGTTGTCTGTGGTGATCCATGTTTCCGTCAGTGCCAAGAAGTCGAGGGACTGGAGGGAGACATAGGCGGAGATGAACTCTGCCTTGTTGGCCGCAGATCGGCAGTTCCAGAGGCTACCGGAGACCTGGAACTCCACGTGGGTCGTGCGCGCTGGGACCACCAGATTAGGGTGGCCGCGGCCACGCGGTGTGGAGCGTTTGTATGGTCTGTGCAGAGAGGAGAGAACAGGGATAGCTGTATGAGTTTTGACTGTGTATGTCATGATAGCTGTATGAGTTTTGACTGTGTTTATGTCATGATAGCTGTATGAGTGTTGACTGTGTTTATGTCATGATAGCTGTATGAGTGTTGACTGTGTTTATGTCATGATAGCTGTATGAGTTTTGACTGTGTTTATGTCATAATAGCTGTATGAGTTTTGACTGTGTTTATGTCATGATAGCTGTATGAGTTTTGATTGTGTTTATGTCATGATAGCTGTATGAGTGTTGACTGTGTTTATGTCATGATAGCTGTATGAGTGTTGACTGTGTTTATGTCATGATAGCTGTATGAGTTTTGACTGTGTTTATGTCATGATAACTGTATGAGTTTTGATTGTGTTTATGTCATGATAGCTGTATGAGTGTTGACTGTGTTTATGTCATGATAGCTGTATGAGTTTTGACTGTGTTTATGTCATGATAGCTGTATGAGTTTTGATTGTGTTTATGTCATGATAGCTGTATGAGTGTTGACTGTGTTTATGTCATGATAGCTGTATGAGTGTTGACTGTGTTTATGTCATGATAGCTGTATGAGTTTTGACTGTGTTTATGTCATGATAACTGTATGAGTTTTGATTGTGTTTATGTCATGATAGCTGTATGAGTGTTGACTGTGTTTATGTCATGATAGCTGTATGAGTTTTGACTGTGTTTATGTCATGATAGCTGTATGAGTTTTGATTGTGTTTATGTCATGATAGCTGTATGAGTGTTGACTGTGTTTATGTCATGATAGCTGTATGAGTGTTGACTGTGTTTATGTCATGATAGCTGTATGAGTGTTGACTGTGTTTATGTCCTGATAGCTGTATGAATGTTGACTGTTTTTATGTCATGATAGCTGTATGAGTGTTGACTGTGGCCATCCCTCCCTCGCTCTCCCCTTTCCCATCCCTTCCTCCTTCGCATTCCTCTCTCCCCCTTCCCATCCCTTCCTCCTTCCCATCCCTTCCTCCTTCTCCTTCCTCCCTCCCTCCGCCTCTTCCCCTTCCCATCGCTTCCTCCTTCTCATTCCTCCCTCCCCCTTCCCATCCCTTCCTCCTTCTCCTTCCTCCCTCCCTCCGCCTCTTCCCCTTCGCATCCCTTCCTCCCTCCCTCTGCCTCTCCCCCTTCCCATCCCTTCCTCCTTCTCATTCCTCCCTCCCTCCCTCCTCCTCTTCCCCTTCCCATCCCTTCCTCCTTCTCATTCCTCTCTCCCCCCTTCCCATCGCTTCCTCCTTCTCATTCCTCCCTCCCCCTTCCCATCCCTTCCTCCTTCTCCTTCCTCCCTCCCTCCGCCTCTTCCCCTTCGCATCCCTTCCTCCCTCCCTCTGCCTCTCCCCCTTCCCATCCCTTCCTCCTTCTCATTCCTCTCTTCCCCTTCCCATCCCTTCATCCTTCTCCTTCCTCCCTCCCTCCAGTCCCAGTAGGAGGCTCACCAAAGGTGGATGTGGAGTACCTTTACAGGGTTGATTCCAAGATGGCCGCCGCTCGTCTCCAATGCCTCCTGGGCCTCGGGACATTCCCTTTCTTCTCCTGGTCCCTCAACGGCTCCCTCCTCCTTCACCCCTCCGAGGGAGACTCCTCTCACCCCTCTCACGCCCTCGCGGACGGAGGGCGCACCCTATTCCTCACCGAGATCACCCTAGAGGACTCTGGGTATTATCGGTGCAGGGCAAGGGACAGTTATGACGTAACGTCCGCCTGGGTGGAAAGCCAACCTGTCCTTGTGCAGGTCACAGGTGAGTTAGGATGTGTCCCAAATGAGGGAGAATTAGTCACCCATAGGCCATAGTCAAAAGTAGTGCGCCAAATGGGGAATAGGGTTCCATTTGGGAAGCACACCAAAATGATAACAATTTATTTAACTGTATTAACTTTATGCATGTTGACGAGTCGACAGGTGAGTTAGGTTGAAACTTTACAGGTGAGTTAGGTTGAAACTTTACAGGTGAGTTAGGTTGAAACTTTACAGGTAGTTAGGTTGAAACTTTACAGGTGAGTTAGGTTGAAACTTTACAGGTGAGTTAGGTTGAAACTTTACAGGTGAGTTAGGTTGAAACTTTACAGGTGAGTTAGGTTGAAACTTTACAGGTGAGGTTGTGGTGACCTCTCTCTCCCGTCTCATCTCTGTCCATACAGAAGTTGCCACGACAACCATAGAGGTCATGGCCATAGTATTCTGCTGTTTCCTCATGCTGACCCTGGCAGGGGGTGTGGCCTGTGTGATGAGGATGCTCAACCGCCAACGAGGTGGGTGTGTTCAGAATATGGTCATTGTTCTTAAATGTATCACTCTCAGTCTTTCTCTCTCTCTCTCTCTCTCTCTCTCTCTCTCTCTCTCTCTCTTCCTCCCCCCTCTCTCTCAGACGTTGTTGCAAGCAGCGAGCAGAGAGCGAGAGCAGCAAAGTGAGTCCTGTATTTATTTGAGTCTATTGTAGGCCTACAGTGTTTTGAAACTATCCAGTTTAATTCAACCCAACTATGATCCCTTCCAAAACCTCCTTGTACTGTCTCAGATTAGTGCCATTGCCCTTACAAACATCTCTCTCTCGCTTTCTCTCTCTTTTTCTGTCTGTCTGTCTCTGTCTCTCTTTTTCTGCCTGTCTGCCTGTCTGTCTCTCTCTCTCTTTCTGTCTGTCTGCCTGTCTGTCTCTCTCTCTCTCTCTCTCTCTCTCTCTCTCTCTCTCTCTCTCTCTCTCTGTCTCTCTCTCTTTCTGTCTGCCTGTCTGTCTGTCTCTCTCTCTTTCTGTCTGCCTGTCTGTCTGTCTCTCTCTCTCTCTCTCTCTCTTTCTGTCTGTCTGCCTGTCTGTCTCTCTCTCTCTCTCTTTTGTCTGCCTGTCTCTCTCTCTCTTTCTGTCTGTCTGTCTGCCTGTCTCTCTCTCTCTTTTTCTGTCTGTCTGCCTGTCTGCCTGTCTGTCTGTCTGTCTGTCTGTCTGTCTGTCTGTCTGTCTGTCTGTCTGTCTGTCTCTCTCTCTTTTCTGTCTGTCTGCCTGTCTGTCTGTCTGTCTGTCTGCCTGTCTGTCTCTCTCTCTCTTTTTCTGTCTGTCTGCCTGTCTGTCTCTCTCTCTCTTTTTCTGTCTGTCTGCCTGTCTGTCTCTCTCTCTCTCTGTCTGCCTGTCTGTCTGTCTCTCTCTCTTTCTGTCTGTCTGCCTGTCTGTCTCTCTCTCTCTTTCTGTCTGCCTGTCTGTCTGTCTCTCTCTCTCTTTCTGTCTGTCTGCCTGTCTGTCTCTCTCTCTCTTTCTGTCTGTCTGCCTGTCTGTCTCTCTCTCTCGCTCTCTGTCTCTTTAATGTCTCCCCCTTCAGTGAAAGACGATTCAGCGAACATTTCTGCATCATTCCAGATCCACTTCCTCTGTCTGACATCACTACCAGGTCAGGGGTCAAGCAAGTGGACACTTCCTGTGTTGACAGTGATGTTGAGAATCAGGTAGAGTTGATGACGCATTTAAAACAACTGAGAGCTCGGAACTCAGAACTCTGAAATCTCCGACTTCCGACTTCCTTGCATTCAAAACAACCGGGAACTCGGAAGAAATCGAGCTCTATTTGAAAAGTCTATTTGAAAGGTCATCCAACACGAAATTCCATCTCGGGAACTCTGGCCTCCTTCTTGTGCTCCGACTTTCCGACCTGAAGATCACTGACGTCATGATTTGACCTCGTATTTTTCAGGGTTCCCAGTTGTTTTGAATGCAGCAATAGTACAGCCAATATACTACTGATATTAGGTGCATGATTTTGAATCTAGACTCCAGAATAATCCAGGGTAGAAAAAGGAGATCACACTGACAAATGTCCATAGAGTATATCACTTTTTTGTGATATATATTTTGGTAAAATACAACTTTTTATCATAACTGTTCTTTCTCTTTTCAGACCCTTGAGATCACAATATAACCGACGTGATGAAATAAAACCCAACCTAAGACCGACGAGTTCCTCACAAAATAATCCTTCAATGTCATTTTATCCAACAAACTATTTATAACGTTTTTTTCAAACACTTCAGCCCATTTCTCAGACTGAAGTGTTATATTTTCAAAACTCTTACAACAAAACTCAAAACTCATATTGATTGCAGTACTCGCGGGGGTAATACACTCGACCACTGCTACTTCCGTGATCCATACAAAGCCCTTCCCCGCCCTCCCTTCGGCAAATCCGACCACGGCGCCATCTTGCTCCTACCGTCTTATAGGTAGAAACTCAAACAGGATGTACCAGTGACTAGAACCATTCAACGCTGGTCTGACCAATCGGAATCCATTCTTCACGATTGTTTGATCACGCAGACTGGGGTGTGTTCCGATCAGCCTCAGAGAACCACATCGATCTATACGCTGACTCTGTGAGTGAGTTTAACAATCAAACAAGCGAAATGCCGGTACAGGGACAAAGATGAGTTGCAATTCAATGGCTCAGACATAAGACGTGTGTGGCAGGGCCTACAGGAAATCATGGACTACAAAAAGAAAACCAGCTCTGTCACGGACACCGACGTCATGCTTCCAGACAAACTGAACACCTTCTTTGCCCGCTTTGAGGATATACAGTGCCAACGTTGAGGCCCGCTGTCAAGGACTGAGCCCGCCCTTTCCTTCTTTGTGGCCGACGTGAGTAAAACATTTAAACGTGTTAACACTGCTGGCCCAGATGGCATCCTAAGCCGTGTCCTCAGAGCACGTGTCCTCAGAGCACGTGTCCTCAGAGCACGTGTCCTCAGAGCAGGTGCCCTCAGAGCATGTGCCCTCAGCGCATGTGTCCTCAGAGCATGTGCCCTCAGAGCATGTGTCCTCAGAGCATGTGTCCTCAGAGCATGTGTCCTCAGAGCATGTGTCCTCAGAGCATGTGTCCTCAGAGCATGTGTCCTCAGAGCATGTGTCCTCAGCGCATGTGTCCTCAGCGCATGTGTCCTCAGCGCATGTGTCCTCAGCGCATGTGTCCTCAGCGCATGTGTCCTCAGAGCATGTGTCCTCAGAGCATGTGTCCTCAGAGCATGTGTCCTCAGAGCATGTGCCCTCAGAGCATGTGCCCTCAGAGCATGTGCCCTCAGAGCATGTGCCCTCAGAGCATGTGCCCTCAGAGCATGTGTCCTCAGAACGTGCGCAGACCAGCTGGCCGGTGTGTTTACCGACATATTCAATCGCTCCCTGTCCCAGTCTGCTGTCCCCACATGCTTCAAGATGGCCACCATTGTTCCTGTACCCAAGAAGGCAAAGATAACTGAACAAAATGACTACTGCTCCGTAGCACTCACTTCTGTCATCATGACGTGCTGAGAGACTAGTCAAGGATCATATCACCTCCACCTTACCGGCCACCCTAGAGCCAATTCAGTTTGCATACCACCCCAACAGGTCCACAGACAATGCAATTGACATCACACTGCCCTATCCCATCTGAACAAGAGGAATACCTATGTAAGAATGCTGTTCATTGACTACAGCTCAGCATTCAACACTATAGTACCATCCAAGCTCATCATCAAGCTGGAGGCCCTGGGTCTCAACCCCTGTGCAATTGGGTCCTGGACGTTCTGACGGGCCTCCCCCAGGTGGTGAAGGTAGGAAACAACATCTCCACTTCGCTGACCGTCTTACGGGCACTCGGAGTGTAGTGTCAGGAAAACAAATTCTCAATCAACGTCAACAAAACAAAGGAGATGATCGTGGACTTCAGAAAACAGCAGAGGGAGCACCCCCCTATCCACATCGAAAGGACAGCAGTGGAGAAGGTGGAAAGTTTTAAGTTCCTGAGCGTACACATCACAGACAAACTGAAATGGTCCACCCACACAGACAGTGTGGTGAAGAAGGCGCAACATCATCTCTTCAACCTCAGGAGGCTGAAGAAATTTGGCTTGTCATGTTACGTTCCCCAGTTTATGTTGTAGTTTGTGTATTTGCATGTGTTTATTTCAGGAAATGGCTTCCTGAAATCCCTCAAGCAGCTGATTGGTCGACTCCATGGCTAATTGGAGAGCTGACCCCGCCCCCTCGTCAAGACGCAGCTGTCTCCAGTTACACATTCATTCTGAAGCTATATAAAAGCCAGAGTTCTGTTCAGGAGGTTCATTGCTGGGGATCATTGCTGGGAGGTCATTGCTGGGAGGTCATTGCAGAGAGATTGAATGTGATAGAGAATCATTGCTGAGAGAGGAGGCTGATGGCTGTGGATAATTTACTATGTTAGTTGTTGGTAGCACTTGGTATGTTCTGTGAGTTTGTTGCTCAGATAGAGCTTATTTGATGTCCTTTGTTTGTTTGAGAAATTATTTGTTCTCCTGTTTCACTTGTTCCCAGGGGGGAAGGGGAAGGTAAGACCTGGGCGGACCACCCCCTGTATTTTGGTTAGGGCACCAGGTGGTGCTAAATTAGGTAAGTATTGGTTAGGCAGGTAAGATAGGAGAGGGGGGGGGGGCTTTGAGATTTACTTTCTTTGCTTTGGTTCCGTCCAGCCCCTTTTCCCCATATTACCGTGTAAACGAATAAAGTCCTTGTAAACGGTACCACATTCTGTCTGTTGTCATCCTTGCTTACGTCTACAGTCCATACCTCTTTCACTTCACGGAGAGTTTAGTTGTAGCAGGGTGTTGCGTTCCCTCTTCAAGAGGCGTGCGTAACAGTCATCCAACACCCTGACAAACTTTTACAGATGCACAATCGAGAGCATCCTGTCGGGCTGTATCACAGCCTGGTACGGCAACTGCACCGTCCTCAACCGCAAGGCTCCCAGAGGGTAGTGAGGTCTGCACAACACATCACTGGGGCGATCTACCTGCCCGCCAGGACACCTACACCACCCGATGTCACAGGAAGGACAAAAAGATCATCAAGGACATCAACCACCCGAGCCACTGCCTGTTCACCCCGCTATCATCCAGAAGGCCAGGTCAGTACAGGTGCATCAAAGCAGGGACCGAGAGAATGAAAAACAGCTTCTATCTCAAGGCCATCAGACTGCTAAACAGCAATGATTAACTCAGAGAGGCTGCTGCCTACACTGAGACCCGATCACTGGCCACTTTAACAATGGATCACGAGCCACTTTAAATCATGGCAGTTTAATAATGTTTACATATCTGCCATTACTCATATCACATGTACACACTGTATTTTATACCATCTATTGCACGTTATCTATCCCGCTCGGCCATCGCTCATCCATATATTTATATGTACATATTCTCATTCACCTCTTTAGATGTGTGTGTATTAGGTAGTTGTTGGGGAATTGTTATATTACTTGTTAGATATTACTGTACTGTTGGAACTAGAAGCACAAGCATTTCACTACACTCGCATTAACATCTGCTAACCATGTGTATGTGACCAATAACATGTGATTTGATTTATACAGTACATATGTCAGTCTTAATGGTTCATTATCCTTGTACAGTACATATGTCAGTCTTATTGTTTCAGTATCCTTGTACAGTACATGTGCAGATGATCAGATATATGGGGTATTGTGTAGGTGTTGTAATGCAGTAGGATGCAGTTATAACGTCCTGGTGTAGTCTGGTGTAGCTATTTCTGCCCCATGCAACACTGTTTTCCTGTGTGACTCGTCAACTGATATGGTATCGCCTGTCTCTCCGCTTGAAATTCATCAGTGTATCAATGAAATCTGGATAACAAGTAGAATATATTGTTGTATTCAACTCAGGTATAACTATATTGTTATATACAACCCAGGTATAAATATATTGTAATATACAACCCAGGTATAAATATATTGTTATATACAAATCTACAAATCAGGTATAAATATATTGTTGTATACAACTCAGGTATAAACATATTGCTATACAACCCAGGTATATATTGTAATATACAACCCAGGTATTTCAGCAGTGCATTGTACAACTCAGGTATAAACATATTGCTATACAACCCAGGTATATATTGTCATGTACAACTCAGGTATAAACATATTGCTATACAACCCAGGTATATATTGTAATGTACAACCCAGGTATTTCAGCAGTGCATTGTACAGCACAGGTATATATTGTAATATATAACCCAGGTATTTCAGCAGTGCATTGTACAGCACAGGTATATATTGTAATGTACAACCCAGGTATTTCAGCAGTGCATTGTACAGCACAGGTATATATTGTAATGTACAACCCAGGTATTTCAGCAGTGCATTGTACAGCACAGGTATATATTGTAATGTACAACCCAGGTATTTCAGCAGTGCATTGTACAGCACAGGTATATATTGTAATATATAACCCAGGTATTTCAGCAGTGCATTGTACAGCACAGGTATATATTGTAATGTACAACCCAGGTATTTCAGCAGTGCATTGTACAGCACAGGTATATATTGTAATGTATAACCCAGGTATTTCAGCAGTGCATTGTACAGCACAGGTATATATTGTAATGTACAACCCAGGTATTTCAGCAGTGCATTGTACAGCACAGGTATATATTGTAATATATAACCCAGGTATTTCAGCAGTGCATTGTACAGCACAGGTATATATTGTAATATATAACCCAGGTATTTCAGCAGTGCATTGTACAACCCAGGTATTTCGGCAGTGCATTATATAACCCAGGTATATATTGTAATGTACAACCC
Organism: Oncorhynchus nerka; assembly: GCF_034236695.1. Lineage (NCBI taxonomy): Eukaryota > Metazoa > Chordata > Actinopteri > Salmoniformes > Salmonidae > Oncorhynchus > Oncorhynchus nerka. The sequence goes on along the minus strand of NC_088410.1, from coordinate 18,343,321 downwards.
AGGTATATATTGTAATATATAACCCAGGTGTTTCAGCAGTGCATTGTACAACCCAGGTGTTTCAGCAGTGCATTGTACAACCCAGGTATATATTGTAATATATAACCCAGGTGTTTCAGCAGTGCATTGTATAACCCAGGTATTTCAGCAGTGCATTGTATAACCCAGGTGTTTCAGCAGTGCATTGTATAACCCAGGTGTTTCAGCAGTGCATTGTACAGCACAGTGTAATTCCGAATGGAAGCACGTCCAGTGACTCTCCACGTTGTCCAATTGAAGCCCCCTGGCTGATGGAGAATGATGATGGAGTATTTACAGACACATACATGTAGTATTTGATTTTAAATTCCAACATAAATTGATGTCAATGGATACATTTATGTACATTCATTTTACAGTGTTCAGCAGTTATGAAACTATATAGGTAAGCTAAGCACTACTCCATTTTGGTTCAGCAGTTATGAAATTATATAGGTAAGCTAAGCACTTCTCCATTTTGGTTCAGTAGTTATGAAACTATATAGGTAAGCTAAGCACTACTCCATTTTGGTTCAGCAGTTATGAAACTATATAGGTAAGCTAAGCACTACTCCATTTTGGTTCAGTAGTTATGAAACTATATAGGTAAGCTAAGCACTTCTCCATTTTGGTTCAGCAGTTATGAAACTATATAGGTAAGCTAAGCACTTCTCCATTTTGGTTCAGCAGTTATGAAACTATATAGGTAAGCTAAGCACTACTCCATTTTGGTTCAGCAGTTATGAAACTATATAGGTAAGCTAAGCACTACTCCATTTTGGTTCAGCAGTTATGAAACTATATAGGTAAGCTAAGCACTTCTCCATTTTGGTTCAGCAGTTATGAAACTATATAGGTAAGCTAAGCACTACTCCATTTTGGTTCAGCAGTTATGAAACTATATAGGTAAGCTAAGCACTACATTTTGGTTCAGCAGTTATGAAACTATATAGGTAAGCTAAGCACTACTCCATTTTGGTTCAGCAGTTATGAAACTATATAGGTAAACTAGGCACTTCTCCATTTTGGTTCAGCAGTTATGAAACTATATAGGTAAGCTAAGCACTACATTTTGGTTCAGCAGTTATGAAACTATATAGGTAAGCTAAGCACTACTCCATTTTGGTTCAGCAGTTATGAAACTATATAGGTAAGCTAAGCACTACTCCATTTTGGTTCAGCAGTTATGAAACTATATAGGTAAGCTAAGCACTACTCCATTTTGGTTCAGCAGTTATGAAACTATATAGGTAAGCTAAGCACTTCTCCATTTTGGTTCAGTAGTTATCCGTTTTGAGCCGTTTGATTAAGTGATAGACAAATGTATTGTTAACAAGTGACAAGAAAATCATATCCAAAGAAAAGTGAATATTGCATTTTGAAAGGCAGATACTTGAATACTTGAATATGTGTGCAAATTGAAAGAGTGATTTGGTGCAGTGAACAAGTGACGTTGTGAATTTGTTTGTAGTACTCAGTCAATGGAAAATGTGCTTAGAGTTTTGACCACGTGACATTCTGATGATCTGTTTAGAGTCTAAGAGTTGTGAAAATGTACCACATACTTGTGAAAATTGCACCAAAGTGCAAAAAATGAAGACTGTAAATTGTCTTTTCAAATGTTTTATGACTTTTAATGGAAGAATTGTTATCAATACTGAAACAATACAAAATGTAATGCTACATCTCGTGTGTTAATAAAGTTGTGACATTTGAAGCATGTTGTGTTTTTGTGGATCTGCTGTTGGAGAGAGGGGGTATAAGGGAGGGGGACGGTGTATAGTACTATCAGTTCTGTGCACTTGTGTCTGGTGTGTGTGTGTGTGTCTGGTGTGTGTGTGTGTGTGTGTGTGTGTGTCTGGTGTGTGTGTGTGTGTGTGTCTGGTGTGTGTGTGTCTGCTGGGTGTGTCTGGTGTGTGTAGTGGGGTGTGTAGGTTACTAGGTCCTAACCTTTCTTTCTGTTATTTTTATCGGCCCCCACATCCTGCTCTCTCGCTCTATCTCTCTGTCTCCACCATTCATTCACTCTCACCACCCTCCATAACCACTAACCCCTCCAACCACTAACTGCAGTACACACACACGCACAACAAATGTAAACACATTCAAACCTTTACACACACACGGATGCAAGTCCATATCTGCTTCTTCAGTCAAAAACAAACTTCCAGTCAAATTGTGTTTTGTGGATACGGAGGAAGGAGAGAAGATGACTACTCTCAGAACAACAGTAGTAGTTTTACTGGGTGAGTCGTGCTGTACTTGTTATTATGGCTTTCAGATTATTATTTTATAGAACACCAACAGTCTTCTTTTTCTTCTTCTCTGAAGGTTTCTACACCTTCTGCCAGGAGACAAGTAAGTTTTGTGCCAATTTCTTAGTTGTGTGTGTGTGTGTGTGTTTCTGAGTGTGTCTGACTGTGTTGTGTACCCCCCGTCCCAGGAGCCTCAGTCCCAGGAGCCTCAGTCCCAGGAGCCTCAGTCCTAGGCAGACCGTTGCTGTACGGCCCCTCAACAGCCCTAGAGAAGACTGTAGAAGAATTCCAGTGTGAAGTTCTGCGTTACCCTAAAGAAGAGTCCATCCTCTACCAGCTATTCAGGTGGGTGTTGCTGTATTGTAGGGAATTCAGGGGGTAGCCCTGACCGAGACTCAAACAACTGTCAACCCAAAACCTTAGTTGTTACGCCAAAAGATCCTTTTCCGAACCTCTTGACCAGCTTGCTAAGTCATAAGGTGAACGCACCAATTTGTAAGTCGCTCTGGATAAGAGCGTCTGCTAAATCACTTAAATGTAAATGTAAATGTCTAAGTGTTTGGTTAAGATTGCTACAATATCTACCTCAAGACCCTAGGTACTGTAGATCTGAAAGGAGGTGTTATCAATATGAATATATCAGTAGGCAAGTAGGCTAATCAATCCAATGCAGTGCCTAGGGGGTAGGGTTATAGGGGTCCATTTGAAACTCACATGAGACAACCTTAAAGACGCACAATGCAGAAATCGCTCCGCCATTTCCTGTTTGTTCAAATTCGAATAGATCGCCTAATTTCAGTTTATGTGACAAAACCAGCATGTATAGTGTAGAGAATCATTGTATAGTGTAGAGAATCATTGTATAGTGTAGAGAATCATTGTGTAGTGTAGAGAATCATTGTAGCCTAAACCGCTGTGAAATATATTTTCCATGACCAGTATAGTATTTTCAGCTGTTTGAAGCTGGTGTACAAAACTGAAAGTAAAAGATGCAAAAACAAAACTTAATAACGGGAAGCATAGAAATAGCACACATAGAACAGATCTACCGCTTCTGAGACAGGCTTTTAATGAGGATTACAGATCTATAACTCACATTTCTATGTGCATTTGGTTGGGTCGCCATCAAAAAGTTACAAATTGCAGCTTTAAGTTTCTACAGAGCCCTGTCAATATAATACCATGTAAACAACACAATAAAATATACATTTTACCTCTGTTATGTATCCCATCCATTACTGTCATCTGTCCTCAGGGAAGGTGACCGGTCCAAGGCCTTGGGCTTCTACAGTGCTCTGTCTGGTGAGATGGCCAATTTCCCTCTGTTCATCACTGCTTCCTACGAGGGCTACATGGTGTGTGTAGCCAGCGTCCAGAACAACACAGTAATACAACCCACTGTCAGTCAAAGACACCACCTCAGAGTAGTCGGTGAGTCGTAGGCCCTGTATTAAAACTTTTGTTTTGTCCTGGAAGAATGGCGCCAGAGGGGATGGCCGCCATTTTACGGGCTCCTATCCAGTTGTGTGTTTTTCTTGTTGTTTGTAACTTATTTTGTACATAATGTTGATGCTACTGTCTCTTATGACCGAAAAGACCTTCTGGATATAAGAACAGTGATTATAAGAACAGTGACCTCAAACTGGACAAAGATTATTTTCTTTAATGAGTCTGAAGCGAAAGATATAATGTTTCTCCCAGACAAGGCTCAAATCCCCTTCATTCGCAGGAAGAAAATAAGGAAATACAGGGGGCGGAGATCAGGGTCCGATCAGATCCTTGTGAGAATTTGTCGGTGACCCGCCTCTACCATCTGTTCTATTAGCCAACGTGCAATCACTGGAGAATAAACTGGAAAAGCTCTGTTTGAGACTATCCTACCAACAGGACATTAAAAACTGTAATATCTTATGTTTCACTAAGAATGACGACGCGGATAATATACAGTTGTCTTGGTTTTCCGTGCGTCGGCAGGACAAAACAGCTACATCCGGTAAGACGAGGGGTGGGGGTGTGTGTCTATTTGTCAATAACAGCTGGGGCGCGATGTCTAATATTAAGGTAACCTCAATGTATTGCTGGAGTAGACCACACCATCTACCAAGAGAGTTTTCGTCTATTTACCACCACAAACTGACGCTGGCACTAAGACCGCACTCAGCGAGCTGTATAAGTCCACTCAGCGAGCTGTATAAGTCCACTCAACGAGCTGTATAAGTCCACTCAACGAGCTGTATAAGTCCACTCAGAGAGCTGTATAAGTCCACTCAACGAGCTGTATAAGGCCACTCAGCGAGCTGTATAAGGCCACTCAGCGAGCTGTATAAGTCCACTCAACGAGCTGTATAAGGCCACTCAACGAGCTGTATAAGTCCACTTAACGAGCTGTATAAGTCCACTCAGCGAGCTGTATAAGTCCACTCAGCGAGCTGTATAAGTCCACTCAGCGAGCTGTATAAGTCCACTCAGCGAGCTGTATAAGTCCACTCAGCGAGCTGTATAAGGCCACTCAACGAGCTGTATAAGGCCACTCAGCGAGCTGTATAAGGCCACTCAGCGAGCTGTATAAGTCCACTCAGCGAGCTGTATAAGTCCACTCAGCGAGCTGTATAAGTCCACTCAGCGAGCTGTATAAGTCCACTCAGCGAGCTGTATAAGTCCACTCAGCGAGCTGTATAAGGCCACTCAGCGAGCTGTATAAGGCCACTCAGCGAGCTGTATAAGGCCACTCAGCGAGCTGTATAAGTCCACTCAACGAGCTGTATAAGGCCACTCAACGAGCTGTATAAGTCCACTCAGCGAGCTGTATAAGTCCACTCAGCGAGCTGTATAAGTCCACTCAGCGAGCTGTATAAGTCCACTCAGCGAGCTGTATAAGTCCACTCAGCGAGCTGTATAAGGCCACTCAACGAGCTGTATAAGGCCACTCAACGAGCTGTATAAGGCCACTCAGCGAGCTGTATAAGGCCACTCAGCGAGCTGTATAAGTCCACTCAGCGAGCTGTATAAGTCCACTCAGCGAGCTGTATAAGTCCACTCAGCGAGCTGTATAAGTCCACTCAACGAGCTGTATAAGGCCACTCAACGAGCTGTATAAGGCCACTCAGCGAGCTGTATAAGGCCACTCAGCGAGCTGTATAAGGCCACTCAGCGAGCTGTATAAGTCCACTCAGCGAGCTGTATAAGGCCACTCAACGAGCTGTATAAGGCCACTCAACGAGCTGTATAAGGCCACTCAGCGAGCTGTATAAGGCCACTCAGCGAGCTGTATAAGGCCACTCAGCGAGCTGTATAAGGCTTTAAGGAAAGAAGAAAATGCTCATCCAGAAGTGACGCTCCTAGCGGCCGGGGACTTTAACAGACAAACTTACATCCGTTTTACATCATTTCTGCCAGCATGTCACATGTACAACCAGAGGGAAAAAAACTCTAGACCACAGACTGTCCTCAATAGGCTGAGAGAGGCTGGACTGAGGGCTTGTAGGCCTGTTGTAAGGCAGGTCCTCACCAGACATCACCGGCAACAACATCGCCTATGGGCACAAACCCACCGTCGCTGGACCAGACAGGACTGGCAAAAAGTGCTCTTCACTGACGAGACGCGGTTTTGTCTCCCCAGGGGTGATCGTCGGATTCGTGTTTATTGTCGAAGGAATGAGAGTTACACCGAGGCCTGTACTCTGGAGCGGGATCGATTTGGAGGTGGAGGGTCCGTCATGGTTTGGGGTGGTGTGTCACAGCATCATCGGACTGAGCTTGTTGTCATTGCAGGCAATCTCAACGCTGTGTGTTACAGGGAAGACATCCTCCTCCCTCATGTGGTACCCTTCCTGCAGACTCATCCTGACATGACCCTCCAGCATGACAATGCCACAAGCAATACTGCTCGTTCTGTGCATGATTTCCTGCAAGACAGGATTGTCAGTGTTCTGCCATGGCCAGCGAAGAGCCCGGATCTCAATCCCATTGAGCATGTCTGGGACCTGTTGGATCGGAGGGTAAGGGCTAGGGCCGTTCCCCCCAGAAATGTCCGGGAACTTGCAGGTGCCTTGGTGGAAGAGTGGGGTAACATCTCACAGCAAGACCTGGCAAATCTGGTGCAGCCCATGAGGAGGAGATATACTGCAGTACTTAACGCAGCTGGTGGCCACACCAGATACTGATTGTTACTTTTGATTTTGACCCCCTCTTTGTTCAGGGACACATTATTCCATTTCTGTTAGTCACATGTCTGTGGAACTTGTTCAGTTTATGTCTCAGTTGTTGAATCTTATGTTCATACAAATATTTACACGTTTAGTTTGCTGAAAATAAACGCAGTTGACAGTGAGGACGTTTCTTTTTTTGCTGCGTTTACAATGTCTTCATAGAACTAGAATGTACTCATAGAACTAGAATGTAGTCATAGAACTAGAATGTACTCATAGAACTAGAATGTCCTCAGATAATGCAAATGTCTTAATAGAACTCAAATGTTTTCACAGATCTAAAATGCCCTCCTAGAATTAGAACACAACATTATCAGATTCTAAGGTGCTGAGAATGGTTCTACTGCATGGTTGTATGTGTTGTCCCACAGACCCAGTCAACGGTGCAGAGGTTGTAGTCCAATCAGGGTCTGTGGAGTTCTACGAAGGGAAGCCACTGTCCCTACGTTGTAACATCGCCAAAGGGAACCACGTCTCCTACCAGTGGCTGGTGGATGGGAAGCCCCTCCCCCTGTCTCCTTTACACAATCAGACACAGGAACAACTCTTCATCTACAGGTACTGTATTGTGGATGGTCCGTTATTACTGGTCTGTCTGGTCTGTCTGTCTTGTGTTTGTCTTTCAGAGGTTCATTTGTGTCCACCTGAAGATGCATCTTAGATCAGGGGTGCATTGGATATGCAAACAACTGAAGAGAACTGATATATTTATTGACAAAGACACCATTCCAGTCACATAGATCTTTGTCAATGTTTTATTATTTAGCTTCTTATATGTGAAAACTCACTGGAAATATTGTTGACAGTATCTGTATTTGTATGCACTACTACAGGATGGTGCCCCAGGACAGCGGGGAGTACACCTGTGTTGCTACCAACCAACTCAACATCACCAAGGTCTACTCCTCTAGGAGCACTGCCAAGGTCATTAAGGTCAAAGGTCAGAGGTCAGGGGTAATTTGTATCACATAATTATGGAGTAGGGTGAAGTTGCCCCTAGATGCCGATCTTGAGTCAGTTTAGCATTTTCCACACTAATGCTTAAGGCTTGGGGGAGGGGAAGCTGATCCTAAATCTGTACCTAGGGTGTACTCATAGAGATAGATAGAGGGCTCTAGTGCCACAAAAAAAACGTTTTAACATGGGCAGCAACAGAGGGATTTCACCATTTTGAATTAGTCAACTGGGTGGGACTTCCTATGTGTTAATAAGGAAGGACCACATCATTCCATCCTGGTCATCAGGAGGGAACAGCCAATGAATTATGCTCGTGAACAAACATTCCATGACTGCAGGTGGCAGTAAATCACCAACCTTGGCTTTATATCTGTTCAAACAACACAATGCAAGTGGCAGTGTGCACCCTTTCAGTTTGTTTACCAACTCGTAGAAATAGTAGAGGAAGAAAATTGACTACTTCAAAATGGAGATGCTCTCAATGGTGCTGCCCGTGCTCTCACAGATGTCATAATGGGACAGATACAAAGAAGAGTCCTCTATTATTCTTTATGGCAGTGGTTCTCAACCTTTTTGGTTACTGTACCACCAACTGAATTTTGCTCTGCCCATAGTACCCCTCATGTGCATTTTACCAGCAGGCCTGCGGTCTCATCAGATTTCTCAAGTACCCCATGTGGGTAGGCCAAGTACCCCCAGCGGTCCTAGTACCCCTGGTTGGGAACCACTGTTCTATGGGGAAACTTCACCCTGGATCTAGAATCAGGGTGGCATGAGCAGACCAACTGGCACGTTTTCAATCTCTCCCTGACCTAGTCTGTAATACCTACATGTTTCAAGCAGACCACCATAGTCCCTGTGCTAAAGAACGTGAAGGTAACCTTCCTAAATGACGACCTCCCCGTAGCACTCAGTTAGTAGAGCTTGGCGCTTGCAACGCCAGGGTTGTGGATCTGATTTCCAAGGGTGACCAGTACAAAAAAGTAAGCACTCAGTATGGTAAGTTGCTCTGGATAAGAACCTCTGCTAAATGACAAAAAATGTAAACATAGACTGACCAGGTGAAAGCTATGATCCCTTATTGATGTCACCTGTTAAATCAACTTCAATCAGTGTAGGTGAAGGGGAGGGGGCAGGTTAAAGATGAAGGGGAGGAGACAGGTTAAAGATGAAGGGGTGGAGACAGGTTAAAGATGAAGGGGAGGAGACAGGTTAAAGATGAAGGGAAGGAGGCAGGTTAAAGATGAAGGGGAGGAGACAGGTTAAAGATGAAGGGGAGGAGACAGGTTAAAGATGAAGGGGAGGAGACAGGTTAAAGATGAAGGGGAGGAGACAGGTTAAAAATGAAGGGGAGGAGACAGGTTAAAGATGAAGGGGAGGAGACAGGTTAAAGGTGAAGGGGAGGAGACGGGTTAAAGATGGAGGGGAGACAGGTTAAAGATGAAGGAGGGGAGACAGGTTAAAGATGAAGGGGAGGAGACAGGTTAAAGATGAAGGGGAGGAGACAGGTTAAAGATGAAGGGGAGGAGACAGGTTAAAGATGAAGGGGGGGAGACAGGTTAAAGATGAAGGGGAGGAGACAGGTTAAAGATGAAAGGGAGGAGACAGGTTAAAGATGAAGGGGAGGAGACAGGTTAAAGATGAAGGGGAGGAGACAGGTTAAAGATGAAGGGGAGGAGACAGGTTAAAGATGAAGGGGAGGAGACAGGTTAAAGATGAAGGGGAGGAGACAGGTTAAAGATGAAGGGGAGGAGTCAGGTTAAAGATGAAGGGGAGGAGACAGGTTAAAGATGAAGGGGAGGAGACAGGTTAAAGACCCCCTTTCTAAAGTTGATGTTTTAATTGAAGAACACAGACGTAAAACATTCTGCCCTGTTATTTCCCTTCAGAATGTGTTTACCTAAGTATAGAGGCAGGTAGCCTAGTGGTTAGAGTGTAGAGGAGGCAGGTAGCCTAGTGGTTAGAGTGTAGAGGAGGCAGGTAGCCTAGTGGTTAGAGTGTAGAGGAGGCAGGTAGCCTAGTGGTTAGAGTGTAGAGGAGGCAGGTAGCCTAGTGGTTAGAGTGTAGAGGAGGCAGGTAGCCTAGTGGTTAGAGTGTAGAGGAGGCAGGTAGCCTAGTGGTTAGAGTGTAGAGGAGGCAGGTAGCCTAGTGGTTAGAGTGTAGAGGAGGCAGGTAGCCTAGTGGTTAGAGTGTAGAGGAGGCAGGTAGCCTAGTGGTTAGAGTGTAGAGGAGGCAGGTAGCCTAGTGGTTAGAGTGTAGAGGAGGCAGGTAGCCTAGTGGTTAGAGTGTAGAGGAGGCAGGTAGCCTAGTGGTTAGAGTGTAGAGGAGGCAGGTAGCCTAGTGGTTAGAGTGTAGAGGAGGCAGGTAGCCTAGTGGTTAGAGTGTAGAGGAGGCAGGTAGCCTAATGGTTAGAGTGTAGAGGAGGCAGGTAGCCTAGTGGTTAGAGTGTAGAGGAGGCAGGTAGCCTAGTGGTTAGAGTGTAGAGGAGGCAGGTAGCCTAGTGGTTAGAGTGTAGAGGAGGCAGGTAGCCTAGTGGTTAGAGTGTAGAGGAGGCAGGCCTAGTGGTTAGAGTGTAGAGTAGCCTAGTGGTTAGAGTGTGAGGAGGCAGGTAGCCTAATGGTTAGAGTGTAGAGGAGGCAGGTAGCCTAGTGGTTAGAGTGTAGAGGAGGCAGGTAGCCTAGTGGTTAGAGTGTAGAGGAGGCAGGTAGCCTAGTGGTTAGAGTGTAGAGGAGGCAGGTAGCCTAGTGGTTAGAGTGTAGAGGAGGCAGGTAGCCTAGTGGTTAGAGTGTAGAGGAGGCAGGTAGCCTAGTGTTTAGAGTGTAGAGGAGGCAGGTAGCCTAGTGGTTAGAGTGTAGAGGAGGCAGGTAGCCTAGTGGTTAGAGTGTAGAGGAGGCAGGTAGCCTAGTGGTTAGAGTGTAGAGGAGGCAGGTAGCCTAATGGTTAGAGTGTAGAGGAGGCAGGTAGCCTAGTGGTTAGAGTGTAGAGGAGGCAGGTAGCCTAGTGGTTAGAGTGTAGAGGAGGCAGGTAGCCTAGTGGTTAGAGTGTAGAGGAGGCAGGTAGCCTAGTGGTTAGAGTGTAGAGGAGGCAGGTAGCCTAGTGGTTAGAGTGTAGAGGAGGCAGGTAGCCTAGTGGTTAGAGTGTAGAGGAGGCAGGTAGCCTAGTGGTTAGAGTGTAGAGGAGGCAGGTAGCCTAGTGGTTAGAGTGTAGAGGAGGCAGGTAGCCTAGTGGTTAGAGTGTAGAGGAGGCAGGTAGCCTAGTGGTTAGAGTGTAGAGGAGGCAGGTAGCCTAGTGGTTAGAGTGTAGAGGAGGCAGGTAGCCTAGTGGTTAGAGTGTAGAGGAGGCAGGTAGCCTAGTGGTTAGAGTGTAGAGGAGGCAGGTAGCCTAGTGGTTAGAGTGTAGAGGACGCAGGTAGCCTAGTGGTTAGAGTGTAGAGGAGGCAGGTAGCCTAGTGGTTAGAGTGTAGAGGAGGCAGGTAGCCTAGTGGTTAGAGTGTAGAGGAGGCAGGTAGCCTAGTGGTTAGAGTGTAGAGGAGGCAGGTAGCCTAGTGGTTAGAGTGTAGAGGAGGCAGGTAGCCTAATGGTTAGAGTGTAGAGGAGGCAGGTAGCCTAGTGGTTAGAGTGTAGAGGAGGCAGGTAGCCTAATGGTTAGAGTGTAGAGGAGGCAGGTAGCCTAGTGGTTAGAGTGTAGAGGAGGCAGGTAGCCTAGTGGTTAGAGTGTAGAGGAGGCAGGTAGCCTAGTGGTTAGAGTGTAGAGGAGGCAGGTAGCCTAGTGGTTAGAGTGTAGAGGAGGCAGGTAGCCTAGTGTTTAGAGTGTAGAGGAGGCAGGTAGCCTAGTGGTTAGAGTGTAGAGGAGGCAGGTAGCCTAGTGGTTAGAGTGTAGAGGAGGCAGGTAGCCTAGTGGTTAGAGTGTAGAGGAGGCAGGTAGCCTAATGGTTAGAGTGTAGAGGAGGCAGGTAGCCTAGTGGTTAGAGTGTAGAGGAGGCAGGTAGCCTAGTGGTTAGAGTGTAGAGGAGGCAGGTAGCCTAGTGGTTAGAGTGTAGAGGAGGCAGGTAGCCTAGTGGTTAGAGTGTAGAGGAGGCAGGTAGCCTAGTGGTTAGAGTGTAGAGGAGGCAGGTAGCCTAGTGTTTAGAGTGTAGAGGAGGCAGGTAGCCTAGTGGTTAGAGTGTAGAGGAGGCAGGTAGCCTAGTGGTTAGAGTGTAGAGGAGGCAGGTAGCCTAGTGGTTAGAGTGTAGAGGAGGCAGGTAGCCTAGTGGTTAGAGTGTAGAGGAGGCAGGTAGCCTAATGGTTAGAGTGTAGAGGAGGCAGGTAGCCTAGTGGTTAGAGTGTAGAGGAGGCAGGTAGCCTAGTGGTTAGAGTGTAGAGGAGGCAGGTAGCCTAGTGGTTAGAGTGTAGAGGAGGCAGGTAGCCTAGTGGTTAGAGTGTAGAGGAGGCAGGTAGCCTAGTGGTTAGAGTGTAGAGGAGGCAGGTAGCCTAGTGGTTAGAGTGTAGAGGAGGCAGGTAGCCTAGTGGTTAGAGTGTAGAGGAGGCAGGTAGCCTAGTGGTTAGAGTGTAGAGGAGGCAGGTAGCCTAGTGGTTAGAGTGTAGAGGAGGCAGGTAGCCTAGTGGTTAGAGTGTAGAGGAGGCAGGTAGCCTAGTGGTTAGAGTGTAGAGGAGGCAGGTAGCCTAGTGGTTAGAGTGTAGAGGAGGCAGGTAGCCTAGTGGTTAGAGTGTAGAGGAGGCAGGTAGCCTAGTGGTTAGAGTGTAGAGGAGGCAGGTAGCCTAGTGGTTAGAGTGTAGAGGAGGCAGGTAGCCTAGTGGTTAGAGTGTAGAGGAGGCAGGTAGCCTAGTGGTTAGAGTGTAGAGGAGGCAGGTAGCCTAGTGGTTAGAGTGTAGAGGAGGCAGGTAGCCTAGTGGTTAGAGTGTAGAGGAGGCAGGTAGCCTAATGGTTAGAGTGTAGAGGAGGCAGGTAGCCTAGTGGTTAGAGTGTAGAGGAGGCAGGTAGCCTAGTGGTTAGAGTGTAGAGGAGGCAGGTAGCCTAGTGGTTAGAGTGTAGAGGAGGCAGGTAGCCTAGTGGTTAGAGTGTAGAGGAGGCAGGTAGCCTAGTGTTTAGAGTGTAGAGGAGGCAGGTAGCCTAGTGGTTAGAGTGTAGAGGAGGCAGGTAGCCTAGTGTTTAGAGTGTAGAGGAGGCAGGTAGCCTAGTGGTTAGAGTGTAGAGGAGGCAGGTAGCCTAGTGGTTAGAGTGTAGAGGAGGCAGGTAGCCTAATGGTTAGAGTGTAGAGGAGGCAGGTAGCCTAGTGGTTAGAGTGTAGAGGAGGCAGGTAGCCTAGTGGTTAGAGTGTAGAGGAGGCAGGTAGCCTAGTGGTTAGAGTGTAGAGGAGGCAGGTAGCCTAGTGGTTAGAGTGTAGAGGAGGCAGGTAGCCTAGTGGTTAGAGTGTAGAGGAGGCAGGTAGCCTAGTGTTTAGAGTGTAGAGGAGGCAGGTAGCCTAGTGGTTAGAGTGTAGAGGAGGCAGGTAGCCTAGTGGTTAGAGTGTAGAGGAGGCAGGTAGCCTAGTGGTTAGAGTGTAGAGGAGGCAGGTAGCCTAATGGTTAGAGTGTAGAGGAGGCAGGTAGCCTAGTGGTTAGAGTGTAGAGGAGGCAGGTAGCCTAGTGGTTAGAGTGTAGAGAAGGCAGGTAGCCTAGTGGTTAGAGTGTAGAGGAGGCAGGTAGCCTAGTGGTTAGAGTGTAGAGGAGGCAGGTAGCCTAGTGGTTAGAGTGTAGAGGAGGCAGGTAGCCTAGTGGTTAGAGTGTAGAGGAGGCAGGTAGCCTAGTAGTTAGAGTGTAGAGGAGGCAGGTAGCCTAATGGTTAGAGTGTAGAGGAGGCAGGTAGCCTAGTGGTTAGAGTGTAGAGGAGGCAGGTAGCCTAGTGGTTAGAGTGTTGGGCCAGTAACAGAAAGGTCGCTGGTTTCTGAGCCGACTTGGTCAAATATCTGTCTGTGCCCTTGAGCAAGGCACTTAACCATAAGTGCTCCTGTTAGTTGCTCTGGATAAGAGTGTCTGCTAAAATGTAAAATGATAGCCAGTATGCACATATCTAAGTCTTACCAAACTGTCTTTTTCTCTGTTAGAAAATAAGTATTTCCCTGAAGGGGGTTGTTTTCCTCCAAGTTGCCCATCTCTCTTGTCTAGGGCAGGAGTTCTCCTCCAAGTTGCCCATCTCTCTTGTCTAGGGCAGGAGTTCTCCTCCAAGTTGCCCATCTCTCTTGTCTAGGGCAGGAGTTCTCCTCCAAGTTGCCCATCTCTCTTGTCTAGGGCAGGAGTTCTCCTCCAAGTTGCCCATCTCTCTTGTCTAGGGCAGGAGTTCTCCTCCAAGTTGCCCATCTCTCTTGTCTAGGGCAGGAGTTCTCCTTCAAGTTGCCCATCTCTCTTGTCTAGGGCAGTAGTTCTCCTCCAAGTTGCCCCATCTCTCTTGTCTAGGGCAGGAGTTCTCCTCCAAGTTGCCCCATCTCTCTTGTCTAGGGCAGGAGTTCTCCTCCAAGTTGCCCATCTCTCTTGTCTAGGGCAGGAGTTCTCCTCCAAGTTGCCCATCTCTCTTGTCTAGGGCAGGAGTTCTCCTCCAAGTTGCCCATCTCTCTTGTCTAGGGCAGGAGTTCTCCTCCAAGTTGCCCATCTCTCTTGTCTAGGGCAGGAGTTCTCCTCCAAGTTGCCCATCTCTCTTGTCTAGGGCAGGAGTTCTCCTCCAAGTTGCCCATCTCTCTTGACTAGGGCAGGAGTTCTCCTCCAAGTTGCCCCATCTCTCTTGTCTAGGGCAGGAGTTCTCCTCCAAGTTGCCCCATCTCTCTTGTCTAGGGCAGGAGTTCTCCTCCAAGTTGCCTCATCTCTCTTGTCTAGGGCAGGAGTTCTCCTCCAAGTTGCCCATCTCTCTTGTCTAGGGCAGGAGTTCTCCTCCAAATTGCCCATCTCTCTTGTCTAGGGCAGGAGTTCTCCTCCAAGTTGCCCATCTCTCTTGTCTAGGGCAGGAGTTCTCCTCCAAGTTGCCCATCTCTCTTGTCTAGGGCAGGAGTTCTCCTCCAAGTTGCCCATCTCTCTTGTCTAGGGCAGGAGTTCTCCTCCAAGTTGCCCATCTCTCTTGTCTAGGGCAGGAGTTCTCCTCCAAGTTGCCCATCTCTCTTGTCTAGGGCAGGAGTTCTCCTCCAAGTTGCCCATCTCTCTTGTCTAGGGCAGGAGTTCTCCTCCAAGTTGCCCCATCTCTCTTGTCTAGGGCAGGAGTTTTCCCTGGTCAGGTCCAGCAGTCAGGAAAACTCCACACTGCGTATTTCTCAAAGCTCCTGACAGCTGAAATGGATTCTGTCATAAGTCTGTCACATCTTCATAGTGAAGTGAAGTCAGTGGGTTGTATTCAATCAAACCCTGTATTCAGATGATATCTTGTTCAAAACTCTCTCCATCCATCCATCCTCTCCTCTCTTTCAGAGCTCGTGTCTGAACCAGACCTCCTCTTCCTGGTACTGAAGGAACGAGACGGGACCTACTTTGCCCTCGTCACGTGTCAATCACTCAAGGGGACTCCGCCCATCACCTTCTCCCTCAACAGCAGGTCAGAGTTCATTAGCACGGAGACGGTTGACGAGCGATTCGCCACGTTCTCTATTCCAGTGGTTCTAGATCTCCACATGGGCTTTCTACAGTGTCAGGCGCAGAACGGAGACGGGGTGGTGTACGGTCAGTGGATGGCCATGCACGTTGGTAAGTCTGTCTGTCTCGCTGTCCGTCTGTTTCAAGCAAATGATTTGACCTATAGTTCTGTTCTCAGCTCAAGACCCACTGGACTTATCACCCACTAGACTTATCACCCACTAGACTTATCAACCACTAGACTTATCAACCACTGGACTTATCACCCACTAGACGTATCACCCACTGGACTTATCACCCACTAGACTTATCACCCACTAGACTTATCACCCACTGGACTTATCACCCACTGGACTTATCACCCACTGGACTAGACTTATCACCCACTGGATGTATCACCCACTGGACTTATCACCCACTTGACTTATCACAAACTACTTATCACCCACTGGACTTATCACCCACTGGACTTATCACCCACTGGACCTTTCACCCACTGGACTTATCACCCACTGGACTTATCACCCACTGGACTTATCAACCACTGGACTTATCACCCACTGGACTTATCACCCACTGGACTTATCACCCACTAGACTTATCACCCACTGGACTTATCAACCACTGGACTTATCACCCACTGGACTTATCACCCACTGGACTTATAAATTCTCATATATTGAAACTCATCATTTCATATTTGCATCTCAAATGGCATCCTTTTCCCCTACAGAGTGAAAATGTTTTTTGTAAAATGATAGCCAGTATGCACATGATAGCCACCCCCCCAGTTCCAGTAGGTGGAGCTGTGACGATGCACTACGACACCGACGTGGGAGAAAACTTCTCCATTGTGGGCCTGAGGTTCTACTGTTCCGTGGAGAGGGGAACCTTTCCCCAGTACCGCTGGTTCCTCAACGGAACTGTTCTAGAAGGCCGTGGAGACTTCTACTGGGTGGAGAACCAGCCGGAGCAATCCATTTTGTTGTTATCTGTGGGGAGGAGCAGCGCCGGAACGTACCATTGTGAGGTGTCCGACAGCTTTGATGGCACTACGGTGATCAGCAGTGAGGCGAGGTACATCGATAAAGAAGGTCTGGTCTGACACGAGTCTTTTCTTTTTCTTAAATATATTTTGATTGGATAGAGAGAGATAGCTGAAAGAGCAGTGGGCCAGATTCAAACCCATTCTGACAGCGGTACATAGAGGCCAGATTCAAACCCATTCTGGCAGCGGTACATAGAGGCCAGATTCAAACCCATGCTGGCAGCGGTACATAGAGGCCAGATTCAAACCCATGCTGGCAGCGGTACATAGAGGCCAGATTCAAACCCATGCTGGCAGCGGTACATAGAGGCCAGATTCAAACCCATTCTGGCAGCGGTACATTGAGGCCAGATTCAAACCCATTCTGGCAGCGGTACATAGAGGCCAGATTCAAACCCATTCTGTCAGCGGTACATTGAGGCCAGATTCAAACCCATTCTGGCAGCGGTACTTAGAGGCCAGATTCAAACCCATGCTGGCAGCGGTACATAGAGGCCAGATTCAAACCCATGCTGGCAGCGGTACATAGAGGCCAGATTCAAACCCATTCTGGCAGCGGTACATTGAGGCCAGATTCAAACCCATGCTGGCAGCGGTACATTGTACAAATGCTCCAGACACAGAGGCTTAGACCACTGGACCATCCCAGGCATGAGGGTCCTTGTGTGGGTAGAATGTGTCATGTTAACCTCTCTCCTCTCTCCTCTCCATCCCAGGCATGAGAGTCCTTGTGTGGGTAGAATGTGTCATGTTAACCTCTCTCCTCTCTCCTCTCCATCCCAGGCATGAGGGTCCTTGTGTGGGTAGAATGTGTCATGTTAACCTCTCTCCTCTCTCCTCTCCATCCCAGGCATGAGGGTCCTTGTGTGGGTAGAATGTGTCATGTTAACCTCTCTCCTCTCTCCTCTCCATCCCAGGCATGAGGGTCCTTGTGTGGGTAGAATGTGTCATGTTAACCTCTCTCCTCTCTCCTCTCCATCCCAGGCATGAGAGTCCTTGTGTGGGTAGAATGTGTCATGTTAACCTCTCTCCTCTCTCCTCTCCATCCCAGGCATGAGAGTCCTTGTGTGGGTAGAATGTGTCATGTTAACCTCACTCCTCTCTCCTCTCCATCCCAGGCATGAGGGTCCTTGTGTGGGTAGAATGTGTAATGTTAACCTCACTCCTCTCCATCCCAGGCATGACAGTCCTTGTTTGACTGGAATTGAGTGTGTGTGAATCTTACAGACACATGGCTCTACATAAGGTCAATGGGTTGTATGTAGTTCAATCAAAGCCTGTATTTAGATGTTTGAAGTTGTTTTTGTTTGTTTACCTCTTCTTCTTCCTCTGCCAGTGTTGAACCACCTCCCTACCACGGTGGTGGCTGTTGTGTTCGGCTGTTTCCTCTTCCTGGTTACCTTGGTGACCACCTGTTGTTTCATTGGTCTGCTGTACCGTGAGTGTACACTTTACTTATTATCCTCTCTCTCGCTCCTCTCTCTCTTTTCAGTTTGTCTCTCTGTCTCGCTCCTCTCTCTCTTTTCAGTTTGTCTCTCTGTCTCGCTCCTCTCTCTCTTTTCAGTTTGTCTCTCTGTCTCGCTCCTCTCTCTCTTTTCAGTTTGTCTCTCTGTCTCGCTCCTCTCTCTCTTTTCAGTTTGTCTCTCTGTCTCGCTCCTCTCTCTCTTTTCAGTTTGTCTCTCTGTCTCGCTCCTCTCTCTCTTTTCAGTTTGTCTCTCTGTCTCGCTCCTATCTCTCTTTTCAGTTTGTCTCTCTGTCTCGCTCCTATCTCTCTTTTCAGTTTGTCTCTCTGTCTCGCTCCTATCTCTCTTTTCAGTTTGTCTCTCTGTCTCGCTCCTCTCTCTCTTTTCAGTTTGTCTCTCTGTCTCGCTCCTATCTCTCTTTTCAGTTTGTCTCTCTGTCTCGCTCCTCTCTCTCTTTTCAGTTTGTCTCTCTGTCTCGCTCCTCTCTCTCTTTTCAGTTTGTCTCTGTCTCGCTCCTATCTCTCTTTTCAGTTTGTCTCTCTGTCTCGCTCCTCTCTCTCTTTTCAGTTTGTCTCTCTGTCTCGCTCCTCTCTCTCTTTTCAGTTTGTCTCTCTGTCTCGCTCCTCTCTCTCTTTTCAGTTTGTCTCTCTGTCTCGCTCCTCTCTCTCTTTTCAGTTTGTCTCTCTGTCTCGCTCCTCTCTCTCTTTTCAGTTTGTCTCTCTGTCTCGCTCCTCTCTCTCTTTTCAGTTTGTCTCTCTGTCTCGCTCCTATCTCTCTTTTCAGTTTGTCTCTCTGTCTCGCTCCTCTCTCTCTTTTCAGTTTGTCTCTCTGTCTCGCTCCTCTCTCTCTTTTCAGTTTGTCTCTCTGTCTCGCTCCTCTCTCTCTTTTTTCAGTTTGTCTCTCTGTCTCGCTCCTCTCTCTCTTTTCAGTTTGTCTCTCTGTCTCGCTCCTCTCTCTCTTTTCAGTTTGTCTCTCTGTCTCGCTCCTCTCTCTCTTTTCAGTTTGTCTCTCTGTCTCGCTCCTCTCTCTCTTTTCAGTTTGTCTCTCTGTCTCGCTCCTCTCTCTCTTTTCAGTTTGTCTCTCTGTCTCGCTCCTATTTCTCCTTTCAGTTTGTCTCTCTGTCTCGCGCCTATCTCTCTTTTCAGTTGGTCTCTCTGTCTCGCTCCTCTCTCTCTTTTCAGTTTGTCTCTCTGTCTCTCTCTCTCCTCTCTTTTCAGTTTGTGTCTGTCTCTCTCTTTTCAATTTGTGTCTCTGTCTCTCTCTCTTTTCAGTTTGTCTCGCTGTCTCTCACACCCCGCTCTCTCTTTCAGTTTGTCTCTCACTCCTCTCTCTCTCTTTTCAGTTTGTCTCTCTGTCTCTCTCTCTTTTCAGTTTGTCTCTCTCTCTCCTCACTCTTTTCAGTTTGTCTCTCTGTCTCTCACACTCCTCTCTCTCTTTCAGTTTGTCTCTCACTCCTCTCTCTCTTTTCAGTTTGTCTCTCTTTTCAGTTTGTGTCTCTGTCTCTCTCTCTCCTTACTATTTTCTGTCTCTCTCTCTCCTCTCTCTTTTCAGTTTGTGTCTCTGTCTCTCCTCACTCTTTTCTGTCTCTCTCTCTCCTCTCTCTTTTCTGTCTCTCTCTCTCTCTCTCCTCTCTCTTTTCAGTTTGTCTCTCTCTCTCTCCTCTCTCTTTTCAGTTTGTCTCTCTAACCCTGTTGCCTGTTTTTCCCACAGAGAAAAGACAGTATCTTGTTGAAAAGTCTACGTAAGTGAATTTACTTCCCATAACAACCTCAGCCCTGAGATCTCACCTGTTTCCCAGTGGCCAGATACTCATCCCCGTTTTCCTCCATCTCCTACAGGCTGGATCTCAAGTTGGGTCTGGAGATGCACAACATAATGGTGTTTGATGATGATGATGAAGAGTTCCTGGGTCGCAAGTGCATTATGGTGGCCGAGAATGATAACAAAGTTATCGTGTGTGTGTGTGTGTGTGTGTGTGTGTGTGTGTGTGTGTGTGTGTGTGTGTGTGTGTGTGGAAAGATAATAAGTACATACTTCACATTCAAGTTCATTTTGAACTTCCCCACAGAGTGTAACATATCCCCCTTTTCTCCCGACGAAGGATGAAGAGGATTACATGGAGGATGACGGAGTGGTGAGAGCAGCCAGGATCGTTGACTCAGATCAGGTAATGTAGCCTCAATCAATCAATCAATCAACTAACTGATCAATCAATCAATTAATCAACAAACTGATCAATCAATCAATTAATCAACGAACTGATGAATCAATCAATCAACTAACTGATCAATCAATCAATTAATCAACTAACTGCTCAATCAATCAATCAATCAACTAACTGATCAATCAATCAATCAATCAATCAATCAACTAACTGATCAATCAATCAATCAACTAACTAACTGATCAATCAATCAATCAATCAACTAACTGATCAATCAATCAATCAATCAACTAACTGATCAATCAATCAATCAATCAACTAACTGATCAATCAATCAATTAATCAACGAACTGATCAATCAATCAATTAATCAACGAACTGATCAATCAATTAATCAACGAACTGATCAATCAATCAATCAACGAACTGATCAATCAATCAATTAATCAACGAACTGATCAATCAATCAATTAATCAACTAACCCATCAATCAATCAATTAATCAACTAACTGATCAATCAATCAATTAATCAACGAACTGATCAATCAATCAATTAATCAACGAACTGATCAATCAATCAATCAACTAACTGATCAATCAATCAATTAATCAACTAACCCATCAATCAATTAATTGATCAATCAATTAATCAACTAACTGATCAATCAATCAACCAATCAATCTATTAATCCATCCATCCACCATGAATCAGTTAACCAATTAATCAATCAATAAATTAACCAATCAATCAGACTGCAGCTACACCAGGAACTGAAGAGCACCTTGGAGGATGAAATTCCACAAAATAACTTTTGAATTCTACAACCATCTAAAAAGAAGCGATTCCTACACATTCCATCACAAAGCCCTCCCCTACAGAGAGATGAACCCAGAGCAGAGGCCCGTCAGCCAGCTGGTTCTGGGGCTCTGTTCACAAACACAAACAGACCCCACAGAGTCCCAGAACAGCAACACAATTAGACCCAACCAAGTTATGAGGAAGCAAAAATATAACTATTTGACATACTGGAAATAATCACTCCAAAAAACAGAGCAAACTACAATGCTATTTGGCCCTAAACAGAGAGTACACAGTGGCAGATTACCTGACCACTGTGACTGACCCAAAATGATGTACAGACTCAGTGAGCATAGTCTTACTATTGAGAAAGGCCGCCGTAGGCAGACCTGGCTCTCGAGAGAAGACAGGCTATGTGCACACTGCCCACAAAATGAGGTGGAAACTGAGCTGCACTTCCTAACCTCCTGCCCAATGTATGACCATATTAGAGACACGTATTTCCCTCAGATTACACAGACCCACAAATAATTTGAAAACAAAAAAACCCCATTAATAAACTCCCATATCTTCTAGGTGAAATACCAGTGTGTCATCACAGCAGCACGATGTGTGGCCCGTTGCCATGAGAAAAGGGCAGCCAGTGAAGCACAAACAACACTGTAAATACAACCTGTACTTGTGTTCATTTATCTTCCCCTACTATTCGTACTACAACTATCTGCACGTTGCTAAAACATTGCACACAGCCGATAATATAACACTTGAAATGTATTTTTCAAACCTTTGTGACTGCAATGTTTACTGTTCATTTCTAATAGTTTTTTGTTAATATTGTTTTGTCTTCTCGCTTTTGTTTGTTGTTTATATCACTTGCTTTGGCAATGTGAACACATGTATTCCATGCAAATAAAATGGAAACTGAATTAATGAGAGAGAGAGAGAGAGAGAGAGACAACTGAATACAATGAACTATTAGGGAGATGTCCATTGCTACAAGACAGACAAATAAAAAATATTTTTGTTGAATAAAAGTGGATAGATAATTATGACTTCTTCTGTCTGCTACGTCACAAAGTGAACCATATGACCATGTTTATGACCAAGTGAGCCGCATCGTATCCATATTGTTCACTTTTGTGTGAAATGACATTTTCACGACGGTCCCTTGGGAGATAGCACGCCACGTACGTCGTTGTAGGCGTCATTTTACTTTCAGGAAAGTCGTTGGGGAGAAAACAAGAAGGCGGTTGGTAGTCTAGCGATCTGTGTGTTACAAGGAAGATCCGTGGCTAAATCAACGGCTGCTTGTCTTGTGACCTGTGCTGAAGTTGAGCGACAGAGATGGAGGAGACCGGGGGAGTTGGTGGCGCTAGTGCGTACGGAGCTTCGCTCGCAGGCGGTGGCTTCGACTTTCACAAGTTTGCTAAACAACCGCACACTATCGTGCGCTTCTTGAGTTGGGTGAGTTTGACAAGGCAAGGAACACAGAGAGTAATAACGGGAGTTACTTATTGACTAAAATGTTTCAAGGAAGTTGAGCACAGAGGCTTAACGTTAAGACATTGTCTAACGTCACCTGTCACTTTGTCTTTGGATAATATCTAACGCAACTGAGCGAACTATGCCGTTTGTGTTAAACGTTGATCTGATCATCCCGAATATATATTTTTTTTTTACCACAGATGGCCCTCTAATTGCATATTAGCCAATGTGTTATTGTCGACTCGTATTCCTCTTGATAGATGTATAATGTTACAGTTGATGTCACGACACTGCAAAGTACAGCTGCTCACGCGGACGCGCGACTGTTGACAACAACAATCAGGATACTATCGAAGCGATAATGGATGGTGGTTGGTTATTTTAAATCGATTAGGTCTAGCTATGTGCCTAGGCTACACTTCCAACCAGGCTTACATGGAGCTTCATTGTCAGTCCATATGCATGACATGACACAAAGTGTTGAAGATGTTACCCCCCCACACACTGAGGGGAACTAGCCCCCCCATGTGACGCCTGCTGCTGTTATTGTTTAGAAACACCACGCAGAAGTATATATCAGACTGAAAGGATTCACACAGCTGGAACCAGGCTGAAGGGAAACGTAGTGAACACGGTGTGTTTCCATGGTCTGATACAGGTGAGGTTATAGAACAATGGCCTTTCTAGGGAGTTCTTCCTAGGTTTTGGCCTTTCTAGGGAGTTCTTCCTAGCCACCGTGCTTCTACACCTGCATTGCTTGCTGTTTGGGGTTTTAGGCTGGGTTTCTGTACAGCACTTTGAGATATCAGCTGATGTGAGAAGGGCTTTATAAATACATTTGATTTGATTTAATGGGACAACAGCCTAAAGTAGCCTAAACACATGGACACTTCTGCCTTCTGAGATACCAGGGCCTGTTTGTCCAATAATGACAATCACACACACAAATTCAACTCTGAGAAAAATCGTTTCCCCCTCAACATTAGGCCTATTCTTTGACATAGGAAAAGACACTGAGAAATCGTTTCTCCTCAACATTAGGCCTATTCTTTGACATAGGAAAAGACACTGAGAAATCGTTTCTCCTCAACATTAGGCCTATTCTTTGACATAGGAAAAGACACTGAGAAATCGTTTCTCCTCAACATTAGGCCTATTCTTTGACATAGGAAAAGACACTGAGAAATCGTTTCTCCTCAACATTAGGCCTATTCTTTGACATAGGAAAAGACACTGAGAAATCGTTTCTCCTCAACATTAGGCCTATTCTTTGACATAGGAAAAGACACTGAGAAATCGTTTCTCCTCAACATTAGGCCTATTCTTTGACATAGGAAAAGACACTGAGAAATCGTTTCTCCTCAACATTAGGCCTATTCTTTGACATAGGAAAAGACACTGAGAAATCGTTTCTCCTCAACATTAGGCCTATTCTTTGACATAGGAAAAGACACTGAGAAATCGTTTCTCCTCAACATTAGGCCTATTCTTTGACATAGGAAAAGACACTGAGAAATCGTTTCTCCTCAACATTAGGCCTATTCTTTGACATAGGAAAAGACACTGAGAAATCGTTTCTCCTCAACATTAGGCCTATTCTTTGACATAGGAAAAGACACTGAGAAATCGTTTCTCCTCAACATTAGGCCTATTCTTTGACATAGGAAAAGACACTGAGAAATCGTTTCTCCTCAACATTAGGCCTATTCTTTGACATAGGAAAAGACACTGAGAAATCGTTTCTCCTCAACATTAGGCCTATTCTTTGACATAGGAAAAGACACTGAGAAATCGTTTCTCCTCAACATTAGGCCTATTCTTTGACATAGGAAAAGACACTGAGAAATCGTTTCTCCTCAACATTAGGCCTATTCTTTGACATAGGAAAAGACACTGAGAAATCGTTTCTCCTCAACATTAGGCCTATTCTTTGACATAGGAAAAGACACTGAGAAATCGTTTCTCCTCAACATTAGGCCTATTCTTTGACATAGGAAAAGACACTGAGAAATCGTTTCTCCTCAACATTAGGCCTATTCTTTGACATAGGAAAAGACACTGAGAAATCGTTTCTCCTCAACATTAGGCCTATTCTTTGACATAGGAAAAGACACTGAGAAATCGTTTCTCCTCAACATTAGGCCTATTCTTTGACATAGGAAAAGACACTGAGAAATCGTTTCTCCTCAACATTAGGCCTATTCTTTGACATAGGAAAAGACACTGAGAAATCGTTTCTCCTCAACATTAGGCCTATTCTTTGACATAGGAAAAGACACTGAGAAATCGTTTCTCCTCAACATTAGGCCTATTCTTTGACATAGGAAAAGACACTGAGAAATCGTTTCTCCTCAACATTAGGCCTATTCTTTGACATAGGAAAAGACACTGAGAAATCGTTTCCCCCTCAACATTAGGCCTATTCTTTGACATAGGAAAAGACGTGTCACATAGCAGTGAGTGGTAGCAGCACACTGCCTGACCATTTGGGTTGGTCATGTTGTAATGTCACGTTGATCCACCAGAAGGCAGTGAGAGGGACTTTCCAAAGAGGAAGAGAGAGAGGCCCAGTTAGTCAGTCTGTGGTCTGATAGGTCTAATGGTAGAGATTGTAATTTTAGGGATCTTCCTGGTTTGATTGGTCCATTAGGTTTGAGGAAGTCCAAAAAATGTTGTGTGGGTGCGACATCTATCTACTTTTCAGATGCCCCTAGGCCCTGTTCAATAATATCTAACCAAGACCAGATGCCCCTAGGCCCTGTTCAATAATATCTAACCAAGACCAGATGCCCCTAGGCCCTGTTCAATAATATCTAACCAAGACCAGACGTCCCTAGGCCCTGTTCAATAATATCTAACCAAGACCAGACGTCCCTAGGCCCTGTTCAATAATATCTAACCAAGACCAGACGTCCCTAGGCCCTGTTCAATAATATCTAACCAAGACCAGACGTCCCTAGGCCCTGTTCAATAATATCTAACCAAGACCAGACGTCCCTAGGCCCTGTTCAATAATATCTAACCAAGACCAGACGTCCCTAGGCCCTGTTCAATAATATCTAACCAAGACCAGACGTCCCTAGGCCCTGTTCAATAATATCTAACCAAGACCAGATGCCCCTAGGCCCTGTTCAATAATATCTAACCTCAGGTCTTGTAGCTACATACCACCAAGATGTCTGTTGCTCAAACAGTCTCCTCCATACAGAGACATACACTTAACAGATAACACGAGAGCCACACGGTGTAAATTGTCAGTGTAGTTGGCCTATAAGCCTGTAAGCCTGAGCAGTGTAGCGCACCAACATGTAAACAGTGTAACACAGTAGGGTCTGTGACTCAAATGGTATCCTATTACCTATATAGTGTACTACTTTTGATCAGGGCCCATGGAGCTCTGGTCAAAAGAAGTGCCCTATGTAGTGAATATGATGCCATTTGGGACACTACCTAGGTCTGGACAGAATGTGCTGTCTGTCGACACAACCACTTCTCCTCCCTGCTCCCTAGTGGTGGGGGCAGATGGGAGGTAAGGTGATACCCCATCTAGCCCCCCTCCCTCCAGTGCTCTCTCTGGCAGTGTCTTCCAATGACCCTCTCATATCCAGTGGAACACACACTCGTCATCGCATACACACTTGCTCGCTCACACACACACACACACACACACACACCATTGTTGTATGACATGGCGTAAGGAAATAACATGGGTTATCATCTGTTGGTGCTCTCACACTGTTTCCTTTGTTTCTGTCTCTTCCATCACTCTTCCTTCCCCAGTCAGCATTCTCTCTGTCTCTCTCTCTCTCTCTTCCCCAGTCATCTCTCTCTCTCTCTCTGTCTCTCTCTCTGTTGTTGTTGAATTCTCTCTCTTCCCCCAGTCCGCATTCTCTCTCTCTCTCTCTCTGTTGTTGAATTCTCTCTCTTCCCCAGTCAGCATTCTCTCTCTCTTCCCCAGTCATCTCTCTCTCTCTGTTTCTGTCTCTCTCTCTGTTGTTGAATTCTCTCTCTTCCCCCAGTCAGCATTCTCTCTCTCTCTTCCCCAGTCATCTCTCTCTCTCTCTCTGTCTCTCTCTCTGTTGTTGTTGAATTCTCTCTCTTCCCCAGTCAGCATTCTCTCTCTTCCCCAGTCATCTCTCTGTCTCTCTCTCTGTTGTTGTTGAATTCTCTCTCTTCCCCCAGTCAGCATTCTTTCTCTCTCTCTCTATCTCTCTCTCTTTGTTGTTGAATTCTCTCTTCCCCAGTCAGCATTCGTCTCTCTTCCCCAGTCATCTATCTCTCTCTCTGTCTCTCTCTTCCCCAGTCATCTCTCTCTCTCTGTCTCTCTCTCTGTTGTTGTTGTTGAATTCTCTCTCTTCCCCAGTCAGCATTCTCTCTCTCTCTCTCTCTTCCCCAGTCAGCATTCTCTCTCTCTCTCTCTCTCTCTCTTACCCAGTCATCTCTCTCTCTCTCTCTTCCCCAGTCATCTCTCTCTCTCATCTCTCTCTCTCTCTCTGTGTCTCTCTCTGTTGTTGTTGAATTCTCTCTCTTCCCCAGTCAGCATTCTCTCTCTCTCTGCTGTTGAATTCTCTCTCTTCCCTCAGTCAGCATTCTCTCTCTCTCTTCCCTCAGTCAACATTCTCTCTCTCTCTCTGCTGTTGAATTCTCTCTCTTCCCCAGTCAGCATTCTCTCTCTTCCCCAGTCATCTCTCTGTCTCTCTCTCTGTTGTTGTTGAATTCTCTCTCTTCCCCCAGTCAGCATTCTTTCTCTCTCTATCTCTCTCTTTGTTGTTGAATTCTCTCTTCCCCAGTCAGCATTCGTCTCTCTTCCCCAGTCATCTATCTCTCTCTCTGTCTCTCTCTCTTCCCCAGTCATCTCTCTCTCTCTCTCTCTCTGTCTCTCTCTCTGTTGTTGTTGTTGAATTCTCTCTCTTCCCCAGTCAGCATTCTCTCTCTCTCTCTCTCTTACCCAGTCATCTCTCTCTCTCTCTCTTCCCCAGTCATCTCTCTCTCTCTCTCTGTGTCTCTCTCTGTTGTTGTTGAATTCTCTCTCTTCCCCAGTCAGCATTCTCTCTCTCTCTGCTGTTGAATTCTCTCTCTTCCCTCAGTCAGCATTCTCTCTCTTCCCTCAGTCAACATTCTCTCTCTCTCTCTCTCTTCCCCAGTCATCTCTCTCTCTCTCTTTGTTGTTGAATTCTCTCTCTTCCCAAGTCATCTCTCTCTCTCTCTGCTGTTGAATTCTCTCTCTTCCCTCAGTCAGCATTCTCTCTCTTCCCTCAGTCAACATTCTCTCTCTCTCTCTCTGCTGTTGAATTCTCTCTCTTCCCTCAGTCAGCATTCTCTCTCTCTCTCTGCTGTTGATGAATTCAATTTCAATCCAAAGGGGTTTTATTGGCATGGGAAACCTGTATTTACATGGCCAAAGCAAGTGAAATAAACATCTCTCTCTCCCCCTCTATCTCCATCACTTCCCCAGTCAGCAGACTCTCTCTCTGTTGTTGTTGAATTATCTCTGGCTTTGATCTCTGTTACTCTCACTTTTCAGTTCTCTCTTTTTGGAACTCCCCAGTAACTATCTGTACCATTCTCTCCTGTTGTCTTTCTTTCACTGGACAGAGACACTATTTTCTCCTTTCTCTATCTTTTCCATCCCATTCTCAAAGGAAACACACATTTCTCTCTCTCTCTGTCTCACTAATATTTGAAGAGGAAATTGGTGGCATCTCTGGTCACAAGTATGTCAGTGCTGCTGGGTCACATGACGGTGGTGGACCAGTAACGAGACAGACAGGAACTGAACTGACAACAGAGGCCTGGGTCCGGTTCATTAGGCACCAAATGGAGAGAGAAAACTAGACTAAAACAGGGAGGGACTTCCTGGACTCGTCCAATAAGAAGTGTTCATTTTTGTTTTCAGTTGTAAAAGGTTTTCTGTTGTCCTAACGAACACGACCCTGGTGTTGGCATCAGGCCCTAGTTTTTCTGTTGTCCTAACGAACACGACCCTGGTGTTGGCATCAGACCCTAGGTGAGGGAGGGGGAAACGAGGCCCTGTCGGTGAGGGAGGGGGAAACGAGGCCCCGTCGTTGAGGGAGGGAGAAACGAGGCCCCGTCGTTGAGAGAGGGAGAAACGAGGCCCCGTCGTTGAGAGAGGGAGAAACGAGGCCCCGTCGTTGAGAGAGGGAGAAACGAGGCCCCGTCGTTGAGGGAGGGAGAAACGAGGCCCCGTCTTTGAGGGAGAAACGAGGCCCCGTCGTTGGAGGGAGAAACGAGGCCCCGTCGGTGATAGATGACTGGAGGGGGAAACGAGGCCCCGTCGGCGAGGGAGGGGGAAACAAGGCCCCGTCGGCGAGGGAGGGGGAAACGAGGCCCCGTCGGCGAGGGAGGGGGAAACGAGGCCCCGTCGGCGAGGGAGGGGGAAACGAGGCCCCGTCTTTGAGGGAGGGAGAAACGAGGCCCCGTCGTTGAGGGAGGGAGAAACGAGGCCCCGTCGTTGGAGGGAGAAACGAGGCCCCGTCTTTGAGGGAGAAACGAGGCCCCGTCGTTGGAGGGAGAAACGAGGCCCCGTCGGTGATAGATGACTGGAGGGGGAAACGAGGCCCCGTCGGTGATAGATGACTGGAGGGGGAAACGAGGCCCCGTCGGTGATAGATGACTGGAGGGGGAAACGAGGCCCCGTCTTTGAGGGAGGGGGAAACGAGGCCCCCGTCTTTGAGGGAGGGGGAAACGAGGCCCCGTCTTTGAGGAGGGAGAAACGAGGCCCGTCGTTGAGGAGGGAGAAACGAGGCCCGTCGTTGAGGGAGGGAGAAACGAGGCCCCGTCGTTGAGGGGGAGAAACGAGGCCCGTCGTTGGGGAGGGAGAAACGAGGCCCGTCGTTGAGGGAGGGAGAAACGAGGCCCCGTCGTTGAGGGAGGGAGAAACGAGGCCCCGTCGTTGAGGGAGGGAGAAACGAGGCCCCGTCGTTGGAGGGAGAAACGAGGCCCCGTCGTTGGAGGGAGAAACGAGGCCCCGTCGTTGGAGGGAGAAACGAGGCCCCGTCGTTGGAGGGAGAAACGAGGACCCGTCGGTGATAGATGACTGGAGGGGGAAACGAGGCCCCGTCGGCGAGGGAGGGGGAAACGAGGCCCCGTCTTTGAGGGAGGGAGAAACGAGGCCCCGTCGTTGAGGGAGGGAGAAACGAGGCCCCGTCGTTGAGGGAGGGAGAAACGAGGCCCCGTCGTTGAGGGAGGGAGAAACGAGGCCCCCGTCGTTGAGGGAGGGAGAAACGAGGCCCCGTCGTTGAGGGAGGGAGAAACGAGGCCCCGTCGTTGAGGGAGGGGGAAACGAGGCCCCGTCGTTGAGGGAGGGAGAAACGAGGCCCCGTCGTTGAGGAGGGAGAAAACGAGGCCCCGTCGGTGAGGGAGGGAGAAACGAGGCCCGTCGTTGAGGAGGGAGAAACGAGGCCCCGTCGTTGAGGGAGGGAGAAACGAGGCCCCGTCGTTGAGGGAGGGAGAAACGAGGCCCCGTCGTTGAGGGAGGGAGAAACGAGGCCCCGTCGTTGAGGGAGGGAGAAACGAGGCCCCGTCGTTGAGGGAGGGGGAAACGAGGCCCCGTCGTTGAGGGAGGGGGAAACGAGGCCCCGTCGGTGAGGGAGGGAGAAACGAGGCCCCGTCGTTGGAGGGAGAAACGAGGCCCCGTCGTTGGAGGGAGAAACGAGGCCCCGTCGTTGGAGGGAGAAACGAGGCCCCGTCGTTGGAGGGAGAAACGAGACCCCGTCGGTGATAGATGACTGGAGGGGGGAAACGAGGCCCCGTCGAGGGAGGGGAAACGAGGCCCCGTCGTTGAGGGGAGGGGGAAACGAGGCCCCGTCGTTGAGGGAGGGGGAAACGAGGCCCCGTCGTTGAGGAGGGGGAAACGAGGCCCCGTCGTTGAGGAGGGGGAAACGAGGCCCCGTCGTTGAGGGAGGGAGAAACGAGGCCCCGTCGTTGAGGGAGGGAGAAACGAGGCCCCGTCGTTGAGGGAGGGAAACGGGCCCCGTCGTTGAGGGAGGGGAGAAGGCCCCGTCGTTGAGGGGGGAAACGAGGCCCCGTCGTTGAGGGAGGGGAAACGAGGCCCCGTCGTTGAGGGGGGAGAGGGGCCCCGTCTTTGAGAAACGAGGCCCCGTCGTTGAGGGAGGGAGAAACGAGGCCCCGTCGTTGAGGGAGGGAGAAACGAGGCCCCGTCGTTGAGGGAGGGAGAAACGAGGCCCCGTCGTTGAGGGAGGGAGAAACGAGGCCCCGTCGTTGAGGGAGGGAGAAACGAGGCCCCGTCGTTGAGGGAGGGAGAAACGAGGCCCCGTCGTTGAGGGAGGGAGAAACGAGGCCCCGTCGTTGGAGGGGGAAACGAGGCCCCGTCGTTGGAGGGGGAAACGAGGCCCCGTCGTTGGAGGGGGAAACGAGGCCCCGTCGGTGAGGGAGGGGGAAACGAGGCCCCGTCGTTGAGGGAGGGAGGGGGAGAAACGAGGCCCCGTCGTTGAGGAGGGAGAAACGAGGCCCGTCGTTGAGGGAGGGAGAAACGAGGCCCCGTCGTTGAGGGAGGGAGAAACGAGGCCCCGTCGTTGAGGGAGGGAGAAACGAGGCCCCGTCGTTGAGGAGGGAGAAACGAGGCCCCGTCGTTGAGGGAGAAACGGGGGAGGGAGAAACGAGGCCCCGTCGTTGGAGGGAGGGAGAAACGAGGCCCCGTCGTTGGAGGGGGAAACGAGGCCCGTCGTTGGAGGGGAAACGAGGCCCCGTCGGTGATAGATGACTGGAGAAACGAGGCCCCGACGTTGGGGAGGGGGAAACGAGGCCCCGTCGTTGAGGGAGGGCCCCGTCGTTGAGGGGGAAACGAGGCCCCGTCGTTGAGGGAGGGAGAAACGAGGCCCCGTCGTTGAGGGAGGGAGAAACGAGGCCCGTCGTTGAGGGAGGGAGAAACGAGGCCCCGTCGGTGATAGATGGGAGGGGGAAACGAGGCCCCGTCGTTGAGGGAGGGGGAAACGAGGCCCCGTCGTTGAGGGAGGGGAAACGAGGCCCCGTCGTTGAGGGAGGGAGAAACGAGGCCCCGTCGTTGAGGGAGGGGAAACGAGGCCCCGTCGTTGAGGGAGGGAGAAACGAGGCCCCGTCGTTGAGGAGGGAGGGGAAACGAGGCCCCGTCGTTGAGGAGGGAGGGAAACGAGGCCCCGTCGAGGGAGGGGAAACGAGGCCCCGGGAGGGAGAAACGAGGCCCCGTCGTTGAGGGAGGGAGAAACGAGGCCCCGTCGTTGAGGAGGGAGAAACGAGGCCCGTCGTTGAGGGAGGGAGAAACGAGGCCCCGTCGTTGAGGGAGGGAAACGAGGCCCCGTCGTTGAGGGAGGGAGAAACGAGGCCCCGTCGTTGAGGGAGGGAGAAACGAGGCCCCGTCGTTGAGGGAGGGAGAAACGAGGCCCCGTCGTTGAGGGAGGGAGAAACGAGGCCCCGTCGTTGAGGGGAGGGAGAAACGAGGCCCCGTCGGAGGGAGGGAGAAAAACGAGGCCCCGTCGTTGAGGGAGGGAGAAACGAGGCCCCGTCGTTGAGGGAGGGAGAAACGAGGCCCCGTCGTTGAGGGAGGGAGAAACGAGGCCCCGTCGTTGAGGGAGGGAGAAACGAGGCCCCGTCGTTGAGGGAGGGGAAACGAGGCCCGTCGTTGAGGGAGGGAGAAACGAGGCCCCGTCGTTGAGGGAGGGAGAAACGAGGCCCCGTCGTTGAGGGAGGGAGAAACGAGGCCCCGTCGTTGAGGGAGGGAGAAACGAGGCCCCGTCGTTGAGGGAGGGAGAAACGAGGCCCCGTCGTTGAGGGAGGGAGAAACGAGGCCCCGTCGTTGAGGGAGGGGGAAACGAGGCCCCGTCGTTGAGGGAGGGGGAAACGAGGCCCCGTCGGTGAGGGAGGGAGAAACGAGGCCCCGTCGTTGGAGGGAGAAACGAGGCCCCGTCGTTGGAGGGAGAAACGAGGCCCCGTCGTTGGAGGGAGAAACGAGGCCCCGTCGTTGGAGGGAGAAACGAGACCCCGTCGGTGATAGATGACTGGAGGGGGAAACGAGGCCCCGTCGGCGAGGGAGGGGGAAACGAGGCCCCGTCGGCGAGGGAGGGGGAAACGAGGCCCCGTCGGTGAGGAGGGAAACGAGGGAGGGGGAAACGAGGCCCCGTCGGAGGGAGGGGGAAACGAGGCCCCGTCGTTGGAAGGGCCCCGTCGTTGGAAACGAGGCCCCGTCGGCGAGGGAGGGGGAAACGAGGCCCCGTCGTTGAGGGAGGGAGAAACGAGGCCCCGTCGTTGAGGGAGGGAGAAACGAGGCCCCGTCGTTGAGGAGGGAGAAACGAGGCCCCGTCGTTGAGGGAGGGGGAAACGAGGCCCGTCGTTGAGGGAGGGGAAACGAGGCCCCGTCGTTGAGGGAGGGAGGGGGAAACGAGGCCCCGTCGTTGAGGGAGGGGGAAACGAGGCCCCGTCGTTGAGGAGGGAGAAACGAGGCCCCGTCGTTGAGGGGGAGGGAGAAACGAGGCCCCGTCGTTGAGGGAGGGAGAAACGAGGCCCCGTCGTTGAGGGGGAGGGAGAAACGAGGCCCCGTCGTTGAGGGAGGGAGAAAACGAGGCCCCGTCGTTGAGGGAGGGAGAAACGAGGCCCCGTCGTTGAGGGAGGGAGAAACGAGGCCCCGTCGTTGAGGGAGGGAGAAACGAGGCCCCGTCGTTGAGGGAGGGAGAAACGAGGCCCCGTCGTTGAGGGAGGGAGAAACGAGGCCCCGTCGTTGGAGGGGGAAACGAGGCCCCGTCGTTGGAGGGGGAAACGAGGCCCCGTCGTTGGAGGGGGAAACGAGGCCCCGTCGGTGAGGGAGGGGGAAACGAGGCCCCGTCGGTGAGGGAGGGAGAAACGAGGCCCCGTCGTTGAGGGAGGGAGAAACGAGGCCCCGTCGTTGAGGGAGGGAGAAACGAGGCCCCGTCGTTGAGGGAGGGAGAAACGAGGCCCCGTCGTTGAGGGAGGGAGAAACGAGGCCCCGTCGTTGAGGGAGGGAGAAACGAGGCCCCGTCGTTGGAGGGGGAAACGAGGCCCCGTCGTTGGAGGGGGAAACGAGGCCCCGTCGTTGGAGGGGGAAACGAGGCCCCGTCGTTGGAGGGGGAAACGAGGCCCCGTCGTTGAGGGAGGGGGAAACGAGGCCCCGTCGTTGAGGGAGGGAGAAACGAGGCCCCGTCGTTGGGGGGGAGAAACGAGGCCCCGTCGTTGGAGGGAGAAACGAGGCCCCGTCGGTGATAGATGACTGGAGGGGGAAACGAGGCCCCGTCGGTGATAGATGACTGGAGGGGGAAACGAGGCCCCGTCGGCGAGGGAGGGGGAAACGAGGCCCCGTCTTTGAGGGAGGGAGAAACGAGGCCCCGTCGTTGAGGGAGGGGGAAACGAGGCCCCGTCGTTGAGGGAGGGAGAAACGAGGCCCCGTCGTTGAGGGAGGGGGAAACGAGGCCCCGTCGGTGATAGATGACTGGAGGGGGAAACGAGGCCCCGTCGGCGAGGGAGGGGGAAACGAGGCCCCGTCGTTGAGGGAGAAACGAGGCCCCCGTCGTTGAGGGAGGGAGAAACGAGAACCCGTCGTTGAGGGAGGGAGAAACGAGGCCCCGTCGTTGAGGGAGGGGGAAACGAGGCCCCGTCGTTGAGGGAGGGAGAAACGAGGCCCCGTCGTTGAGGGAGGGAGAAACGAGGCCCCGTCGTTGAGGGAGGGAGAAACGAGGCCCCGTCGTTGGAGGGAGAAACGAGGCCCCGTCGTTGAGGGAGGGAGAAACGAGGCCCCGTCGTTGAGGGAGAAACGAGGCCCCGTCGTTGAGGGAGGGAGAAACGAGGCCCCGTCTTTGAGGGAGGGAGAAACGAGGCCCCGTCGTTGGAGGGAGAAACGAGGCCCCGTCTTTGAGGGAGGGAGAAACGAGGCCCCGTCGGTGATAGATGACTGGAGGGGGAAACGAGGCCCCGTCTTTGAGGGAGGGAGAAACGAGGCCCCGTCGTTGAGGGAGGGAGAAACGAGGCCCCGTCGTTGAGGGAGGGAGAAACGAGGCCCCGTCGTTGAGGGAGGGAGAAACGAGGCCCCGTCGTTGGAGGGAGAAACGAGGCCCCGTCGTTGGAGGGAGAAACGAGGCCCCGTCGTTGGAGGGAGAAACAGGCCCCGTCGTTGAGGAGGGGAGAAACGAGGCCCCGTCGTTGAGAGGGAGAAACCCCGTCGTTGGAGGGAGAAACGAGGCCCCGTCGTTGGAGGGAGAAACGAGGCCCCGTCGTTGGAGGGAGAAACGAGGCCCGTCGTTGAGGAGGGAGGAGAAACGAGGCCCCGTCGTTGAGGGAGGGAGGGAAAACGAGGCCCCGTCGTTGAGGGGAGAAACGAGGCCCCGTCGTTGAGGGAGGGAGAAACGAGGCCCCGTCGTTGAGGGAGGGAGAAACGAGGCCCGTCGTTGAGGAGGGAGAAACGAGGCCCCGTCGTTGGAGGGAGAAACGAGGCCCCGTCGTTGGAGGGAGAAACGAGGCCCCGTCGTTGGAGGGAGAAACGAGGCCCCGTCGTTGGAGGGAGAAACGAGGCCCCGTCGTTGGAGGGAGAAACGAGGCCCCGTCGTTGGAGGGAGAAACGAGGCCCCGTCGTTGGAGGGAGAAAGGCCCCGAGGAGGGAGAAACGAGGCCCCGTCGTTGGAGGGAGAAACGAGGCCCCGTCGTTGGAGGGAGAAACGAGGCCCCGTCGTTGGAGGGAGAAACGAGGCCCCGTCGTTGGAGGGAGGGAGAAACGAGGCCCCGTCGTTGAGGGAGGGGGAAACGAGGCCCCGTCGTTGAGGGAGGGAGAAACGAGGCCCCGTCGTTGAGGGAGGGAGAAACGAGGCCCCCGTCGTTGAGAGAGGGAGAAACGAGGCCCCGTCGTTGAGGGAGGGGGAAATGAGGCCCCGTCGTTGAGGGACGACTAGATGGATAAATAAACATGCAGGTCACAGTGAAAACAGTCCATTTGAAACTTTCCTCTCTTCCCCTTCTTAGATTTTTTCCATCGTGGTCTTCTCCTGCATCACAGCGGAGGGATTTGTCAACAAATCGCACAGCCCCGACGCGCATTGCGTCTTCAACCAGAATGACTCGGCGTGTCACTACGCTGTGGGCATCGGGCTCATAGGTAAGTAGTCTAGTGGTTCTGGGTTACAGGTTCTAATCCCAGGGCTGACTGAGAAAATGCTGTTGGGTGAAGTTGCCTCAAGATGCTGATCTTGGGACAGTTAAGCATTTCTCCCACTAATAGTTACGATTGGGGAGGGGAAGCTGATCCTAGATCTGTGCCTAGGGGGAAACCACCCTTGAGTGGAAGAATCTGGTCGGGGCCCGGTAGCAAACCGGATCAGAGATGGCATCTCCCACCGTTGTGCCCTGGGTTCAGATATAAATAATTGTTTGTGTCTCTGTGACAATCGACAATAGAAAGTATCTCTTTATGCAGAGCTATGGTGTAGTGGTAACACTCCTGGCACATGTCATCATACGACTCCCCTCAGGAGACGAGTTGATTCCTTGTCTCATAATACGACTCCCCTCAGCAGACTGGGGTTGATTCCTTGTCTCATAATACGACTCCCCTCAGCAGACTGGGGTTGATGCCTTGTCTCATCATACAACTCCCCTCAGGAGACTGGGGTTGATTCCTTGTCTCATCATACGACTCCCCTCAGCAGACTGGGGTTGATGCCTTGTCTCATCATACGACTCCCCTCAGGAGACTGGGGTTGATTCCTTGTCTCATAATACGACTCCCCTCAGGAGACTGGGGTTGATTCCTTGTCTCATAATACGACTCCCCTCAGGAGACTGGGGTTGATGCCTTGTCTCATCATACGACTCCCCTCAGGAGACTGGGGTTGATTCCTTGTCTCATCATACGACTCCCCTCAGCAGACTGGGGTTGATGCCTTGTCTCATCATACGACTCCCCTCAGGAGACTGGGGTTGATTCCTTGTCTCATCATACGACTCCCCTCAGGAGACTGGGGTTGATGCCTTGTCTCATAATACGACTCCCCTCAGCAGACGGGTTGATGCCTTGTCTCATAATACGACTCCCCTCAGGTGACTGGGGTTGATTCCTTGTCTCATAATACGACTCCCCTCAGCAGACTGGGGTTGATGCCTTGTCTCATCATACGACTCCCCTCAGGAGACTGGGGTTGATTCCTTGTCTCATCATACGACTCCCCTCAGGAGACTGGGGTTGATGCCTTGTCTCATAATACGACTCCCCTCAGCAGACGGGTTGATGCCTTGTCTCATAATACGACTCCCCTCAGGTGACTGGGGTTGATTCCTTGTCTCATAATACGACTCCCCTCAGCAGACTGGGGTTGATTCCTTGTCTCATAATACGACTCCCCTCAGGAGACTGGGGTTGATTCCTTGTCTCATAATACGACTCCCCTCAGGAGACTGGGGTTGATTCCTTGTCTCATAATACGACTCCCCTCAGGAGACTGGGGTTGATGCCTTGTCTCATAATACGACTCCCCTCAGGAGGCTGGGGTTCAAACCCTGCATCCTTCCTGTTTCTCCCACTTGCCTGACTCACCACCTCATTTCCTTACGGTCTCAATAAAGTGTTACTTTATAAATATATATTTATCTCTTTATTTCTCCAGCCTTCCTGGCCTGTTTTTTCTTCCTCTTATTGGACGCCTACATGCCGCTGATGAGCAACGCAAAGGAGAGGAAGTACGCTGTCATGGCCGACCTGGGATTCTCAGGTGAGGAGGGTGTGTGTGGACCTAGGGTTGTGGTGTGAGGAAAGAGCTTCCAGGCACCTGGGTCTTGTTCATCATAGCACCACATGGAAGAAAACAGACTGAAACGGGGCGGGACTGCCTGGAACATACAATAAGAAATGCTTATATTTTTTCCCCCATTGATAAAAGGTTTCATAACGTTTTCAGTTGTGTTCCTTAATGAACGTGACCCTGTAGGTAGTTGTAGTGTAAATATGTATATTCCATGTTTCCTGTCTGTATCAGTTGTGTTCCCTAATGAACGTGACCCTGTAGGTAGTTGTAGTGTAAATATGTATATTCCATGTTTCCTGTCTGTTTGTATCAGTTGTGTGGACGTTCCTGTGGTTCGTGTGTTTCTGCCTCCTGACTAGCCAATGGAGTCGTACGATTGATGTCAGAGGAATCCCCCAGGACGCCGCCCGCTCCGTCATTGCCTTCTCTTTCTTCTCTATCGCCACCTGGGTGAGGAGGACTGTCACTACAGCTGCCTTACTGCCTCTCCTTTACTACAGCTACACTATGGCCTGGTCATAACTTCACCACACTGACTGACCTCTTCAGTAACTGACTGACTCCATTCATTAACTGACTGAATTATTCATTCACTAATTGATTCATTAACTGACTGATTGAATTCATTAATTGATTCATTAATTGACTCCTCTTTGTGGCTACAACAGGGAATCCTAACCTACTTCGCTTTGGGGAGATATCGCCGTGGTGTTGCCGACGTCACCCAGAGCATCTATGCCGAGTCTCCGCCGGAGCAGCACACCCCTTACCCTCCGACCTACGCCCCCTCGGCCTACACCCCCACCACCTACTCCCCGTACCCTTCCAGCGCGCCAGACGACTTCCAACAACCCCCCTTCACCCCCAGCACCATCACCCAACCCCAGGGGGAATATCAACCCCCCAACTACTGAGGGGCTCCGCGGTGAAGTTTCCCCTAGGTACAGATCTAGGATCAGCTTCACTTCCCCCATTCCTAACCTTAACCATTAGTGGGGGAAATGCAAAACTGACCCAAGATCAGTGTCTAGGCCAAGGGGCAATTTCCCCATACCATTACTGGGATAGAATTATGGAGAAAGGAAGTGGAAGCTCCTTATCACCAGACCTGGGTTCAAATACTATTTGAAATATTTGTTTTGCTTTTGTCTGTCTGGAGTGCAAGGTGGGTGGGGTTTTCACTCTGTCAACGTTTATATTGGTTTAATTTGCAACAGGGAAACTGGATGAAAGCACAGACCGATAAAGTATTTGAAATGGTTTTAAATAGTGTTTGAACACAGGTCTGCTCACTACTAATTCAGTGGCTGATGTGGTTTAAAGGAGACTTCTACCCTGAGACAGCTGAGGGGGAGGGGCAAAAGTCAGGTCCTGGTCACGTGACACTGGAGCTCACATGATTTGGGATATGCGAAAAACAGCCAATGAGAGCTCTCGTGGGAGAGGCAAGTGCTTGCTTTAGCTAATCAGTGTGCTTGTCTCCCCCCCTCTCTGTTCAGAATTCTAGTCCCCTGCTTCTATGCTCCAGAAGGAAGGAGAATGTGTCTGTCAGAGGAGGCTGGTGGGAGGAAGATATAGGAGGACCTGCTCATTGTAATGGCTGGGATGGAATAAATGGAACGGTATCAAATATGGAAACCACATGTTTGACTCGGTTCCATTTATTTCATTCCAGCCATTAGTGAGCCGATCCTCCTATATCTTCCTCCCGCCAGCCTCCTCTGGTGTCTGTACATAATAGATATTCATAGTTGAAACGCCAATTCTTTGAATGGCTGTAGTGTCTTTTTTTAAAAACATTTTATCTTTTTGTTTTCAATTTAGCACAATTATCTTGATGACATGCAAGCACAATGTTTTATTCAATGTCAAAAAAGTATGTTTATTTAATTGACCAGTGTATCGTGAGACTACTGAATTCTACAGGATAAGCCAAATGCCCAAGAAAGCCTTACTATTAATGTCCTATGTAAACTGCTGGGTTTTTGTCCCACTTCAGGAGCCGTAAGCAGACTTTGACTGTGTCCCAAATGGCACCCAATTCCCTTTATAGTGCACTACTTTTGACCAGGACCCATAAGGCTCTGGTTAAAAGTAGTGCACTATATATAGGGGATAGGGTGTCATTTAGGATTCAATCTACAATTCCTTTCTCATAACTCTTAAACCCTGTCTATCTGATAACAGTCAAGGTAAAGCCATAAAAAGCCCAAGGGAAAAAACACATTAAACCGCACGTTAAATTAAACCGCCCGTGGAAAACACAAGGCTTGTTTGCTCAACTGATCTGTGTAATATGCATGTTCCTATCTAGTCATTTATGTACTGATTGAGTTTTCAGTCATATTTTATGTCTACTGTCCACAAAAACTATAGCAACTGGATAGGTTGAAACCAGGCTTGTAACCAGGAGATAAATTAGAGTCCCAATTGTCCACCCTTCTCCCAAAGCGTGCACTGCACTGGCCTACTCCCCCCCCATGGCTTTGACAATGCAATCTCCCTCCATCCTCACAGCCAATCCTGACACCAGTGCTATGCTTTTAGAACCATGTGCACTGGAAAAGGGGGGAGAATCAGAACAGAAGTCTTCCACTGCCGCTAGATAAAGCCATCTATGGTTTGTATTACTTAGTGGGTTTCCTATCAGTCGTTCTGAGTCTCAGACCACTACCTGCTTTGTACTACTAAAGGGAAAAGTAATTCATGAATAAATCCTCTTAATGCCACAACTGACTTCAGGAACCTCAGTGTAGCAGCTGGGTCATGTTCATTAGGCACCAAATGGAAGAAAAACCAGCTACATATGAACATTAACAAACACACAATTACTGAACTTCAGAAGCTATTTTGAATACATTTTCTTGGTCCTAGAGTCATTAAATGTTCAGAGTACATTGAGGGGACTTACTGCTTTCAAAACAAGTAAAACAGTTGGAAGGTTTTTATCAGGCAAATGCTTTGTTTGTTTATCATTGCAAGAAGTTTTGCTGTGGTGTGCACTAATGAACACGACCAAGGGCTGCGGCTGTGTAGCTCCGGTCCACCAAGGTCCAAGTGTGCTTTGGCACTTCATAGATTACTACTTCAAATCATCTGACTGACTTTAAATGTAAGTCATACAGGACTAACTGAAGCACTTGATAACAATACAATACTTGGGATTTCATCAATTGCTTCTTTAAAGTGGCAACCTGCAGATACATTTTTGGACATATTAATGATCTGTACCAACTGATTCTGGAAGAATAGAACTTATAAATGCCTCATGAGGTTAGTTCAATTGTTGTACCCCATCAGAACCCAAAATAAGCATTGTTTTTACTTTACCTTGTTTGTAAACAAAGTAAATGTAAACAAACACTATTTAGCCTCAACATGGTTAACTATAATTGTGACATCATGGATGGTCAGTCCTCGTATCCATAACTCTGAGTTTGAGCCCCGTCCCTCAGCTTTTTACCGAAACGGGTGGGGAGACGGTTTGTTATTGTTTCAACGGCTGATTGCAGCTTTTAAAGGATAAGACTGAAAACGGCAGACGTAGAATCCATTAAAGGATAAGCCTGAAAACAGCAGATGTAGAATCCATTAAAGGATAAGACTGAAAACGGCAGACGTAGAATCCATTAAAGGATAAGCCTGAAAACAGCAGACGTAGAATCCATTAAAGGATAAGACTGAAAACAGCAGACGTAGAATCCATTAAAGGATAAGCCTGAAAACAGCGGACGTAGAATCCATTAAAGGATAAGACTGAAAACAGCAGACGTAGAAATCCATTAAAGGATAAGACTGAAAACAGCAGACGTAGAATCCATTGAAGACTGGCTTCTATGGAAATGTTATGCACTTCTCCTTAACAAGAACCCTGGTATACTTTGTTGACGGTGCCTTAGACTTACTGTATGTAATGTTGACACCATGGTGACCTTGAGTCCACCATGGACAAGCATAGATGTACATATTCACATATAGATGTGTGAAGGTAAATATAGACACACAAAGATACGTTGTATATAAACTCATCATTGGAGTCCACTTGGCCAAAGGGAAGACCTCACTGTGTGTCAAATGGCACCCTACTCCCTATATAGTGCACTACACTATATTGGCCCTAGTCTACATAGGGATTAGGGTGCCATTTGGGACACAGAGTTGCATGTATTAAATATGAGTGATGCTACTATGCAAGGCTAATGGAAACATTTAGGGAGGGTGGAAACTCCCTCTGTATTTCTATGTATACAGGACAGTGGAGGCTGCTGAGGGGAGGACGGCTCTGAATAATGGCTGGAATGGTATCAGACACGTGGCTGCTGAGGGGAGGACGGCTCAGAATAATGTCTGGAATGGTACCAGACATGGCTGTCGTGGCTGTCTTATGTCTGATTCCATTCCAGACATTAATATGAGCCGTCCTCCCCTCAACAGCCTCCACTGATAGTGTCACCAACCATTTCAACTTCTCCGCTAGTGCCTGTGTGAAGTGTCCTTCCTACAGAAGGCTGAAAGGCGATGGTGTAACACGCTATTTGCCCAATCAACCTCCTCAAACAGTCCATATATTTACATTATAAAACCGTGGACAAAGTCATTTAAAGCCATGATGGCACTGGAGCAAAAACTGAAGGGCATATTCAGGATGATCAAACTGTTGCCTTGTGTTCATAACTGTCAGGTTTTTGTATGGGAGATGTTGCAATTTGTTGTTTGCAATTCTGAACATACCCCCTAATTAATGTCCAGCGTGGCCTAGTAAGGCGGCATCTACACAGGCAGCCCAATTCTGATCTTTTGACCAGTGAGATCAGATCTTTTGCCAATAATTGGGGGGAAAAAAATCAGAATTGGGCTGCCTGTGTAAATGCAGCCATACTGTTCAAATTGAACCTCCCCAGTGAGCAACCTTTGTATCTATGATTGATCGATAGCCAAGACTTCTGTAAGTATGTGATTTGTAGTTTAGTTATGGGTTGTTAATTGATTGCGTTTTGTTTTCTGTAGTTGTAGGGGCGATATGTATATTTCACTTCTTGTCCATTGTTTTATCGTGTTACATCATTGGTTATCTATGTGGTTTTGATTTGCCATCTGATCTCCACCACTGATCTAAATGAAATAGTGTAGATTTGAGTTCCTCACTTATTTTACATTTATGAAATTTATTTACAATTCTGTCTCACTTAACTTTAATACACCCAAAAAATGATAGCACCAGAAACCTGTTAGTTGTGTTCTATTGAATCCATTGTTGTATAAGGAAGTGATGTCACAAGGTTCTAATTCCACTTCTGTTCTGTCTAAATGACGTGTGTGTCGGCGTGGGGCAGAATAAAATCTGCTCATAATTTGACTGGTTTAAAAAAAGACATGTTTACAAGTCCAGATTGAAGTGACTGTCTATTGTAACCATGCTACAGTACTGGTAACATGTGCTTTGGAGATTGGTGTTACCATAAAAATAATCTTAATTGGCAGCTAGTTGTACTGTACAACAATGTGCCAACTGCCAAGACCTAAACAGGTTATTTCAGTCAAGGCTAGTACATTAGACTGCAATCCAATGCTATTCCTTTCACTCAGTTCACTAGGGTGATTGGCAACTATAATGTTAAGTGTTGGGTGCATGTTTCATGAGCTGAAGAAACACAGAATTTTCCCTATACGCACAAAAAGCTTCTCTCTAATGTTGTGCACAAATGTGTTTACATCCCTGTTAGTGAGCATTTCTCCTTTGCACAAATGTGTTTACATCCCTGTTAGTGAGCATTTCTCCTTTGCCAAGATAATCCATCCACCTGACATGTGGCATATCAAGAAGCGGATTAAACAGCATTATTACACAGGTGCACCTTGTGCTGGGGATAATAAAAGGCCACTAAAAGGTGCAATTGTCACAACACAATGCCAGATGTCTCATGTTGAGGGAGCGTGCAATTGGCATGATGTAGTGGCACAACCGAGCCCCTCCACCTTAGGTTTTTTAGGGGTGATTGGCACACAAAAAAGACCTTGCACACTGAGTTATGGGTTCGACTTAAGATTTTGTAAAATCTGGAAAATGACTGAACACAAACCATAAATGAACATTAAAAAAAATATATATATATTTGTATTATTATAGGAGGCAAATCAGACCAGAACTAGAAAAAGTAACAGTTGAATATTAAGTTGTGCACACTAGACTCATTGCGTGGCAGTATGTATGGTTTAGCAGGTGTATCCAAGTCTTACAAAATATGATATGTACTAAGTATATGAAGCCCTATAAAATGACAGTTACTACACAGATACCATACCGTTCAGCGGGTTGATGGAGCTTCATTTATTGTCCAAGCTCATTCCAAGTGCAAAACTTAAAAGGGATAGTTCATTACTCCAATTAGAAAATGAAGTCAACTATCGCTTTTAACCCATCACCAGTCAAATTACCAAACCTAAAATTAAAAGGGATTGTTCACCATCTCATTCAGTTCCAATCCAAGTCAACTTCCCCTTTAAAGTCATGTGAGTGAACTATCCCTTTAAGAATAGTCTACTGGTAATGATCAGAGTTGTAGGGTGGCAAAGAGTTTCCGTGGCGATGTAGTGTTGTCAAGCAGTTTCCCTGTCATCACATGCGGTGGCGTCTCGTCCCTGTGGGGGGCGCTATTCTCCTTCAACACATCCATCAGGCCACCGTAACACTTCCTGCACCGCGCATGGTACATATCGGCTCCACCAATCACCTCCAACTGGGGGCGGGGCACAGACAAGAAACAGGAAGTGAGATCATGTCCAAATATAGGCACAGACCTAAAATCAACCTCCTTACTCCTTTGGGCAGATGTGAAAGGATCGGATGGGTTATAAACGGTGAAATGGGACACAGTGATAACTGTGATTCCTGCAGGGACTTTTCATTCCTAACTGGTTGACTAATAAAACAGGGATGATACAGATCAAGAGGGGATTTCAGAAAGGGAGAGAAGCAAGTAG
This sequence comes from Oncorhynchus nerka, assembly GCF_034236695.1. Lineage (NCBI taxonomy): Eukaryota > Metazoa > Chordata > Actinopteri > Salmoniformes > Salmonidae > Oncorhynchus > Oncorhynchus nerka. The sequence goes on along the minus strand of NC_088410.1, from coordinate 18,299,603 downwards.
ACCAGGACAGTGAATGTCAATAGAGATTGGTTGTAACGACAAAGAGGATATGAAAAACCACCAGTCTCATTTCACTCCCAGACGTTCAAGGGAATACAACCTTTGAGTCTGAAAGGCATGTGATGTTTCTAATGTATGTGATGTTTCTCCTCAGTTCTAATATAAATCACATCCCCCACCTCTTTCTCTGCCCCCAGTCTCTTGGTGTATGCTGCCTCCTTGTAACACTGCATACAGACAGCGTTCAGCTTCACAACGCTCTCAGCCAGGGGAACCAGGTTCAGGATGTCTCCAAAGGGCTGTAGACAGACAGGACAGGGCAGAGTTAGGTCAGACAGTAGTTCTCTGGCTAGTGTACTGTCTGAAACAGACAGGACAGGGCAGAGTTAGGTCAGACAGTAGTTCTCTGGCTAGTGTACTGTCTGAAACAGACAGACAGGACAGGGCAGAGTTAGGTCAGACAGTAGTTCTCTGGCTAGTGTACCGTCTGAAACAGACAGACAGGACAGGGCAGAGTTAGGTCAGACAGTACAGTTCTCTGGCTAGTGTACTGTCTGAAACAGACAGACAGGGCAGAGTTAGGTCAGACAGTACAGTTCTCTGGCTAGTGTACTGTCTGAAACAGACAGACAGGACAGGGCAGAGTTAGGTCAGACAGTACAGTTCTCTGGCTAGTGTACTGTCTGAAACAGACAGACAGACACACACATCATTCATACGCAGTTATTAATTCAAATTAAACTGAAACTCTTTAAGGAATACCTAGGATAGGATAAAGTAATCCTTCTCACCCCCCCCTTAAAAGATTTAGATGCACTATTGTAAAGTGGCAGTTCCACTGGATGTCATAAGGTGAACGCACCAATTTGTAAGTCGCTCTGGATAAGAGCGTCTGCTAAATGACTTAAATGTAAATGTAAAATATTCTATTCTCTGAGACAACTGTTACCGATGACGACATGATTACGATGCTCGACAACCAGGAGGCAGGCAGCAGACGTTGGATAGGACTCATCATCCATGTTTACCTTTCTCTGGAAGGTTCCGTCCAGGGCCGCTACGATTATAGTCTTCCCCATGTTGGCCATCTCCTCACAGAACTGCACTATGTCTGGGAACTGACAAACACAACAAAATAACAGTTAGGACCTCATTGGTAATGTAGCCTAGGTCAGTGTAATGTAGGTAATGTAGCCATTGGTAATGTAGCCTAGGTCAGTGTAATGTAGGTAATGTAGCCATTGGTAATGTAGCCTAGGTCAGTGCAATGTAGGTAATGTAGCCTAGGTCAGTGTAATGTAGGTAATGTAGCCTAGGTCAGTGTAATGTAGGTAATGTAGCCTAGGTCAGTGTAATGTAGCCTAGGTCAGTGTAATGTAGGTAATGTAGCCTAGGTTAGTGTAATGTAGGTAATGTAGCCCAGGTCAGTGTAATGTAGCCTAGGTCAGTGTAATGTAGGTAATGTAGCCTAGGTCAGTGTAATGTAGGTAATGTAGCCTAGGTCAGTGTAATGTAGGTAATGTAGCCTAGGTCCGTGTAATGTAGCCTAGGTCCGTGTAATGTAGGTAATGTAGCCTAGGTCAGTGATCTCCTCAGAGGCATTTCACAGTTCTGTTGTAGCCTTGATTCAACTAGTCAAGGGCCTGATGATTAGTTAACCAGTTGAATCAGGTGTGCTCGCTCTGGAATATCTTAAATACGTGGAACGTCTGGGGGAGACGTTTGAAAACAGGTTGGCAGAGGTCATAACACTAAGGAATATGGTGCTGATGATGCCATGTGCTTAACAGATTGATATAACAGATGCATATCAATGGCAGCTTATTTAGCTGTAGATGACATACAGGTAATGATCTAGTGAGGAACAAAGAGGATCACTCTGTTGGACACAGTGAGAGGCTAACAGACTAATGTGCTATACTTACAAACTGTCCTTCGTCGATTCCGATGACGCAGGCCTGCAGAGCTAGAGAACGCAGGTCACTCAGGCAGTTGGCTGGTACAGCTTCCATTGTGTTTCTGGTGTTTGTGTATAAATAAATAAATATACACACACATATATACGCACACACACACATTCATATATATATATATATATATAAATAAAAAGAGACCATCCTACTAAATACATTAGTGATGCTGCAATTCGGTACATTTTGCCATGGGGCAGAGAGGAAAATGAACTGTTTTACAGCTAATTTCATGCAATTCTGCACATTTTGCAACAGGGTGGAGAGAAATGTTGAACGTTTTTAATATATCTGAGTGAGACTGACAAAAAACAAAAAACCAATGGGCCCCAGGCTGGTAATTCGACCATGATAACACGTTTAAATAGCTGGCCGCTAAACTCATTTATCAATCTATAAGATGTTATCTGACATGGCTATTTGATTGTCTGTCAGTGAGTGACACAACAAGAGACACTGCCGAAGCACCGCCACATGTCACAATGACACCTTGTGTATTCTACTGTTCAACCTCGCAAAAGCAGAGGGGAAACAACTGTTGTCCTGGGTGGCAACAATGAGAATCAGGAGAAACAACTGTTGTCCTGGGTAGCAACAATGAGAATCAGGAGAAACGGGGTATTAATTAGTTCATGGGGGTGAGGTTAAATGTAATGTTATCTATACAAATCAGGAGATCATGTATTTGACATAAACCAGAGTGTTCTTACTTGTCGTGCGTGGCCATGCCCTTCTCAGAGTAGCGTGTATCTTTGGCATATTTGACCACCAAACAGTTGTACCGAGCGACCTGGAAACGACGCACTCGCCTTATCAACTCAGTGCTGTTAATAAGAAAATACATTTCAGTCAGTTATAGAAAAAAATGTATCACAAACTAGTAATACAACTACGAAGCGCTCTCTAAAACACTGACGTGGAGTAGATGGTTACAGTTTATAGGATAAATGCAATTACTAATATATTCTAATTTGTATTACTATGTAAAGTACACTACAGTAGCTTGTTACGAGCAGTGCTTGAGATGCTGATTACAGTACACCGTGTACTAATGCAGATTACAATACACCGTGTACTAATGCACTGTTACATTTGGCGGGCTACAATTCTAACGGGTTGTTAATGTTGTGCCATCAGGTTAACGGTGGTTCACTGGCTGTCGGTACAAAATCTTAGCTCGTCGTTAACAAATAAACAGATGTTTATGTAGAATTAGCGAACGGAAACCTTTTGCCTGAGAACATTGGGCCAAAGATGACCTGCAAACAAATGAGAGACAATGAGTTTGATGTGTACGATCAACATAGAAATATGAACGTACAGTCAGTGCATTGCATATTAGTTTTGTTATATGATTATAAAAAGGTTTAGGGTAACGTTGGAAAAATGCTAGCAAGCGTTTGTCTCAAAAAAAATGTGAACGTACCTGGATCTGTCCTATTGCTTTCCGTGGGGAATTTGGCAGGATTCTTGGAACATTCAAACACTCCATTACGTTAACCTTCTGTTTCACAATATTTCTAATAATTATGAAAAATAACTGCACTCTTTCGAGAGGCTGAAAAGATTACGAATGTCCCGCCGCGGCGGTTTCTGTAAACGCTTGATCAGGGTCACTGAACGAACCAATCAGCTCACAGAATAATCACGTGACAAACGCGCCAGTAGGTCAAATGTTCGTTCTTCTGGCGGGAGACTTTGTTAATTATACTCATTATGAAGTTGTACTTTCACATAACTCATTTGTGATTGTACTGAGCTCCACAGTATTTAACATGTATCTAGACAATTCATTATAATACTCTGAAGGCACTACTGTACTAATGCACTGTTACATTTGGCGGGCTGCAATTCTAACGAAGCTGTTTGAATGTTAAATGACGAGACAGAGGCATTGATGCGAGTAACCAGTCTTGTTCAGTACATCACAACACATCCGGGTATCTCAAGCACCCCGGTAAAACACAAGAGTTGCCGTAATGAACATTTACCAACAGATGGCATCACTGTGCCATCTTACATCCATAACAGGAGCTGTTATTGTTGTGCCATCAAGTTACGGTGGTTCACTGACTGTGTGGTACAAAATCTTAGCTCTTGTCGTTAACAAATAAACAGCTGTTTGTAGAATTAGCCAACTGAAACATTTTGCCTGAGAACATTGGGACACCGCGCAGACACTCGTCCCGCAGACCCGTTGACCCACTGGACCCGATGGTCGTTTTTTCCCCTACTGATCTTTTGTCCAATTCCAAAGGTTCTCTGTGTTGTGCCTCTCGGAGCCTATCTGCTGTTGTTACATTCAAGAGCAACAATGTCACGTTGGAAGGATATGAATAAGGATGTAAGTGATGTTAATATGATGTACGTTTTGTGTCTGTTCATATAATGTCACGTTGGAAGGATATGAATAAGGATGTAAGTGATGTTAATATGATTTTGTGTCTGTTTACACAGTAGACATTGTACTGTAAATATGTAACCGGTGCAGCTGTAGCTCTGCTTTGTGTGTGATTGATTGTGACTAAAGACGTGGACCTCGGATATCAGGTTGTTTTAACGCATTACAGTTCTCTTCTGCATCCAAAAGAAAATACACAACATTTGTAGAGCACAAATATGTGCGTCTCTCGTAAGTACGCGCGCCCCTATTCCCCAGGAAGCAGGCATGCATAATAACAAAACAACATGCTATATTAACATATGAACCTGGTGAAAAAAATATGATTTGTTTTTATTTTTTAAATGTAACCTTTATATAACAAAGTATTTGAACAACTGTTAGAAATATATAATAATCTGCAAGTAGCCTAGTTCCTCTTTTTCATAACCTACTCTCTTAATTTCTAAACTTTGCCTATCCGTTTGCCATTATTACTATAAAATAAAGCACCGTTTCTCATATCTAAATATCGATTATAAATGCTTTAGTTCACTGCTCATATCATCTGTTGAAACAACAAAAGTTTCAACAAAAATCTGTATGTTGACTTCTGCTATTAATCAAAAGTTCCGAATGACTACCGACTGGGGGCGCTGTTGGACTGCGCCCTCGCTGTCTGCCTGGTCTTTATGAGCTAATGTTCCCACTCCAACCAGCTTGTACCTATGGCCGCCCCGATTCACAACACACTTGTGTGTGGTTGCTTTGACAGGAGCTAGAGAGGCAGTTTTCGCCCAGCCAATGGTCGCACAGAATGTCGGCAGACGACGTTATCAAATCCCACGTGACGGCGCTCAAAGAAGGTCTGTCGATGATTGATTAACTAGCCGATAATGTTGATTATTGACAAGAGTGTGGGTTCAGGAAAGAGCAATAGCCAACTGATTGCTATAGGGATCTTCTTTAGGCTAGCCGTGACATATGGGTGGTGCCCGCAGTCCGAATAATGAAATGAATGATTGGAAAGTAACCAACTGTATGTCGTTGGTTTGATTTCTATTGTTGTTGTGCCCCGTATGGCTAACAAGTATTTCTGTATCCGTAGGTTACACTACAGTTTAGTCCAAATACATTTTTGCAAAGTAAACAAAGGGGCGTGTCTCTGTATATTTCTCCGTGTGCATGTTTTTGGTGCGTGTTTAGGTACGGAGCGTGCCCGTGGCCTGGCCCAAACCCTCCTCAACGTTCCCTATGGAGAAGGAGAGGGGGAGAAACTAGACGTCTATGTTCCCACCACCACTTCTCTAGGTGTGTGTGTGATATATCTTGTTTGTCAACAACACACCCTCTCTGATATTGTCTTCAACTAGAAGATGATGATAGAATAACAGGATAATCAAGTGACACACGTATAAACGCAACATGCAACAATTTCAAAGATTTTGGTGAGTTAGAGTTAATAGTCAATTGAAATACATTCATTTGACCCCAATCTATGGATTTCACATGACTGGGCAGGGTCGCAACCATGGGTGGGCCTGGAAATCAGCATGAGTTTTCCTCCACAATAGGGCTTTATTACAGACATAAATACTCCTCAGTCCCCCCCCATCACCACAGACAGCCCTCAGCCCCCCTCAGCCCCCCCCCCCCATCACCACAGACAGCCCTCAGGCATCTCCACAGACAGCCCTCAGGCATCTCCACAGACAGCCCTCAGGCATCTCCACAGACAGCCCTCAGGCATCATCTCTCTGATCCCAGCTACTGAGACACACACCCTCATTCTTCATCTCGTGGTGAAATTAAATAAAAGAAGGGTTTCACTGAAAACATGAAAACTGAGTTATTTTCTGTCACTGATTATTTGAGATATTACATCACAATAGTATTAAAAGGAAGCATAAACCAAAACTCTCTCCAGATCTCCTGATCTAACACTAGTGTACTGCAGCTACAGTATGTTGTTGAGACCAAAGGGGGTATACTGTTGTGTAGTACTGTAGTAATGTAGTGTTGTACTGTAGTGGAGTAATGTAGTGTTGTACTGTAGTGGAGTAGTGTAGTACTGTAGTGTAGTACTGTGGTGTAGTAGTGTAGTAGTGTACTGTGCTGTAATACTGTAGTTCAGTAGTGTATTTTTTTATTTAACCAGGAAGGACTCATTGAGATTTAAAATCTATTTTTCAAGAGCGTCCTGGCCAAGATAGGCAGCACCAAGTCATGACAAAAATTACAGACAAACAACATGAAAAACTACAAGTAATCTAGTAAAACCCATTGAATTCACGAGTAAAGCAAAATCAAAAACAGCAAATTAAAAACATTGACAGGTCAGGGAATCAGTCTCAAGATCCTTCATCAGTGATTTAAAAACACCAATCAGGACAAGTTCTTCCAGTTTAAAAGTATTTTGTAAGGTGTTCCAAGACGATGGTGCAGAGTACATAAAAGCCCTTTTACCAAATTCAGTTCGGACATTTGGAACAGTTAGCAGGATAAAGTCCAGCGAATGAAGAGAGTACCCAACACATTTCTGAACAATAAAAATGCCCAAATAAAAAGGTAGTAAACCCAAAATGGCTTTGTAAATAAAAGTATACCAGTGCCTGAGCCTACGAGTGACTATAGAAGGCCAGCCAACCCTGGTATACAAAGTGCAGTGATGCGTAAGTGTAGTGGAGTAATGTAGTGTTGTACTGTAGTGTAATAGTGTAGTACTGTGGTGTAGTAGTGTAGTACTGTAGTGTAATGTGGTGTAATACTGTAGTTCAGTAGTGTAGTGGAGTAATGTAGTGTTGTACTGTAGTGTAATAGTGTAGTACTGTAGTGTAATAGTGTAGCTCAGTACTGTAATGTACATTACTACTGTTGTGTAGTACTGTAGTGTACATTACTACTGTTGTGTAGTACTGTAGTGTACATAACTACTGTTGTGTAGTACTGTAGTCTACTACTGTTGTGTAGTACTGTAGTGTACTACTGTTGTGTAGTACTGTAGTGCAGTAAGGCAGCAGCACATTACTGACAGCCGTGACAGATGTCTAATGACTTAAATGGGATGCGGTAGCCCTTATCAAGGAGATGCGGTAGCCCTTATCAAGGAGATGCGGTAGCCCTTATCAAGGAGATGCGGTAGCCCTTATCAAGGGGATGCGGTAGCCCTTATAGGGGATGCGGTAGCCCTTATCAAGGGGATGCGGTAGCCCTTATCAAGGGGATGCGGTAGCCCTTATCAAGGGGATGCGGTAGCCCTTATCAAGGGATGCGGTAGCCCTTATCAAGGGGATGCGGTAGCCCTTATCAAGGAGATGCGGTAGCCCTTATCAAGGGGATGCGGTAGCCCTTAAAGGGGATGCGGTAGCCCTTATCAAGGGCACACAGACACAGATCCACACAGACACAGGTCCACACAGACACAGGTCCACACAGACACAGATTCACACAGACGCAGATCCACACAGACACAGGTCCACACAGACACAGATCCACACAGACGCAGATCCACACAGACACAGGTCCACACAGACACAGGTCCACACAGACACAGATCCACACAGACACAGGCAGTGCCCTGGGTTAGACAGCTCATAAGCATCTGTCCATGGATCTTCTAAGTGGGTGTTTGCGGGGGAGGGGGTGAAGGTGTGTGGAAGGATGGAAAAAATGGCACAAATCGTCATTCTGTTACCAAACTTAGCAAGTAAATTTTTTGGTAAATTTTCAGTGGAAATGGTTAAAAGTAGTTATTGTGTTGTATGGGGCTGTTTAACTTAGTTTTTTGTTTGACATATATTTGAAAGTAAAGAAATCTGAGTGTCCACATCATTCTGTTACTGTGGAATTGCCCATAACCATGTTTTCTTTCTTCTTATAGATGTCCCACTGGTAATCTACCTCCATGGAGGCTACTGGCAGTTCCTTAGGTATCTATCTATCTATCTATCTATCTATCTATCTATCTATCTATCTATCTATCTATCTATCTATCTATCTATCTATCTATCTATCTATCTGTCTGTCTGTCTGTCTGTCTGTCTGTCTGTCTGTCTGTCTGTCTGTCTGTCTGTCTGTCTGTCTGTCTGTCTGTCTGTCTGTCTGTCTGTCTGTCTGTCTGTCTGTCTGTCTGTCTGTCTGTCTGTCTGTCTGTCACTATTGTAAAGTGGCTGCTCCACTGGATGTCATAAGGTGAATGCACCAATTTGTAAGTCGCTCTGGATAAGAGCGTCTGCTAAATGACTTAAATGTAAATGTCTGTCTGTCTGTCTGTCTGTCTGTCTGTCTGTCTGTCTGTCTGTCTGTCTGTCTGTCTGTCTGTCTGTCTGTCTGTCTGTCTGTCTGTCAGTCATTTGTCTCTCTGGTCATGGCTGTGATATTGGGGAATTAATAACCATTCTACATATTCTATTTTGCTCGGGTTTTCTCATTTGGGAAAAAGTCCATCCTCGCTCCTCCGTCCTCGCTCCTCCGTCCTCTCTCCTCCGTCCTCGCTCCTCCGTCCTCTGTCCTCTCTCCTCTCTCCTCTGTCCTCTCTCCTCCGTCCTCTCTCCTCCGTCCTCTCTCCTCCGTCCTCGCTCCTCCGTCCTCCGTCCTCTCTCCTCCGTCCTCTCTCCTCTGTCCTCTCCTGTCCTCTGTCCTCTCTCCTCTCGTCCTCTCTCCTCCGTCCTCTCTCCTCCGTCCTCTCTCCTCTGTCCACTCTCCTCTGTCCTCTCTCCTCTGTCCTCTCTCCTCCATCCTCTCTCCTCCGTCCTCTCTCCTCCATCCTCTCTCCTCCGTCCTCTCTCCTCCGTCCTCTCTCCTCCATCCTCTCTCCTCTGTCCTCGCTCCTCCGTCCTCTCTCCTCTGTCCACTCTCCTCTGTCCTCTCTCCTCTGTCCTCTCTCCTCTGTCCTCTCTCCTCCATCCTCTCTCCTCCATCCTCTCTCCTCCATGACCGGAAACCAATAAGTGGTGGGAGAGAGTCAGTTTGTCAGTAGGTGAAATGGAAGTGGGTAGAGAACAGCAGGTAGAGGACAGCAGGTAGAGAACAGCAGGTAGAGAACAGCAGGTAGAGAACAGCAGGTAGAGAGGAGTCTAATTTCATACAAGTGCATTTTTCTCCACGAGGATGCAGGAGTTGAGCAAATCCATTTGAGAAAAGGCCTATATGTTTCTTCTTCCTAGTAAGGAGGAGTCCGGGTTTATGGCTGTCCCATTGGTCCATAAGGGCGTCGTGGTGGTCGCCGTGGGTTACGACATCGCTCCCAAAGGTACCGTTGATGTGTCCCTGGTTTGTGATGTCATAGTAACATAGGAGACATTATGAATGCGTCCCAAATGTCTCCCTGTTTATCTATAGCGTACTACTTCTGTAGACTGCAGCTGGGGTCTTCAGAGCACAGCAGCCTGTTGGTCTAAAATTGTGCACTCCATCTGTCCCTCGTTTGTTCCTATGTTTTCTTACTTTCCTCCTCGTCCCCCTGTTTCCCATCCAGGGAACATGGATTTGATGGTGTCTCAGGTGCGGAGGAGTGTGGTGTCCGTCATTCAACAGTATTCACACATTAGGTGCTCCCTCTTCATCAGTCTCAATCTCAGATCTGTACTTACTAAAGGCAGTATTAATGATATAGAAGCACATTTTTTATCAACTCCCATTGCCCTCCAAGAGTGGTTGAATATAATCTTTACTATCTGACTAAAGGAGATGTCATGATTTGATGATATGAATGTCTAGGTTAGGGGTTGGTTTCTGACTGGCAATCCTCTCTCTCTCTCTCTCTCTAGTGGTCTGTACCTGTGTGGCCACTCTGCGGGGGCCCACCTGGCTGCTATGATCCTTTCTACAGACTGGTCTCAGTACAGTGTGACCCCTCAGATCAAAGGTGAGAGGTTAGAGGTCAGTAGATAGCGGGTTGTCAGCAGAGACGTGAGCTCAGTAATCTTTCTCCATAACCACAGAAAGACCTGCTTTTTTATTTTGAATGATTGACAATCTTCTCTCCCTCCTATCTCCTTACCCATACATTGTCTCTCTCTCCTATCTCCTTACCCATACATTGTCTCTCTCTCCTATCTCCTTACCCATACATTGTCTCTCTCTCCTATCTCCATACCCATACATTGTCTCTCTCTCCTATCTCCTTACCCATACATTGTCTCTCTCTCCTATCTCCTTACCCATACATTGTCTCTCCTCCTATCTCCTTACCCATACATTGTCTCTCTCCCTATCTCCATACCCATACATTGTCTCTCTCTCCTATCTCCTTACCCATACATTGTCTCTCTCTCCTATCTCCTTACCCATACATTGTCTCTCTCTCCTATCTCCTTACCCATACATTGTCTCTCCCTCCTATCTCCTTACCCATACATTGTCTCTCTCTCCTATCTCCTTACCCATACATTGTCTCTCCCTCCTATCTCCTTACCCATACATTGTCTCTCTCTCCTATCTCCTTACCCATACATTGTCTCTCCCTCCTATCTCCTTACCCATACATTGTCTCTCTCTCCTCCATCCCATACATTGTCTCTCTCTCCTATCTCCTTACCCATACATTGTCTCTCTCTCCTATCTCCTTACCCATACATTGTCTCTCTCTCCTATCTCCTTACCCATACATTGTCTCTCCTCCTATCTCCTTACCCATACATTGTCTCTCTCTCCTATCTCCTTACCCATACATTGTCTCTCTCTCCTATCTCCTTACCCATACATTGTCTCTCCCTCCTATCTCCTTACCCATACATTGTCTCTCTCTCCTATCTCCTTACCCATACATTGTCTCTCTCTCCTATCTCCTTACCCATACATTGTCTCTCCCTCCTATCTCCTTACCCATACATTGTCTCTCTCTCCTATCTCCTTACCCATACATTGTCTCTCTCTCCTATCTCCTTACCCATACATTGTCTCTCCCTCCTATCTCCTTACCCATACATTGTCTCTCCCTCCTATCTCCTTACCCATACATTGTCTCTCCCTCCTATCTCCTTACCCATACATTGTCTCTCCCTCCTATCTCCTTACCCATACATTGTCTCTCTCTCCTATCTCCTTACCCATACATTGTCTCTCTCTCCTATCTCCTTACCCATACATTGTCTCTCCCTCCTATCTCCTTACCCATACATTGTCTCTCCCTCCTATCTCCTTACCCATACATTGTCTCTCCCTCCTATCTCCTTACCCATACATTGTCTCTCCCTCCTATCTCCTTACCCATACATTGTCTCTCCCTCCTATCTCCTTACCCATACATTGTCTCTCCCTCCTATCTCCTTACCCATACATTGTCTCTCCCTCCTATCTCCATACCCATACATTGTCTCTCTCTCCTATCTCCTTACCCATACATTGTCTCTCCCTCCTATCTCCTTACCCATACATTGTCTCTCTCTCCTATCTCCTTACCCATACATTGTCTCTCCCTCCTATCTCCTTACCCATACATTGTCTCTCCCTCCTATCTGTACCCATACATTGTCTCTCCTCCTATCTCCTTACCCATACATTGTCTCTCCCTCCTATCTCCTTACCCATACATTGTCTCTCCCTCCTATCTCCTTACCCATACATTGTCTCTCCCTCCTATCTCCTTACCCATACATTGTCTCTCCCTCCTATCTCCTTACCCATACATTGTCTCTCCCTCCTATCTCCTTACCCATACATTGTCTCTCCCTCCTATCTCCATACCCATACATTGTCTCTCTCTCCTATCTCCTTACCCATACATTGTCTCTCTCTCCCTATCTCCTTACCCATACATTGTCTCTCTCTCCTATCTCCTTACCCATACATTGTCTCTCTCTCCTATCTCCTTACCCATACATTGTCTCTCTCTCCTATCTCCTTACCCATACATTGTCTCTCCCTCCTATCTCCAACCCATACATTGTCTCTCCCTCCTATCTCCTTACCCATACATTGTCTCTCCCTCCTATCTCCTTACCCATACATTGTCTCTCCCTCCTATCTCCTTACCCATACATTGTCTCTCCCTCCTATCTCCTTACCCATACATTGTCTCTCCCTCCTATCTCCTTACCCATACATTGTCTCTCCCTATCTCCTTACCCATACATTGTCTCTCCCTCCTATCTCCATACCCATACATTGTCTCTCTCTCCTATCTCCTTACCCATACATTGTCTCTCCCTCCTATCTCCTTACCCATACATTGTCTCTCCCTCCTATCTCCTTACCCATACATTGTCTCTCCCTCCTATCTCCTTACCCATACATTGTCTCTCTCTCCTATCTCCTTACCCATACATTGTCTCTCCCTCCTATCTCCTTACCCATACATTGTCTCTCTCTCCTATCTCCTTACCCATACATTGTCTCTCTCTCCTATCTCCTTACCCATACATTGTCTCTCTCTCCTATCTCCATACCCATACATTGTCTCTCCCTCCTATCTCCTTACCCATACATTGTCTCTCTCTCCTATCTCCATACCCATACATTGTCTCTCTCTCCTATCTCCATACCCATACATTGTCTCTCCCTCCTATCTCCTTACCCATACATTGTCTCTCTCTCCTATCTCCTTACCCATACATTGTCTCTCCCTCCTATCTCCTTACCCATACATTGTCTCTCCCTCCTATCTCCTTACCCATACATTGTCTCTCCCTCCTATCTCCATACCCATACATTGTCTCTCTCTCCTATCTCCATACCCATACATTGTCTCTCTCTCCTATCTCCTTACCCATACATTGTCTCTCTCCTATCTCCATCTCTCTTACTCCATACATTGTCTCTCCCTCCTATCTCCATACCCATACATTGTCTCTCTCTCCTATCTCCTTACCCATACATTGTCTCTCTCTCCTATCTCCTTACCCATACATTGTCTCTCCCTCCTATCTCCATACCCAAACATTGTCTCTCCCTCCTATCTCCTTACCCATACATTGTCTCTCTCTCCTATCTCCTTACCCATACATTGTCTCTCTCTCCTATCTCCTTACCCATACATTGTCTCTCCCTCCTATCTCCATACCCATACATTGTCTCTCTCTCCTATCTCCTTACCCAAACATTGTCTCTCTCTCCTATCTCCATACCCATACATTGTCTCTCTCTCCTATCTCCTTACCCAAACATTGTCTCTCCCTCCTATCTCCATACCCATACATTGTCTCTCTCTCTCTCAGGTGCGTTCCTGGTCAGTGGTATATATGACCTCCTGCCCATCCTATCCACCTATGTCAACGAGCCTCTGAAGATGACAGAGTACGTACCACACACCCCCACACCCATCCTCCCCTGAAGATGCACCACTGAATGCTCTACCTCAGGTATTCCCAAACTGGGGTACACGCAATGCTGTCGGGGGTACACCAAATAAAAAATATATAATTTAATGTATTTTTTCTCACATTTTCAAACAGTACATTAATGTTTTCCATGGGGATATACATTTGGGTGAGTTTTTTCTCTCTCGCCTGATTAGCCTCGTTTCACTGCCAAAAATAAAATGAAACCATCGAGTGTTCAGCGAAATAACAACACAATGTCAAATACAGGGAGCCTAGTCAAATAATGAACATCCAATCACATTAACCGTTACTCATTCAATCACATTAACCGTTACTCTCTCGCGGGAAACCTTCACTCTTGTGCAGACATTTAGAAACGAAACATGACAATTTGAAAAATAAGCCACAGGAGTTTTTTTGAGCGAGAATAAAGATGACTTTCGAGTAGTGAGACATGTATAAAAGCAACAGATACCATTAATAAGAAGGGGTTAGAAGTGTCTTATATGGTGAGCTACCGAGTGGCTAGGACAGGCAAGCCCCATACTATTGTGGAGGACTTCATTCTTCATGCGCCGCGGATGTTTTGAAACAATTACTGCTTCACATACAAGCCAGTGAATTCTGTGCGTTACAGCTGGAGGAGTCAACAGACGTAGCGGGCCTGGCACAGCTCCTGGTATATGTCCGTTACGTTTATAGGGGGTTAATTAAGGAAGACATCCTCTTCTGAAAACCACTGGAAACCAGGACAACATGAGGATATCTTTCAAGTACTGGACAGGTTTGTAACATCAAATGGACTTTGGTGGTCAAGATGTGTTGGTATCTGTACTGATGGAGCAAAAGCCATGACAGGGAGACACAGTGGAGTGGTAAAGCGCATGCAAGCAGTTGCTCCCGACGCCACTTGGGTTCACTGCAGCATCCACCCAGAGGCTCTTGGGTTCACTGCAGCATCCACCCAGAGGCTCTTGGGTTCACTGCAGCATCCACCCAGAGGCTCATGGGTACACTGCAGCATCCACCCAGAGGCTCTTGGATACACTGCAGCATCCACCCAGAGGCTCTTGGGTACACTGCAGCATCCACCCAGAGGCTCTTGGGTACACTGCAGCATCCACCCAGAGGCTCTTGGGTACACTGCAGCATCCACCCAGAGGCTCATGGGTACACTGCAGCATCCACCCAGAGGCTCATGGGTACACTGCAGCATCCACCCAGAGGCTCATGGGTACACTGCAGCATCCACCCAGAGGCTCATGGGTACACTGCAGCATCCACCCAGAGGCTCTTGGGTACACTGCAGCATCCACCCAGAGGCTCTTGGGTACACTGCAGCATCCACCCAGAGGCTCTTGGGTACACTGCAGCATCCACCCAGAGGCTCTTGGGTACACTGCAGCATCCACCCAGAGGCTCTTGGGTACACTGCAGCATCCACCCAGAGGCTCTTGGGTCCACTGCAGCATCCACCCAGAGGCTCTTGGGTCCACTGCAGCATCCACCCAGAGGCTCTTGGGTCCACTGCAGCATCCACCCAGAGGCTCTTGGGTCCACTGCAGCATCCACCCAGAGGCTCTTGGGTCCACTGCAGCATCCACCCAGAGGCTCTTGGGTCCACTGCAGCATCCACCCAGAGGCTCTTGGGTCTTGGGTACACTGCAGCATCCACCCAGAGGCTCTTGGGTCCACTGCAGCATCCACCCAGAGGCTCTTGGGTCCACTGCAGCATCCACCCAGAGGCTCTTGGGTCCACTGCAGCATCCACCCAGAGGCTCTTGGGTCCACTGCAGCATCCACCCAGAGGCTCTTGGGTACACTGCAGCATCCACCCAGAGGCTCTTGGGTCCACTGCAGCATCCACCCAGAGGCTCTTGGGTACACTGCAGCATCCACCCAGAGGCTCTTGGGTACACTGCAGCATCCACCCAGAGGCTATTGGGTCCACTGCAGCATCCACCCAGAGGCTCTTGGGTCCACTGCAGCATCCACCCAGAGGCTCTTGGGTCCACTGCAGCATCCACCCAGAGGCTCTTGGGTACACTGCAGCATCCACCCAGAGGCTCTTGGGTCCACTGCAGCATCCACCCAGAGGCTCTTGGGTACACTGCAGCATCCACCCAGAGGCTCTTGGGTCCAGAGGCTCTTGGGTCCACTGCAGCATCCACCCAGAGGCTCTTGGGTCCACTGCAGCATCCACCCAGAGGCTCTTGGGTCCACTGCAGCATCCACCCAGAGGCTCTTGGGTCCACTGCAGCATCCACCCAGAGGCTCTTGGGTCCACTGCAGCATCCACCCAGAGGCTCTTTCTTGCTGCCAAGGGAATGCCTGACGGATTGAAAGATGTTTAGAACACTACAGTGAAAATGGTTACCTTTGTTAAAGCAAGGCCCCTGAACTCTCGAGCCTGCCCAACCCTACCTGGCTGAATGCTCCCCGTAGCCAGGCCAGTGCGGCGAGGTGGAATAGCTCGCACTGGGCTGTGCTGGCGAACCGGGGACACCATGCGCAGGGCTGGTGCCATGTACCCCGGCCCGAGGAGACGCACTGGTGACCAGATGCGCTGCGCCGGCTTCATGAATATGTGGACATCTATAAGTACCTAGGTGTCTGGCTAGACTGTAAACTCTCCTTCCAGACTCATATCAAACTTCTCCAATGGAAAATCAAATCAAGAGTCGGCTTTCTATTCCGCAACAAAGTCTCCTTCACTCACGCCGCCAAACTTACCCTAGTAAAACTGACTATCCTACCGATCCTCGACTTTGGCGATGTCATCTACAAAATTGCTTCCAACACTCTACTCAGCAAACTGGATGCAGTTTATCACAGTGCCATCCGTTTTGTCACTAAAGCACCTTATACCACCCACCACTGCGACTTGTATGCTCTAGTCGGCTGGCCCTCGCTACATATTCGTCGCCAGACCCACTGGCTTCAGGTCATCTACAAGTCCATGCTAGGTAAAGCTCCGCCTTATCTCAGTTCACTGGTCACGATGGCAACACCCATCCGTAGCACGCGCTCCAGCAGGTGTATCTCACTGATCATCCCTAAAGCCAACACCTCATTTGACCGCCTTTCGTTCCAGTACTGCTGCCTGTGACTGGAACGAATTGCAAAAATCGCTGAAGTTGGAGACTTTTATCTCCCTCACCAACTTCAAACATCTGCTATCTGAGCAGCTAACCGATCGCTGCAGCTGTACATAGTCTATTGGTAAATAGCCCATCCATTTTCACCTACCTCATCCCCATACTGTTTTTATTTATTTACTTTCCTGCTCTTTTGCACACCAATATCTCTACCTGTACATGTCCATCTGATCATTTATCACTCCAGTGTTAATCTGCAAAATTGTAATTATTCGCCTACCTCCTCATGCCTTTTGCACACAATGTATATAGACTCCCCTTTTTTTTCTACTGTGTTATTGACTTGTTAATTGTTTACTCCATGTGTAACTCTGTGTTGTCTGTTCACACTGCTATGCTTTATCTTGGCCAGGTCGCAGTTGCAAATGAGAACTTGTTCTCAACTAGCCTACCTGGTTAAATAAAGGTGAAATAAATAAAAAAATTAAAAAATGGCACCTGGCTCGATGCCCACTCTAGCCCGGCCGATACGGGGAGCTGGGATGTAGCGCACCAGGCTAAGCACACGTACTGGGGACACGTGCGCCTCACGGCATAACACGGTGCCTGCCCGGTCCCTCTCTCTCCACGGTAAGCACGGGGAGTTGGTGCAGGTCTCCGACCTGACTTCGACACAAGTGTGCCTCCCCCAATACATTTTTGGGGCTGCCTCTCGGGCTTCCAGCCGCACTGCTGTGCTGCCTTCTCATACCACCGCCTCTCGGCTTTCGCTGCCTCCAGCTCAGCCTTGGGGCGGCGATACTCTCCCAGCTATACCCAGGGTCCCTTGCCGTCCAGAATCTCCTCCCATGTCCAGGAGTCCTGTGATCGCTGCTGCTTCCCGTTACCACGCTGCTTGGTCCTTTGGTGGTGGGTGTTTCTGTATTCTAGAGGTGTTATTTATGACTGTGGGGTTTCCGCTGTCCGGTTAGATACCAGGGGGTATTCTAGAGGTATTATTTATGACTGTGGGGTTTCCGCTGTCCGGTTAGATACCAGGGGGTATTCTAGAGGTATTATTTATGACTGTGGGGTTTCCGCTGTCCGGTTAGAAACCAGGGGGTATTCTAGAGGTATTATTTATGACTGTGGGGTTTCCGCTGTCCGATTAGATACCAGGGGGTATTCTAGAGGTATTATTTATGACTGTGGGGTTTCCGCTGTCCGGTTAGATACCAGGGGGGTATTCTAGAGGTATTATTTATGACTGTGGGGTTTCCGCTGTCGGTTAGATACCAGGGGTATTCTAGAGGTATTATTTATGACTGTGGGGTTTCTGTTTTCCGCTGTCCGGTTAGATACCAGATTCTTAGAGGTATTATTTATGACTGTGGGGTTTCCAGATACCAGGGGTATTCTAGAGGTATTATTTATGACTGTGGGGTTTCCGCTGTCCGGTTAGATACCAGGGGTATTCTAGAGGTATTATTTATGACTGTGGGGTTTCCGCTGTCCCAGGTTAGATATTTATGACTGTGGGGTTTCCGCTGTCCGGTTATACCAGGGGTCTAGAGGTATTATTTATGACTGTGGGGTTTCCGCTGTCCGGTTAGATACCAGGGGGTATTCTAGAGGTATTATTTATGACTGTGGGGTTTCCGCTGTCCGGGTTTACCAGGGGGTATTCTAGAGGTTCTAGAGATACCAGGGGTATTCTATTTATGACTGTGGGGTTTCCGCTGTCCGGTTAGATACCAGGGGGTATTCTAGAGGTATTATTTATGACTGTGGGGTTTCCGCTGTCCGGTTAGATACCAGGGGGTATTCTAGAGGTATTATTTATGACTGTGGGGTTTCCGCTGTCCGGTTAGATACTAGAGGTATTATTTATGACTGTGGGGTTTCCGCTGTCCGGTTAGGGGGTATTCTAGAGGTATTATTTATGACTGTGGGGTTTCCGCTGTCCGGTTAGATACCAGGGGGTATTCTAGAGGTATTATTTATGACTGTGGGGTTTCCGCTGTCCGGTTAGATACCAGGGGGTATTCTAGAGGTATTATTTATGACTGTGGGGTTTCCGCTGTCCGGTTAGATACCAGGGGTATTCTAGAGGTATTATTTATGACTGTGGGGTTTCCGCTGTCCGGTTAGATACCAGGGGGTATTCTAGAGGTATTATTTATGACTGTGGGGTTTCCGCTGTCCGGTTAGATACCAGGGGGGTATTCTAGAGGTATTATTTATGACTGTGGGGTTTCCGCTGTCCGGTTAGATACCAGGGGGTATTCTAGAGGTATTATTTATGACTGTGGGGTTTCCGCTGTCCGGTTAGATACCAGGGGGTATTCTAGAGGTATTATTTATGACTGTGGGGTTTCCGCTGTCCGGTTAGATACCAGGGGGTATTCTAGAGGTATTATTTATGACTGTGGGGTTTCCGCTTAGATCTGGTTAGATACCAGGGGGTATTCTAGAGGTATTATTTATGACTGTGGGGTTTCCGCTGTCCGGTTAGATACCAGGGGGTTCTATTCTAGAGGTATTATTTATGACTGTGGGGTTTCCGCTGTCCGGTTAGATACCAGGGGGTATTCTAGAGGTATTATTTATGACTGTGGGGTTTCCGCTGTCCGGTTAGATACCAGGGGGTATTCTAGAGGTATTATTTATGACTGTGGGGTTTCCGCTGTCCGGTTAGATACCAGGGGGTATTCTAGAGGTATTATTTATGACTGTGGGGTTTCCGCTGTCCGGTTAGATACCAGGGGGTATTCTAGAGGTATTATTTATGACTGTGGGGTTTCCGCTGTCCGGTTAGATACCAGGGGGGTATTCTAGAGGTATTATTTATGACTGTGGGGTTTCCGCTGTCCGGTTAGATACCAGGGGGTATTCTAGAGGTATTATTTATGACTGTGGGGTTTCCGCTCTCTGGTTAGATACCAGGGGGTATTCTAGAGGTATTATTTATGACTGTGGGGTTTCCGCTGTCCGGTTAGATACCAGGGGGGTATTCTAGAGGTATTATTTATGACTGTGGAGTTTCCGCTGTCCGGTTAGATACCAGGGGGTATTCTAGGTGGTGTGTATGTACGCCTGTGTTTGGTGCCACCTATTTCTGTACATTTCTTGGTTGGACAATAAAGCGTGTTTTCCCCGTTCCTTGGCTCTCTGCGCCTGACTCCAAACCCAGTCACCTCTTTCAACGTTACAATTGAGGCTATGATTAAGAAGATGGAGCTCTTCTCTGTCTGCATTAACAAGGACAACACACAGGTCTTTCCATCATTGTATGATTCTTTTGTGTGCAAATGACCTCAAGCTTACGGACAATGTCATGTGATATAGTGAAGCACCTGAGTGAGCTGGGTGCACAATTACGCAGGTACTTTCCCGAAACGGACGACACAAACAACTGGATTCGTCATCCCTTTCATGCCCTGCCTCCTGTCCACTTACCGATATCTGAACAAGAGAGCCTCATTGAAATTGCAACAAGCTGTTCTGTGAAAATTGAATTTAATCAGAAGCCACTGCCAGATTTCTGGATAGGGCTGCGCGCAGAGTTTCTTGCCTTAGCAAATCACGCTGTTAAGACACTGATGCCCTATTCAACCATGTACCTATGTGAGAGTGGATTCTCAGCCCTCACAAGCATTAAAAACGAAATAAAGGCACAGCAGGTGTGGAAAATGATTTAAGACTGAGACTCTCTCCAATACAACCCAACATTGCAGAGTTATGTGCATCCTTTCAATCACACCCTTCTCATTAACCTGTGGTGAGATATTCACCATCTTCGATGAACAAATAAGGTTTTATATGTAAAATGGTTAAATAAAGAGCAATATTATTGATTATTATTATTTGTGCCCTGGTCCTATAAGAGCTCTTTGTCACTCACCACGAGCCGGGTTGTGACAAACTCACTCTTATGGTTAATAAATGTATCGTATAGTGTGTGTGGAGGCTTACAATGATGGCAAAAAACAACATTTGAGAGTACGCTAACCTGGTGCTAGAGGGGGTACAGCTGGAGGTTGAATGTTTAAAGGGGTACGGGACTATAAAACGTTTGGGAACCACTGCTCTACCGTATCTACTAATGGTCATCTAAGGTCAATGAGTAATGGTGTTTATCAATGGCCGATTTATTTGTGTGTGTTTGTGTATGAGAGAGTGAAGAAGATGAAATGAATCCTATATTTAGAGAGAGAGATGTAGTCTGTGTGTTTGACATTGTGTATGTGAGAGAGTGAAGAAGATGAACTGAATCCTATATTTAGAGAGAGAGATGTAGTCTGTGTGTTTGACATTGTGTATGTGAGAGAGTGAAGAAGATGAAATGTCTCACTCTCTGTCTCTTCACAGAGAGGTGGCTCTGAGGAACAGTCCTAGTCAGCTGGTTCCGCAGCTCAAACTCTCCTCCTCCAACTGTGACATCGTGGTTGCCGTGGCGCAGAAAGACTCGCCAGAGTTCCGGAAGCAGTCGGAGGACTACTACAAAGTCAGTACAGACTGAACACATAGAAGTAGAACACAGAATCAGAGCTGACGAATAGAATGTGTCTGAGTTCCATGGATGGAAAAACAGACATTGTCTGGGACACATTAGAATATATCTAGATTGTTCTTGTAGATTTCAGAAAGTGACAAAACAATTCACCTTTATAACACAGCTGCACCCTTATATTTTTGGGAGAGTTTTAGGGCCTAGAAAATTACTAACTTTCTGTCCCTTTTTTCTCCCTCTTTGCTCTCCCTCTCTTCTCTTCCTCTCTCCCTCTTTGCTCTCCCTCTCTTCCCTTCCTCTCTCCCTCTTTGCTCTCCCTCTCTTCCCTTCCTCTCTCCCTCTTTGCTCTCCCTCTCTTCCCTTCCTCTCTCCCTCCTCTCCTCCTTCCCTCTTGCAGACTCTGGAGTCAACAGAAGGACTGAAGGTAACATTGGAGGACGTTCCAAACACAGATCACTTCAACATCATCGAGCAGCTAGTCGACGGAGACTACCACCTCACTCAGGTAGGTACCCCCATCCCTACCTCTTTCTCCCTCTCTATCCCTTCCTTTTTCTTCTCCTTCTCTTGCTCGCCCCTCCCTATCTCCTCCTTCCCTCCCTATCTCCTCCCTCCCTCCCTATCTCCTTCCTCCCTCCCTCCCTATCTCCTTCCTCCCTCCCTCCCTATCTCTTTCCAAGTCACAGTCAACCTTTGAAGAAAATAAAACATGTATTAGCTAGACAGTGTTATTTCCTCCAGACCTTAGTGTGGTGTGCTTTTTGTGAGGCACTCTCCTTGGGCTAATGATCATTACTCATCATGAGTATCAGTTTGTCTGTCTCAAAGGTTAAGATGAACTTGACCTGTGTGACCTTTGTCTTCATGCGTCTACCTCCTCCTTGTACAGCTGCTGTTAAAGATGATGGGGAAGAGCTAAAGAGATACAGGGACACCAGCCAATCAATGAAGAGATACAGGGACACCAGCCAATCATTGAAGAGATACAGGGACACTGGCCAATCATTCATTTACATATCAACCACAAACACCTCTGTTCTGAACCACATCTAGAGGCACCACGCACCAGTTATTATGGACTGATGGCTATTGGCTAAACAAGGTGGTTAGGTAACAGGTATTGTGTTTTGTGTTACAGAACCTCCGGGGTGAAGATTCCCTTAGTTACAGTTCTTGGATCAGTTTTTGATTCCTCTTAACTTGAACTATTAGTGGGAAAAAATGCTAAACTGACCCAAGATCCGCGTATAGGGGCATCTTCACCCTGCTCCGTTACAAAAAGCTATCGCCTGGAGTTCTTCCTGGTTCAAGTCATGACCAGGAAATACTCCAGGAAATACTCCAGACCCTGCTTTATGTCTTATAGAAAGGTGGGCAATCATTTTGTCTCAAAGGCCGCATCGATATTTTCTAAATTCCGAGGATGGCCGCACAGATTTTTTCCCCGGACCGATTTGTTCGTCAAAAACAATTTGTGGGCCAGAAAAAGGGAAGTTATTTAACTTTTAGGTCCAATATAATCTCTACATACTTTCTCATTTTAAACGTTCAAGAGCCATGTTCCCTCTAAGCTGCCACTTCCTCCAGGACTGCTGCGTAGAAGGTCTTTTGAGAGTGTGTTTGTGTTAGAGAGGCACATGGTTTTGTTTGGTCTCTCCTGTGTTAGTCTCTTGTGGTCGGCTACCTCAGTAAGTCCTCAGACTGGCTGATAACCCCATAATGATGCATCCTACTCTCCTTACCTACACAGCCAACCTGTTGACATCTTTTTCTTTATTTAACTAGGCAAGTAAGTTTAGAACAAATTCTTATTTACAATGATGGCCTACTTGTAAAGCTCTTAGGAATATTTTAGGGAAATAGTCAAACTGATCCTGGACCAGCCAAAGTTTGAAAACATATTATGTGTCCCAAATTGCATCCTTATATAGTTCACTAGTTTTAACCAGGTCTATTTCACTAGGTAGGGTATAGGGTGCCATTTGGGACTGAAGCATAGCCTGCCAGGATAAAGTAGCAACACTTGTTTCCAGAGCGAGCGAGATAGCTAATCAGTTAACCAATCACTATGCACAAATTAATATTGTCTTCATGGCAATTTTGCCAATGGCCAGTCGATTTCACCGCTTGTTTTAGTGGCACAGTGTAGCTGATAACGCGCCGACAGTGGCACTTTTTTGTTTCTTTGTATTGTTACATCACTTCCTGTGTTTGTTTCTAAACCTCTCTGGACCATAGAAATAGTCCACCCATTATGACATCATTGACTTGAATAAGGATGCCTGTTCTCTGAACCATAGAAATAGTCCACCCATTATGACATCATTGACTTGAATAAGGATGCCTGTTCTCTGAACCATAGAAATAGTCCACCCATTATGACATCATTGACTTGAATAAGGATGCCTGTTCTCTGAACCATAGAAATAGTCCACCCATTATGACATCATTGACTTGAATAAGGATGCCTGTTCTCTGAACCATGTTGACTGGGAATCTTTCCCCACTATGTTGTTCACCTGTTATTCTAATTTAATTGACCTGCCATTAGAACCAGGGTTCAAATTATACATGGCCTCTTGGGGGTGCATGAACGGTGAGGGTGTTCAATCTGCCCCCCCCGTAATTCAAACCCTGGTTATTTTCTAAAGGACATGAACAGGGTCTGGACTTCTCGTGTTAACATTAAGTACATGACATGAATTGCAATCAGTATGAAGAAAGGTGAATGTTGGCATTCAATAGGGTACGTCTCGAATGGTGAAACGCAGTGCACTTTTTTAGGGAAAAGGTTACCATTTTGGACATATGTCAAATTGACCTATATAATTGTCAGATGTGTGTTACACATGGAATTAATTGTAACATGTACCCCAAAATAACCGTTTGACACTTGAATTTGTCAATCTAGAACTAAGGAATACTGTATTTTGTTTATTATTCTACCCTAATATGAAATTGTCAATCTAGATTTGCACACTAAAATGTAATAATGGTTTTATGTGGGTCATTATGCTTCTTTGTCTAGTAGCCTAAATGCTTGTTTACATTATTGTTTACATGACTAGTAATAATGTTGGTGGGAGAATTATGTAAAATATCACAATAAATGTGTATGTCATAGAAGTGTGCCATTCTGTCAAAGCTTTCTTTTTGAGAAAATATTGGTGAGTTTCAGAGATGGGTCTGTCAGGGAAAACTGTGGTTGCAAGGGAAGTCGAGCCTTTTCATAACCCTCATATGAAACGTTATAAATAGGACCATTGTTTTTGGGGAACATAAGGGATATTGTGTTCGACCAGCCTTCTGACATCCATTCACGAGAGAATATCGCGCTCTAGAGACAACGCGTTGTTCAAGAACATTATTTTAATTCTACCGCGGCAGCAGTTCTATTCGTTTCGTTTGGAGTTTTTAGGGAAATATTATTTATCTCTGAGTCTGAACTGTACTGTACCCACTTGTATGGACTGTACAGGTTACCCGAGAAGGTCAGAGTCAATGTGTTCAACTCAGCGCGAAGGACAGAATATTTTAAGCAAACGCTGGGTCAAGCGACGCAGAAAGGAACGGACCAATCAGGACGCTCGTTGGGATGCGTCGGTCGGCGGCTGTGCGTCGTCATGCGCGGCAAGTTGGCCGAGTTTCCAGAGTTCATTCCGCTCGCGCCAGGGAAGCAGCGAGAAGGCGGAAGTCGAGCTGGCTGCCTCAACTCTCTTCCAGCGATGGAGCAGGGGGAGTAGGGACCGAGAAACACCGAAACACCGGATAACCTCCTCCAAACAGTCGCTACGGGGGGACGCGGAGACCTCCCTCTCACCCAGTGAGTACGGCCTGTCTAAAGTATTCCCAATAAGTACGGTCTGTCTAAAGTATACAAAGCCAGGCATAATAAAGTAACGGATAATTTCAACTGACATGCAGTCAGTCTGGAGGCGGATTTATCAATGCTATCCAATAAGCTAGCCCCTAATGCTAAAGGGTTTTTTGCACAAGTTAGCTAGGAGCTTGCTAAAAGAGGAATATACTTTCCGAAACTATTTCCGACCTTCTCTGACTTTTTCCAGTTTCCATTGATTGACAGTCATCCAGCCTTTGACGTAGCTCCTACATGTATCATAGCTAGACCTTGATCATGACTCTGTTCCGTTACTTTACACACAGGAGTAATTGGACGAAGGCGTCTACAGTGGAGGTTTGTTAATAATAAGAGCCCAGACGTTCTGTCTGAACATTAACACGCATCACTTGCGTACGGTTTTGGAAGCATAACCTTATATAAGCGATACATACTTTTCTCAAAACAAAAGGTGGGTTGGTGTTCCCACAAGGTCATATCTCCATGTTACAGCTGTTTACGGAAGACAGACGGAGGAATGCGGCATGCTAATTGGCTGTCTCGCATGCTCTGAACACCTGTGTGTAACAGAAGGCCGCCAGAAACATGTTGTCACTGAAAGATACTGTCAGCTGCGACTGTGATGAAGCCGGTTAAAACACCGTACAGTAAGTGTATATGTGTATGTGTTTTGCATTTGTGAAATTATTTTGTGATAGGAAAGTACGGGGCTTTATGTTTCTAGAACCATGTCGCAATTGAGAATCGATTGACGTTTAGATGGAGTATTTGGCTGTTTTGGCTGCAGAGATGGTCTACCTCTGAAAATAGCATACGGTCCTTGGACCTTAAGGAGTGAAGGTATCAAAGCTAACTAGTAGCTAGATACGCATTTGGTCAGTCTGCTAGTTTGACAGTCATTCGTTTTTCTCCAAGATTACTGGGGTGTAATCATTACACCGATTCCTATAGCAAAACGTTTAGTCTGCTGCAAAACGTTTTGCAACAGAAACCCTTTACTCCATAGAGATGGATGACTCATCTTTGTATCTGATGAGTTATAGTGTCTGTGACAGAATGAGCAGTGCCATTGAAGCCAACTCCATTTTAAAGTACAGTAAAACTTCAATTAGTAGGGTATCCCGGGCATATATTTGCTTGACATTTGTTGACTGTTTTCGTGCTTGCAAGTTAGCCCTCAGTGACAATGTCCATGTTAACAGTTTATATCCACGATGAGTCCTCTATCGATATATGGTTTACTCAAAATGGAAAACGCAAGCAAGAGTTTGTATTGGACAAATTTGGGTAGGTCCATTCCTGTTTAGTTCCTTTTTCTTTGTTTGCTTCCGTTTGGTTCTTAAACAGTTTCCATAATGAATACACCCCTTGTAGTCTGGCCTGATTTCTGGCTCCACCTCTCTTCCTGTCTTCGTGGCCATGATGTCTTGTTGAAGGGACCTAGGGGTGTATCAGGGGTGTCTGCTGGTTTTGTTATTTCCTTTCGATGTTTCCGATTCAAGACGTAGATGACCAGGTGATGGGAATCCATAACATGAGTGACATGTACAGGGAGCAGACAGTTCAACATAGAGGGGTCATGCAGATAGGACATTGATCCTGCTTGGTAGTATATCTGCTGTAAACTAACATCAACCAGTTTGAATCTAGGAAAACCAGTTTAAAGGAACACAAACTGGTTTGAGGCTAGTTTGATCAGATTTAGGAGATTTTCATCTGGTTTTAACTCACAATACTGTCATCAATATCCCATAGGTATCCCAAGCTGGAAACTAATAGCATCTGATTGATTTAGTGAAGGGGAGTCCAACTCATTCCATGGAGAAACCAGCTGACACTGGGCCATCTCCTTTCACCTTGTGTCCAGTTAAGACCTGGACAACCAGGTGAGGGGAGTCCAACTCATTCCATGGAGAAACCAGCTGACACTGGGCCATCTCCTTTCACCTTGTGCCCAGTTAAGACCTGGACAACCAGGTGAGGGGAGTCCAACTCATTCCATGGAGAAACCAGCTGACACTGGGCCATCTCCTTTCACCTTGTGTCCAGTTAAGACCTGGACAACCAGGTGAGGGGAGTCCAACTCATTCCATGGAGAAACCAGCTGACACTGGGCCATCTACTTTCACCTTGTGCCCAGTTAAGACCTGGACAACCAGGTGAGGGGAGTCCAACTCATTCCATGGAGAAACCAGCTGACACTGGGCCATCTCCTTTCACCTTGTGTCCAGTTAAGACCTGGACAACCAGGTGAGGGGAGTCCCTAACTAATCAATGTCTTAATTGATCAGTCAAATACAAGGGAGGAGCGAAAACCATCAGACACTCGGCCCTCCGTGGAATGAGTTTGACGTGTGCCCTACTTTTGACCTAGTATATAGGGAGTAGGGTGCCATTTGAGACACAGAACCTGTGTTATAACAGCCTATTAGCACATGGTGAAAAGTGATTCAATCACCATGAAACAGTGGTGGTTTTGCCTCTTTTGTGTTGTTTACTTCTGGGTTAGCGCTTCGCTCTTCTGTGTTGTTTACTTATGGGTTAGCGCTTCGCTCTTCTGTGTTGTTTACTTATGGGTTAGCGCTTCGCTCTTCTGTGTTGTTTACTTATGGGTTAGCGCTTCGCTCTTCTGTGTTGTTTACTTATGGGTTAGCGCTTCGCTCTTCTGTGTTGTTTACTTATGGGTTAGCGCTTCGCTCTTTTGTGCTCCAGTCAATCAAACATCGTTACCTCATTTACCTGTATTAGGTTACATCACCTGGCTCCTTCACAAATGGCACCTTATTCCCTATGTAGTGCTCTACTTTTGAACAGGGCACTATGGTAAATTAGAGTACAATATAGGGAATAGGGTTCCGTTTGGGAAACACTTGGTTTGGAGGTTCTTTTACTCAGTCATTATTGCAGTTCTACCTCTCCTCTCACTGGCTAGAGAGAGAGGGAGGGAGGGACGGAGAGAGAGAGGGGAGGGACGGAGGGATACAAGGACAGAGAGAGAGAGAGGGAGGGACGGAGGGATACAAGGACAGAGAGGGAGGGACGGGGAGAGAGAGAGGGAGGGACGGAGGGATACAAGGACAGAGAGAGAGGGAGGGATGGAGAGAGAGGGGGGGAGGGATACAAGGACAGAGAGAGGAAGAGATGGACCTCACTTGCTGGATGAGTGGGCGGCTGAAGAAAGGGATGTGTGAGGAGGAGAGGAATATGTCTGTTGCTGAGTGCTCAGAGAGGAGGAGGAGAAATGGTGAATAACAGAACACAGCTGGATCTGAGAGGGGAAGAGATCAATAGATTTCACAGCTGGATCTGAGAGGGGAAGAGATCAATACACCTCACAGCTGGTTCTGAGAGGGGAAGAGATCAATACACCTCACAGCTGGATCTGAGAGGGGAAGAGATCAATTACACCTCACAGCTGGAGAGAGGGGAAGAGAGATCAATATGTAGTGCTCACAGCTGGATCAATACACCTCACAGCTGAGAGAGGAAGAGATCAATACACCTCACAGCTGGTTCTGAGAGGGGAAGAGATCAATACACCTCACAGCTGGTTCTGAGAGGGGAAGAGATCAATACACTTCACAGCTGGATCTGAGAGGGGAAGAGATCAATACACCTCACAGCTGGTTCTGAGAGGGGAAGAGATCAATACACCTCACAGCTGGTTCTGAGAGGGGAAGAGATCAATACACCTTCACAGCTGGATCTGAGAGGGGAAGAGATCAATACACCTCACAGCTGGATCTGAGAGGGGAAGAGATCAATACACCTCACAGCTGGTTCTGAGAGGGGAAGAGATCAATACACCTCACAGCTGGATTCTGGGAAGAGATCAATACACCTCACAGGGAAGAGATCAATACACCTCACAGCTGGTTCTGAGAGGGGAAGAGATCAATGCTGGTTCTGAGAGGGGAAGAGATCAATACACCTCACAGCTGGATGGAGAGGGGAAGAGATCAATACACCTCACAGAGTTCTGAGAGGGGAAGAGATCAATACACCTCACAGCTGGTTCTGAGAGGGGAATCAATACACCTCACAGCTGGTTCTGAGAGGGGAAGAGATCAATACACCTCACAGCTGGTTCTGAGAGGGGAAGAGATCAATACACCTCACAGCTGGTTCTGAGAGGGGAAGAGATCAATACACCTCACAGCTGGTTCTGAGAGGGGAAGAGATCAATACACCTCACAGCTGGTTCTGAGAGGGGAAGAGATCAATACACCTACAGCTGGTTCTGAGAGGGGAAGAGATCAATACACCTCACAGCTGGATCTGAGAGGGGAAGAGATCAATACACCTCACAGCTGGTTCTGAGAGGGGAAGAGATCAATACACCTCACAGCTGGTTCTGAGAGGGGAAGAGATCAATACACTTCACAGCTGGATCTGAGAGGGGAAGAGATCAATACACCTCACAGCTGGTTCTGAGAGGGGAAGAGATCAATACACCTCACAGCTGGATCTGAGAGGGGAAGAGATCAATACACCTCACAGCTGGTTCTGAGAGGGGAAGAGATCAATACACCTCACAGCTGGTTCTGAGAGGGGAAGAGATCAATACACCTCACAGCTGGTTCTGAGAGGGGAAGAGATCAATACACCTCACAGCTGGTTCTGAGAGGGGAAGAGATCAATACACCTCACAGCTGGATCTGAGAGGGGAAGAGATCAATACACCTCACAGCTGGATCTGAGAGGGGAAGAGATCAAAAGATTTCAGAGCTGGTTTCTGTGGCAGCTGGTTTCTGTGGCAGCAGGTTTGGGTTTATACATGCAGTGGTGATTTAATGAGTGACTGCCTGAGTGAGAGTGTATTTGTGTTAGAGAGGCACATAGTTTTGTTTGGTCTCTCCTGCGTTAGTCTCTTGTGGTCGGCTACCTCAGTAAGTCCTCAGACTGGCTGATAACCTCATGATGATGCATCCTACTCTCCTTACCTACACAGCCAACCTGTTGACATCTTTTTCTTTTTAAACCTTTGTTTAACTAGGCAAGTCAGTTAAGAACAAATTCTTATTTACAATGACTGCCTACTCCGGCCAAACCCGGATGACGCCGGGCCAATTGTGTGCCGCCCTATGGGACTCCCAATCACGGCCGGATGTGATACAGCCCGGAATAGAACCAGGGTCTGTAGTGATGCGGTGCCTTAGACCGCTGCACCACTCAGGAGCTCTAACTGAAGTGGAATAGAACCAGGGTCTGTAGTGATGCGGTGCCTTAGACCGCTGCACCACTCAGGAGCCCTAACGGAAGTGGAACAGAACCAGGGTCTGTAGTGATGCGGCGCCTTAGACCGCTGCACCACTCATGAGCCCTAACTGAACTGGAACAGAACCAGGGTCTGTAGTGATGC
Organism: Oncorhynchus nerka; assembly: GCF_034236695.1. Taxonomy (NCBI): domain Eukaryota; kingdom Metazoa; phylum Chordata; class Actinopteri; order Salmoniformes; family Salmonidae; genus Oncorhynchus; species Oncorhynchus nerka. The sequence goes on along the minus strand of NC_088410.1, from coordinate 18,269,182 downwards.
GGTGCCTTAGACCGCTGCACAACTCAGGAGCCCTAACTGAAGTGGAACAGAACCAGGGTCTGTAGTGATGTGGTGCCTTAGACCGCTGCACCACTCAGGAGCCCTAACTGAAGTGGAACAGAACCAGGGTCTGTAGTGATGCGGTGCCTTAGACCGCTGCACCACTCAGGAGCCCTAACTGAACTGGAACAGAACCAGGGTCTGTAGTGATGCGGTGCCTTAGACCGCTGCACCACTCAGGATCCCTAACTGAAGTGGAACAGAACCAGGGTCTGTAGTGATGCGGTGCCTTAGACCGCTGCACCACTCAGGATCCCTAACTGAAGTGGAACAGAACCAGGGTCTGTAGTGATGCGGTGCCTTAGACCGCTGCACCACTCAGGAGCCCTAACTGAAGTGGAACAGAACCAGGGTCTGTAGTGATGTGGTGCCTTAGACCGCTGCACCACTCAGGATCCCTAACTGAAGTGGAACAGAACCAGGGTCTGTAGTGATGTGGTGCCTTAGACCGCTGCACCACTCAGGAGCCCTAACTGAAGTGGAACAGAACCAGGGTCTGTAGTGATGTGGTGCACCACCACTCAGGAGCCCTAACTGAAGTGGAACAGAACCAGGGTCTGTAGTGATGTGGTGCCTTAGACCGCTGCACCACTCAGGATCCCTAACTGAAGTGGAACAGAACCAGGGTCTGTAGTGATGCGGTGCCTTAGACCGCTGCACCACTCAGGAGCCCTAACTGAAGTGGAACAGAACCAGGGTCTGTAGTGATGTGGTGCCTTAGACCGCTGCACCACTCAGGATCCCTAACTGAAGTGGAACAGAACCAGAGTCTGTAGTGATGTGGTGCCTTAGACCGCTGCACCACTCAGGAGCCCTAACTGAAATGGAACAGAACCAGGGTCTGTAGTGATGCGGTGCCTTAGACCGCTGCACCACTCAGGAGCTCTAACTGAAGTGGAACAGAACCAGGGTCTGTAGTGATGCGGTGCCTTAGACCGCTGCACCACTCAGGAGCCCTAACTGAAGTGGAACAGAACCAGGGTCTGTAGTGATGCGGTGCCTTAGACCGCTGCACCACTCAGGAGCCCTAACTGAAGTGGAACAGAACCAGGGTCTGTAGTGATGTGGTGCCTTAGACCGCTGCACCACTCAGGAGCCCTAACTGAAGTGGAACAGAACCAGGGTCTGTAGTGATGTGGTGCCTTAGACCGCTGCACCACTCAGGATCCCTAACTGAAGTGGAACAGAACCAGAGTCTGTAGTGATGTGGTGCCTTAGACCGCTGCACCACTCAGGAGCCCTAACTGAAATGGAACAGAACCAGGGTCTGTAGTGATGCGGTGCCTTAGACCGCTGCACCACTCAGGAGCTCTAACTGAAGTGGAACAGAACCAGGGTCTGTAGTGATGCGGTGCCTTAGACCGCTGCACCACTCAGGAGCCCTAACTGAAGTGGAACAGAACCAGGGTCTGTAGTGATGCGGCGCCTTAGACCGCTGCACCACTCAGGAGCCCTAACTGAAGTGGAACAGAACCAGGGTCTGTAGTGATGCGGTGCCTTAGACCGCTGCACCACTCAGGAGCCCTAACTGAAGTGGAACAGAACCAGGGTCTGTAGTGATGTGGTGCCTTAGACCGCTGCACCACTCAGGAGCCCTAACTGAAGTGGAACAGAACCAGGGTCTGTAGTGATGCGGTGCCTTAGACCGCTGCACCACTCAGGAGCCCTAACTGAAGTGGAACAGAACCAGGGTCTGTAGTGATGTGGTGCCTTAGACCGCTGCACCACTCAGGAGCCCTAACTGAAGTGGAACAGAACCAGTGTTTATGTAACAGATTTTCTTTCCAAAATGGTTCCCTATTCCCTACATAGTGCACTGCTTTTCAACCCTATGGCCCCTGGTCAAAGGGCCTCAAACAGGAAATATGGTGCCGTTTTGGACACCGTCTCTCCTAGACCAGAGGCAGATAGCATCTAGGGAGACGCCACTCCACGGTAGTTGGTTCCACTTACAGAGCAAATGTGTGTTTCCCTGGGTTCAAATACTATTTAAAATCATTTCAAATACACGATCTGGGCTTGATTGAGCTTGCCTGGCACAGTGGAACCAATAGAATAGTTGCAGGCGGTCAAACCCCACCCATCTGGAACTAGAGATCAAACGCTAAAAGTCTTTGAAAGATTTCAAATAGTATTTGAACCCTGGTAGGTATTCTACAGTATTGTAGTGTCTAGCCCTTGCTGCCTGTCTTGAAGCATTGCGTGACTCAGTAGTACAAGTGAGTGGGTGCGTAACTGTGACTGAGGAACAACGGAACTAGTACCTACCTGTCCTCTACCTTTTAAGTCTGTTGCCCCTAGCAACCATGATGCAAGACTGGCAGAGAACATGTCATCTTGTTTGTAGCAGTACTGTACCACACAGACACAGAGCCCTCTCCAGTTTCAACTGCCATGACACCCTATTCCCTACATAGAGCCTTATGGGACCATGTCAACAGTCGTGCACTGCATACAGAATGTGTGTTCAGGTAGGGAGAAGGTGCCCCTAGATGCTGTTGTTGGGTCAGTTTGGCATTTTCCCTACTTCTAGTTAAAGATAGGACTGGGGTAGGTGAAGCTGATTCTGGATCTGTACCTAGTGGTAAACTACACCCAGAAGCACTGGTAGCCCAGGGTCGTATTCATTAGTGCAAACGTGTTGCAACAGGAAATGTAATGCAAAGTAAACTGAGATTCTTTCCTATTGGATAAGTTCAGTTTCTGTCTGTTTTCTTTCATTTAATGTGTAGTGAATACGACCCAGTCCTGGGGAGCCTTGTTCAGTCACTAGCTGGTTTAGTGAATACGACCCAGTCCTGGGGAGCCTTGTCCAGTCACTAGCTGGTTTAGTGTCTAGTGAATACGACCCAGTCCTGGGGAGCCCTGTTCAGTCACTAGCTGGTTTAGTGAATACGACCCAGTCCTGGGGAGCCTTGTCCAGTCACTAGCTGGTTTAGTGTCTAGTGAATACGACCCAGTCCTGGGGAGCCTTGTTCAGTCACTAGCTGGTTTAGTGAATACGACCCAGTCCTGGGGAGCCTTGTCCAGTCACTAGCTGGTTTAGTGTCTAGTGAATACGACCCAGTCCTGGGGAGCCTTGTCCAGTCACTAGCTGGTTTAGTGAATACGACCCAGTCCTGGGGAGCCTTGTCCAGTCACTAGCTGGTTTAGTGAATACGACCCAGTCCTGGGGAGCCTTGTCCAGTCACTAGCTGGTTTAGTGAATACGACCCAGTCCTGGGGAGCCTTGTCCAGTCACTAGCTGGTTTAGTTTAGTGAATACGACCCAGTCCTGGGGAGCCTTGTCCAGTCACTAGCTGGTTTAGTGAATACGACCCAGTCCTGGGGAGCCTTGTCCAGTCACTAGCTGGTTTAGTGAATACGACCCAGTCCTGGGGAGCCTTGTCCAGTCACTAGCTGGTTTAGTGAATACGACCCAGTCCTGGGGAGCCTTGTCCAGTCACTAGCTGGTTTAGTGTCTAGTGAATACGACCCAGTCCTGGGGAGCCTTGTTCAGTCACTAGCTGGTTTAGTGAATACGACCCAGTCCTGGGGAGCCTTGTCCAGTCACTAGCTGGTTTAGTGAATACGACCCAGTCCTGGGGAGCCTTGTCCAGTCACTAGCTGGTTTAGTGAATACGACCCAGTCCTGGGGAGCCTTGTCCAGTCACTAGCTGGTTTAGTGAATACGACCCAGTCCTGGGGAGCCTTGTCCAGTCACTAGCTGGTTTAGTGAATACGACCCAGTCCTGGGGAGCCTTGTCCAGTCACTAGCTGGTTTAGTGAATACGACCCAGTCCTGGGGAGCCTTGTCCAGTCACTAGCTGGTTTAGTGTCTAGTGAATACGACCCAGTCCTGGGGAGCCTTGTTCAGTCACTAGCTGGTTTAGTGAATACGACCCAGTCCTGGGGAGCCTTGTCCAGTCACTAGCTGGTTTAGTGTCTAGTGAATACGACCCAGTCCTGGGGAGCCTTGTTCAGTCACTAGCTGGTTTAGTGTCTAGTGAATACGACCCAGTCCCGGGGAGCCTTGTCCAGTCACTAGCTGGTTTAGTGAATACGACCCAGTCCTGGGGAGCCTTGTCCAGTCACTAGCTGGTTTAGTGAATACGACCCAGTCCTGGGGAGCCTTGTCCAGTCACTAGCTGGTTTAGTGAATACGACCCAGTCCTGGGGAGCCTTGTCCAGTCACTAGCTGGTTTAGTGTCTAGTGAATACCACCCAGTCCTGGAGAGCCTTGTCCAGTCACTAGCTGGTTTAGTGAATACGACCCAGTCCTGGGGAGCCTTGTCCAGTCACTAGCTGGTTTAGTGAATACGACCCAGTCCTGGGGAGCCTTGTCCAGTCACTAGCTGGTTTAGTGAATACGACCCAGTCCTGGGGAGCCTTGTTCAGTCACTAGCTGGTTTAGTGAATACGACCCAGTCCTGGGGAGCCTTGTTCAGTCACTAGCTGGTTTAGTGAATACGACCCAGTCCTGGGGAGCCTTGTCCAGTCACTAGCTGGTTTAGTGAATACGACCCAGTCCTGGGGAGCCTTGTCCAGTCACTAGCTGGTTTAGTGAATACGACCCAGTCCTGGGGAGCCTTGTCCAGTCACTAGCTGGTTTAGTGTCTAGTGAATACGACCCAGTCCTGGGGAGCCTTGTCCAGTCACTAGCTGGTTTAGTGAATACGACCCAGTCCTGGGGAGCCTTGTCCAGTCACTAGCTGGTTTGCATCTAATTTGCTGACAGATCTTCATGCAAATATTTTAAAAAGTAAAACATTTGATCATTTTCCCCACAGTGGGGTTTCCTCCAAACAGACTTGTTGTGGTTGATGTCTTGGTGAACAAAATGTACTTTTTAACTTACATTTCTATTTAGTACATGAAAACTTAAAGTTCAATGTGTTTCCATCACATGTTCCCCTCCGCGTGTTCTCTAGCCACAGCTGTCACATGCAGTGTGGGTAGGCTACCTACCATGCAGTGTGGGTAGGCTACCTACCATGCAGTGTGGGTAGGCTACCGACATTATGATGTTACTATGGACAAGAACAAGAGTTGTTTTATTAGTCAAGCAGCAGTGAAGCATCAATCATCACGTCACCAGAATCAAACCCTTGATATTTATTGAAAGGAGCATCAAGCTCATCACTGTGCACTTTCTCCCACACGGTGAAGTTGATTATAACTTATTTCATCTGTAGCCTAATAAACTGCATGCTGTCCTGAGTCGTAGTGGGAGGACCACACACACCATCTCATCACTGTGCACTTTCTCCCCACACGGTGAAGTTCATTATAACTTATTTCATCTGTAGCCTAATAAACTGCATGCTGTCCTGAGTCGTAGTGGGAGGACCACACACACCATCTCATCACTGTGCACTTTCTCCCCACACGGTGAAGTTCATTATAACTTATTTCATCTGTAGCCTAATAAACTGCATGCTGTCCTGAGTCGTAGTGGGAGGACCACACACACCATCTCATCACTGTGCACTTTCTCCCCACACGGTGAAGTTCATTATAACTTATTTCATCTGTAGCCTAATAAACTGCATGCTGTCCTGAGTCGTAGTGGGAGGACCACACACACCATCTCATCACTGTGCACTTTCTCCCCACACGGTGAAGTTCATTATAACTTATTTCATCTGTAGCCTAATAAACTGCATGCTGTCCTGAGTCGTAGTGGGAGGACCACACACACCATCTCATCACTGTGCACTTTCTCCCCACACGGTGAAGTTCATTATAACTTATTTCATCTGTAGCCTAATAAACTGCATGCTGTCCTGAGTCGTAGTGGGAGGACCACACACACCATCTCATCACTGTGCACTTTCTCCCCACACGGTGAAGTTCATTATAACTTATTTCATCTGTAGCCTAATAAACTGCATGCTGTCCTGAGTCGTAGTGGGAGGACCACACACACCATCTCATCACTGTACACTTTCACCACCCTGTGAAGTTCATTATAACTTATTTCATCTGTAGCCTAATAAACTGCATGCTGTCCTGAGTCGTAGTGGGAGGACCACACACACCATCTCATCACTGTACACTTTCACCACCCTGTGAAGTTCATTATAACTTATTTCATCTGTAGCCTAATAAACTGCATGCTGTCCTGAGTCGTAGTGGGAGGACCACACACACCATCTCATCACTGTGCACTTTCTCCCCACACGGTGAAGTTCATTATAACTTATTTCATCTGTAGCCTAATAAACTGCATGCTGTCCTGAGTCGTAGTGGGAGGACCACACACACCATCTCATCACTGTGCACTTTCTCCCACACGGTGAAGTTCATTATAACTTATTTCATCTGTAGCCTAATAAACTGCATGCTGTCCTGAGTCGTAGTGGGAGGACCACACACACCATCTCATCACTGTGCACTTTCTCCCCACACGGTGAAGTTCATTATAACTTATTTCATCTGTAGCCTAATAAACTGCATGCTGTCCTGAGTCGTAGTGGGAGGACCACACACACCATCTCATCACTGTGCACTTTCTCCCCACACGGTGAAGTTCATTATAACTTATTTCATCTGTAGCCTAATAAACTGCATGCTGTCCTGAGTCGTAGTGGGAGGACCACACACACCATCTCATCACTGTGCACTTTCTCCCCACACGGTGAAGTTCATTATAACTTATTTCATCTGTAGCCTAATAAACTGCATGCTGTCCTGAGTCGTAGTGGGAGGACCACACACACATCTCATCACTGTGCACTTTCTCCCCACACGGTGAAGTTCATTATAACTTATTTCATCTGTAGCCTAATAAACTGCATGCTGTCCTGAGTCGTAGTGGGAGGACCACACACACCATCTCATCACTGTGCACTTTCTCCCCACACGGTGAAGTTCATTATAACTTATTTCATCTGTAGTCTAATAAACTGCATGCTGTCCTGAGTCGTAGTGGGAGGACCACACACACCATCTCATCACGTGACTCCATGTTTACTTCCATATGATGTATAAATAACCAATATTTGCTGATAAAGGCGTTTCCACCACCATCTCTCACATAATACATTTTACAGACACCAAAAGATCCACCATGTCGAACGAACAAATTATCTCTCGGAATTAAATACAATTTTACAGAAGCGACCTGTTTCCATCTCAGCTGTCGTGATTTCATTTTCATTTTTATAAGGGATGACTTGACTGTGGGTTAAAACGTGGTTAGTGGAATGGATATTTTGACTAATTCTCAGCACCAGTTTAACAATAAACAGTGGACAATATAATGAATGAACAACAATGAACAATGAAATTAACATTTGCCCTCTTCCCTTTTCCAATTCTCTTTCCCCTTTTACCCACTGTCTCTCTGTCCATCTCTCTCTCTGTCCATCTCTCTCTCTCTCTCTCTCTCTCTCTGTCCATCTCTCTCTCTGTCCATCTCTCTCTCTCTGTCCATCTCTCTCTCTGTCCATCTCTCTCTCTGTCCATCTCTCTCTCTCTGTCCATCTCTCTCTCTCTGTCCATCTCTCTCTCTCTCCATCTCTCTCTCTCTGTCCATCTCTCTCTCTGTCCATCTCTCTCTCTGTCCATCTCTCTCTCTGTCCATCTCTCTCTCTCTGTCCATCTCTCTCTCTGTCCATCTCTCTCTCTGTCCATCTCTCTCTCTCTCTCTCTGTCCATCTCTCTCTCTGTCCATCTCTCTCTCTCTCTCTCTCTCTCTGTCCATCTCTCTCTCTGTCCATCTCTCTCTCTGTCCATCTCTCTCTCTCCATCTCTCTCTGTCCATCTCTCTCTGTCCATCTCTCTCTCTGTCCATCTCTCTCTCTGTCCATCTCTCTCTCTCTCTCTGTCCATCTCTCTCTCTGTCCATCTCTCTCTCTGTCCATCTCTCTCTCTCTGTCCATCTCTCTCTCTCTGTCCATCTCTCTCTCTGTCCATCTCTCTCTCTCTCTCTCTCTCTCTCTGTCCATCTCTCTCTCTCTCTCTCTCTGTCCATCTCTCTCTCTCTCTCTCTGTCCATCTCTCTCTCTCTCTCTCTCTCTCCATCTCTCTCTCTCTGTCCATCTCTCTCTCTCTGTCCATCTCTGTCCATCTCTCTCTCTCTGTCCATCTCTCTCTCTCTCTCCTCTTTCCCCACCTTCCCAGCTCCCTCTCCCTCTCCCATGTCCATTATCTCAGGGTATAATTCAGAGCCGGAACGTGGTGGTCCTGATGATTCCAGTTCCATGAATTCCCTACGGATCTCCGTGCGAGGCCTTCCTGCCCTGGCCTTCATGGCCGGCGCCACCTCTGACCCCCGCTTCCGCCTAAAATGGAGGGCCATCACCGTGGCAACACTCATTGCCCTCGCCCTGCTGTTCTACCTGCACCAGACGACGGGGGTCGGAACTGGCGGCAATGACGTCTTCGGCGTCTCCTCTGACCGCTTCCATCACCACGGTAACGGGGCGCAAAGCTGGTGGACGAACAATGACAATGAAATAAACAATAATGGTAACCGTCAACCGGTGGCGGCAGTGGGAAACAACGGCGGCGTCAACTGGAATAATAAACACTACAACGACACATATCCTCTCAGTCCCCCGGAGAGGATGGCGTCCGGGAGCATCCGGTACCGTATTGGGGTGATCGCAGACTTGGACACGGCCTCAATGAGCACCAAGGTATTTAAATCAGCTTAAAAACACACATTTCAGCTTTATCCGTAATTAGACTATGTTCTTTATTTTTTATTCTTTTTCATTTATTACATTTTATATAAAACATTTATTTTTGTTATTATAAATCTCTCCAATTTCGTGGTATCCAATTGGTAGTTATTCTTGTCTCATCACGGCCTTAGACCACAGCTAGCAGTGTGATTCAGAGCCTTAGACCACAGCTAGCAGTGTGATTCAGAGCCTTAGACCACAGCTAGCAGTGTGATTCAGAGCCTTAGACCACAGCTAGCAGTGTGATTCAGAGCCTTAGACCACAGCTAGCAGTGTGATGCAGAGCCTTAGACCACAGCTAACAGTGTGATGCAGAGCCTTAGACCACAGCTAGCAGTGTGATTCAGAGCCTTAGACCACAGCTAGCAGTGTGATTCAGAGCCTTAGACCACAGCTAGCAGTGTGATTCAGAGCCTTAGACCACAGCTAGCAGAGTGATTCAGAGCCTTATACCACAGCTAGCAGTGTGATTCAGAGCCTTAGACCACAGCTAGCAGTGTGATTCAGAGCCTTAGACCACAGCTAGCAGAGTGATTCAGAGCCTTATACCACAGCTAGCAGTGTGATTCAGAGCCTTAGACCACAGCTAGCAGTGTGATTCAGAGCCTTAGACCACAGCTAGCAGAGTGATTCAGAGCCTTATACCACAGCTAGCAGTGTGATTCAGAGCCTTAGACCACAGCTAGCAGTGTGATTCAGAGCCTTAGACCACAGCTAGCAGAGTGATTCAGAGCCTTATACCACAGCTAGCAGTGTGATTCAGAGCCTTAGACCACAGCTAGCAGTGTGATTCAGAGCCTTAGACCACAGCTAGCAGAGTGATTCAGAGCCTTAGACCACAGCTAGCAGTGTGATGCAGAGCCTTAGACCACAGCTAGCAGTGTGATGCAGAGCCTTAGACCACAGCTAGCAGTGTGATTCAGAGCCTTAGACCACAGCTAGCAGAGCCTTAGACCACAGCTAGCAGAGCCTTAGACCACAGCTAGCAGAGCCTTAGACCACAGCTCACAGTGTGATTCAGAGCCTTAGACCACAGCTAGCAGAGCCTTAGACCACAGCTAGCAGAGCCTTAGACCACAGCTCACAGTGTGATGCAGAGCCTTAGACCACAGCTAGCAGAGCCTTAGACCACAGCTCACAGTGTGATGCAGAGCCTTAGACCACAGCTAGCAGAGCCTTAGACCACAGCTAGCAGAGCCTTAGACCACAGCTAGCAGAGCCTTAGACCACAGCTAGCAGAGCCTTAGACCACAGCTAGCAGAGCCTTAGACCACAGCTAGCAGTGTGATGCACGCCTATTTCTTTGAACTGTTTTACTCTGAAGTGTGTGGTGATTTTAAGTTTACTCAAAAGAAAATGTGATTGGATTTGATGTTAATTCAACAAACTTATTTTATTTTAAGGAGCAGACGTGTTTAGCTACATCAGGGATTAATACAGTATTTCTTAATTTATGTTATTTTAGGAGTAGAATAAACTATTGATCTTCTGTCCTGTAGGGTCAGACGTGGTTCAGCTACATGCTAAAATAAACTATTGATCTCATGTCCTGTAGGGTCAGATGTGGTTCAGCTACATGCTAAAATAAACTATTGACCTCATGTCCTGTAGGGTCAGACGTGGTTCAGCTACATGCTATAATAAACTATTGATCTTCTGTCCTGTAGGGTCAGACGTGGTTCAGCTACATGCTAAAATAAACTATTGACCTCATGTCCTGTAGGGTCAGATGTGGTTCAGCTACATGCTAAAATAAACTATTGATCTTCTGTCCTGTAGGGTCAGATGTGGTTCAGCTACATGCTAAAATAAACTATTGATCTTCTGTCCTGTAGGGTCAGACGTGGTTCAGCGTCATGCGGAGGGGCCACCTGGTGGTGTCTGAGAGTGGGGACAGAGTGGAGGTGGAGTGGGACGCAGACAGCCTGACTCTGGAGAGCCACCTGGCTGAGAAGGGACGAGGTGGTTTTAATTACTGTGGTTCCATCTAAAATGGCACCCTCTTCCCTCTTTAGTGCACCACTTAGTAGTGCAGAAAACAGTGAATAGGGTGCCATTTGGGACCCGGACCATTTATTAAAATGGCTTCAAAGCTTTATTTTTTTTGTATATCAGCATTTGTCACAAATTGCTTTTAAAGCTGCAATATGTCACTTTTTGGGGCGACTTGACCAAATTCACAAAGAAATGCGTGTTATAGATCTGTAGTTCTCATTGACAGCAAGTCTAAGAAGCAGTAGATCTGTCCTGTGCGCTCTATTTCTATGCTTCCTGTTCTTAAGTTTTAGATTCTCTACGCTATACCTGCATTTTGTCACAACTACTAGAATTGTAGCAACCAGGAAATGGCGGAGTGATTTCTGCATAGTGCGTCTTTACAGTAACCCAGCCTAGACCCCAAAGACGAAGCAGAAGAGAATGGTTTAAACCAGGGGTTCTCAGGGACCCCCAAGTCATTCCATGTTTTTAATGTACTCCAGAGCTAGGACTGCTGATTCAACTTGTCAACTAGGTGAATCAGGTGAGCTAGTTCTACAATAGAATTGTGAAACGTCCGAGGTTCTATGAGGAGAGGTTTGAAAGCCACTGGTTTAAACCACTGTGTTGTTTTTTTTGCCTGGCTGCCAGACCACTCTGCTTCTGCTCTCTTGCCAACTCCTTATGGAACTGTCTTGCTTTGTAAGGAGTGGCTAGAGGGCAGAGACGGACTGGCAGCCAGGCTAGTATCACATAACAGTAGTTGGAATGTGTTCTCCTTTCTTCTGTCGTATGAGAAGAATAAATCTCCAGAAAGTATTCGTACTCCATGACTTATTCCACATTTTATTGTGTTACAGCCTGAATTCAACAGATGTATGTTTTTCCTCTCACCCATCTACACACAATACCCCCTAATGATTTCCTCTCACCCATCTACACACAATACCCCCTAATGATTTCCTCTCACCCATCTACACACAATACCCCCTAATGACAAAGTGAAATGTTTCTCACCCATCTGCACACAAAACCCCCTAATGACAGAGTGAAAACATTTATTGAAAATGAAATCCAGAAATATATTTTTTACATAAGTATTCACACCCTTGAGTCAATACATGTTAGAATAATCTTTGGCAGTGATTACAGCTGTGAGTCTTTCTGGTAAAGTTTCTAAGAGCTGTGCACAACTGGATTGTACAATCTTTGCCTTCTTCATTTTAAAATTCTTCAAGCTCTGTCAAATTGGTTGTTGATCATTGCTAGCCAACCAAGTCTTGCCATCGATTTTTAAGTAAATTTAATTCAAAACTGTAACTCGACCACTCAGGAACATTAACTGTCTTCTTGGTAAGCAACTCCAGTGTAGATTTGGCCTTGTGTTTTAGGTTATTGTCCTGCTGAAAGATGAATTAATCTGCCGGTGTCTGTTGGAAAGCAGACTGAACCAGGTTTTCCTCTAGGATGTTGCCTGTGCTTAGCTCTATTCCATTTCTTGTTTATCCTGAAAAACAACTCTGTCCTTAACAATTACATGCATACCCATAACATGATGCAGACACCACTATGCTTAAAAATATGTAGAGTGGTACTCTGTAATCCAATACAACACTTTGTATTCAGGACAAAAAGTGAATTGCTTTACCACATTTTTAGCAGTATTACTTGTTTCGTGCGTTGTTGCAAACAGGATGCATGTTTTGGAATATTTTTTATTCTGTACAGCCTTCCTTCTTTTCACTCTGTCCATTAGGTTAGTATTGTTGAGTAACTACAATGTTGTTGATCCATCCTGAGTTTTCTTCTATCACAGCCATTAAACTCTGCACCTGTTTTAAAGTCACCATTGGCCTCATTGTGAAATCCCTGAGCGTTTTCCTTCCTCTCCTGAGTTAGGAAGGACGCCTTTATCTTTGTAGTAAAAATGTCTAAAAATATTATTCCACTTTGACATTATGAGATATTGTGTGTAGGCCAGTGATAAAACAATCTCAATTAAAACTATTTTAAATTCAGGCTGTAACACAACAACATATGGAAAGAGTGAATACTGTCTGTACTTAATATTAATGAAGACTGTGCTGGGTGCATCGTATTGACCGGCTGATCATCGTATTGACCGACTGATCATCGTATTGACCGGCTGATCATTGTATTGACCGGCTGATCATCGTATTGACCGACTGATCATCGTATTGACCGACTGATCATCGTATTGACCGGCTGATCATTGTATTGACCGGCTGATCATCGTATTGACCGACTGATCATCGTATTGACCGACTGATCATCGTATTGACCGGCTGATCATTGTATTGACCGGCTGATCATCGTATTGACCGACTGATCATTGTATTGACCGGCTGATCATCGTATTGACCGGCTGATCATTGTATTGACCGGCTGATCATCGTATTGACCGGCTGATCATTGTATTGACCGGCTGATCATCGTATTGACCGGCTGATCATCGTATTGACCGGCTGATCATCGTATTGACCGGCTGATCATCGTATTGACCGGCTGATCATCGTATCGACTATTGACCGGCTGATCATCGTATTGACCGGCTGATCATCGTATTGACCGGCTGATCATCGTATTGACCGGCTGATCATTGTATTGACCGGCTGATCATCGTATTGACCGACTGATCATCGTATTGACCGACTGATCATCGTATTGACCGACTGATCATTGTATTGACCGACTGATCATCGTATTGACCGGCTGATCATTGTACCCCCAGGTATGGAGCTGTCGGAGCTAGTTGCGTTCAACGGTCACCTGTACAGCGTGGACGACCGTACAGGAGTTGTCTACAGGATAGAGGGGAACCAGGCGGTACCCTGGGTTATACTGACTGATGGAGACGGGTCTGTCTCAAAAGGTGTGTGTGTGGGGGGTCTGGGTAAAGTGTGGATCACCAGGACCATACTGTAATAACCTCTAACCCTTGACCTCTGTGTAGGGTTCAAGGCGGAGTGGCTGGCGGTGAAGGATGAGTGCCTCTACGTGGGTGGTCTGGGTAAAGAGTGGACGACCACTACCGGAGAGTTCATCAACGACAACCCCCAATGGATCAAGGTGGTGGGTTACCGCGGCAACGTGCAACATGAGAACTGGGTACCGCGTTACAACGCCCTGCGCAGCGCAGCCGGGATTCAACCGCCAGGTGAGGGAGGGGGGGAGGAGTCTAATACACCGGTCTTTAATCCTCTTGGTTCCTGGAAGAATGTATGACACACCCTTTATTCTTTGTGTCACGCTAACTCTCTCTGTTCCTCTGAAGATGTCACTTTCTATTGTCTTTCTCCGAGGCGACCTGATGCACCAAGTCAGTTGTGTGGAAAAACACTCCCTCGATCATCTCACCATCTCTGTCAACTGGGTTAATCTCACACTTTCTCTCTTTCTCCCTCCAGGTTACCTGATCCATGAGTCTGCAGCGTGGTCCGACCGCCTCCAGCGCTGGTTCTTCCTCCCCCGCCGCGCCAGCTCCGAACGCTACGATGAGATCGCCGACGAGCACCGCGCCACCAACCTCCTCCTCTCCTGCCCCTCGGACTTCCGCGAAGTCACCGTGGGGCACGCTGGACCCCTCCACCCAACGCACGGTTTCTCCTCGTTCAAGTTCGTACCGGACACCGACGATCAGATCGTACTAGCGTTGAAGTCGGAGGAGGACGCAGGGAAGATAGCGACGTACATCCTGGCCTTTACTTTAGACGGGAGGATGCTACTGCCAGAGACGAAGATAGGAGACCTGAAGTATGAAGGACTGGAGTTCATTTAAAATGGATGGGGAGGAGGGATGAAGAGATCCTGAGGAGAGACGAGGCATCCTTAGGAGAGACTGGAGAGATCCTGAGGAGGGATCCTTAGGAGAGACTGGAGAGAGGAGGGATGGAGAGATCCTTAGGAGAGACTGGAGAGAGGGTTGGTTTTTACAACTTACCAACATCACCTACCTGTGGCCTGACACACCTGTGAAGTAGTGTGATGAGGTAGGAGGACTCTGTTCCAGGAAGGGTTACAGTCCCAGTCATCACCAACAACGTTGTCCAGAGTTTGGTGACAAACACCCTAAGATTCTTCACATGGGCAACTTCCTGGCCCCCCAAATGAGTCTGGGTAATGTAGTCCACTAAGTTTGGGTTTAAACAGACAGCCCAATTCTGATGTTTTTACCAATCACATCAGATTTGACTGGTCAAAATAATTGGCTGCATCTCTAAACGCAGCCTAAGAAGATCTATGGTTGAACAGTGGTCAAACGCTCACAGGGTTGTGTTCAGTAGGCACAAATCGGAAAGAAACGTTTTAAAACTGAGCATTAATTACCTGAAGTTTTCCGTTATAATGTATTTATCTTTTTACGTTTGTGCCTTCTGAAGAGGACCCTTGTTAACACGAACTCACAAATGCAAAACTTAGATGACGTTGGGTTGTCAACATTTGCCATATGTTGAACAGACTACTGAATAAGATGCATGATCTTCTTACACCAGCTGTTATGTTAATAACTTGTTTTCTCTCTTTTAAAACAGAACAGCTCAGATTAAAATGTTCATTCTGGTTCAAAGAGTTGGTTGAATAATGGACAGCTTACCACAGAAAACATGGGTCACACACATTCAAATTTTTCAAATCTTTATTGATCAACAGATACAGTACATGAGTTAGATCCTCTTACAGGCTGATATAAATGCGTCAATCATTCACTTCAATATGTAAAGACGGAATTTACAAAGATTCGTTCCACAAATACTCAGTCAAACAATGTGGATCCCATTGACAAACTTGATCAGATACATCTCACACATCATCCTATAGTAATTGATTGACACATGGCCATCATAAGCAGCTGAATTAATCAAACGTTCTCGTCCCGGTTCTCCAAAAGGTCATTTTAAAAACCTGACGATGTAGTAGTGCAAATGTGGTGGCAAGTTTACAAGCTGGTTCCCATGGCGACGACGTCCTGAGGCAGCCCCGCTATTTTGAGCGTTGTGAAGGAGCCCAGTTTAGAGTAGAAGTCAAACATCCTCCTGTCACCCTGCCTCAGCTCACAGAACACACCTCTGGACCCTGTAGGGGAGAGAGATTCAGATAACTACAGTCAAATGACGAGGGGGGAGAATGTGAGGAACAAACTGAACGATGCACCTCATTCTGAATATAGATGTGTGTTAGTTCTGATAATCCAGTCCTATGTCATCAGGGAGAGAAGCACCATCTGGCATAGTTACTTTATCCAGAAATGGATCAGATGTGTCTGAGTCCTACTTTATATTGTGCCAATAGTCAATTCCCCACCTCTAAAGCAAAAGCTGAAAGTGCTTGAACCCCGGTCTGATTACTAATGGGTCAAAGGTATTGTTGAACTCTGACATCATCACGCTGCATAGCAGCCATCACACTAAGCCAGGGTTCTCCAACCCTGTTACTGGAGAACTACAGTCCTGTAGCTTCACTCCAACCCTGGTCCAGGAGAGATACTCCTGTAGGTTCACTCCAACCCTGTTCCAGGAGAGATACTCCTGTAGGTTCACTCCAACCCTGTTACTGGAGAACTACAGTCCTGTAGGTTCACTCCAACCCTGTTACTGGAGAACTACAGTCCTGTAGGTTCACTCCAACCCTGTTCCAGGAGAGATACTCCTGTAGGTTCACTCCAACCCTGTTCCAGGAGAGATACTCCTGTAGCTTCACTCCAACCCTGGTCCAGGAGAGATACTCCTGTAGGTTCACTCCAACCCTAATCTAGTGCACCTGATTCTAATAATTAGCTGGTTGATCAGCTTAGTTACAACAGGGGTTGGAGTGAACCTCCAGGAGGGTCTCTCTCCAGGAACAGGGTTGGAGTGAACCTCCAGGAGGGTCTCTCTCCAGGAACAGGGTTGGAGTGAACCTCCAGGAGGGTCTCTCTCCAGGAACAGGGTTGGAGTGAACCTCCAGGAGGGTATCTCTCCAGGAACAGGGTTGGAGAGTCCTGCTCTAGGCTCAGTCCAACAGTGACCAGAAACCCACTGTGCAGGTGCACCATAATATACAAGTTAACAACTCACCACTGGTCTTCATCAACGAGAGCAGGCTGCCAATCATACGCCTGGCGGGGGCGGGGTCTGTAACCCGGGGTTGGAGCTGCATGGTTACCAAGGAAGGGAAGTCTCCTGGCAACGTCCTCTACAAGACGGACGGGGAGAAAAGATCAAGTCGTATTTTCAGAGTCAAGGAACTTCATACAAAACACGAAGTAATACAGAGACAGAACTACAACCATATAGAATAATGTTGGGGTCAATGTTCCAACAAAACATATGAAGTAATACAGAGACAGAACTACAACCATATAGAATAATGTTGGGGTCAATGATTCCAACAAGACATATGAAGTAATACAGAGAGACAGAATAATGTTGGGGTCAATGATTCCAACAAGACCAAGTCATATTCCAGTGTGTGATTGTCCCGTAGGAACCTAGCAGTTACCTGGTTGTTCAGTGCAGCTGCTGTGGCGTCAGTGAGGCCCAGGGCGTACCCACACACCCCCCTCTCATCCTCTAGAACCAGACCACAGTTTGGGGAGGGGGACAGCTGCCCTCCTGCTAGCCTGGGGAGGGGGAGAGGTACGCTGGGACATTACATACTGGACGTCTAGACTGAAGGCACAGTCAGATACTGAAGCACAAAAACTACTGGCTGATCAGACTGTCCAGAGTGGATCATTGGGGAGTCATGCTGTACACACACTCTCTCACCCATCACTGATCAGACTGTCCAGAGTGGATCATTGGGGTGTCATGCTGACACACACACTCTCTCACCCAACACTGATCAGAGACTGTCCAGAGTGGATCATTGGGGAGTCATGCTGTACACACACACTCTCACCCATCACTGATCAGAGACTGTCCAGAGTGGATCATTGGGGAGTCATGCTGTACACACACACTCTCACCCATCACTGATCAGAGACTGTCCAGAGTGGATCATTGGGGAGTCATGCTGTACACACACACTCTCACCCATCACTGATCAGACTGTCCAGAGTGGATCATTGGGGTGTCATGCTGTACACACACACACACTCTCACCCATCACTGATCAGAGACTGTCCAGAGTGGATCATTGGGGAGTCATGCTGTACACACACACTCTCTCACCCATCACTGATCAGAGACTGTCCAGAGTGGATCATTGGGGTGTCATGCTGTACACACACACACACTCTCACCCATCACTGATCAGAGACTGTCCAGAGTGGATCATTGGGGAGTCATGCTGTACACACGCACTCTCTCACCCATCACTGATCAGAGACTGTCCAGAGTGGATCATTGGGGAGTCATGCTGTACACACACACACTCTCACCCATCACTGATCAGAGACTGTCCAGAGTGGATCATTGGGGAGTCATGCTGTACACACACACACACTCACCCATCACTGATCAGAGCAGGTAGTGCTGCTGCAGGAGCCTTGGCCTCTCCTCTCTGCATCTCCATGTGGATCTTCTGTATCTCAGTCTGAAACAACAGAGATGTTATAAAGACAAAATCAATAAAGATGTCAGCTAGCCGATACATGCCTCACGTATTACAGAGGTGGTTTGAACCAAACCTAACGCCCGCGCTAGCTTATAACTACACGCGTTAGCTTCTTCATGCATCAGCTAGCTTATAACTACACGCGTTAGCTTCCTCATGCATCAGCTAGCTTCTAACTACACGCGTTAGCTTCTTCATGCATCAGCTAGCTTATAACTACACACGTTAGCTTCTTCATGCATCAGCTAGCGTATAACTACACGCGTTAGCTTCTTCATGCATCAGCTAGCTTATAACTTCACGCGTTAGCTTCTTCATGCATCAGCTAGCTTCTAA
Organism: Oncorhynchus nerka; assembly: GCF_034236695.1. NCBI lineage: Eukaryota > Metazoa > Chordata > Actinopteri > Salmoniformes > Salmonidae > Oncorhynchus > Oncorhynchus nerka. The sequence continues at coordinate 18,250,580 of NC_088410.1, read as the reverse complement.
CTACACACGTTAGCGTCTTCATGCATCAGCTAGCTTCTAACTACACGCGTTAGCTTCTTCATGCATCAGCTAGCTTATAACTTCACGCGTTAGCTTCTTCATGCATCAGCTAGCTTATAACTACACGCGTTAGCGTCTTCATGCATCAGCTAGCTTATAACTACACTTATAACTACACGCGTTAGCTTCTTCATGCATCAGCTAGCTTATAACTTCACGCGTTAGCTTCTTCATGCATCAGCTAGCTTCTAACTACACGCGTTAGCTTCTTCATGCATCAGCTAGCTTATAACTTCACGCGTTAGCTTCTTCATGCATCAGCTAGCTTATAACTACACGCGTTAGCGTCTTCATGCATCAGCTAGCTTATAACTACACGCGTTAGCTTCTTCATGCATCAGCTAGCTTATAACTACACGCGTTAGCTTCTTCATGCATCAGCTAGCTTATAACTACACGCGTTAGCTTCCTCATGCATCAGCTAGCTTCTAACTACACACGTTAGCTTCTTCATGCATCAGCTAGCGTATAATTACACGCGTTAGCTTCTTCATGCATCAGCTAGCTTATAACTTCACGCGTTAGCTTCTTCATGCATCAGCTAGCTTCTAACTACACACGTTAGCGTCTTCATGCATCAGCTAGCTTAACTACACGCGCTAGCTTCTTCATGCATCAGCTAGCTTCTAACTACACGCGTTAGCTTCTTCATGCATCAGCTAGCTTCTAACTACACGCGTTAGCTTCTTCATGCATCAGCTAGCTTCTAACTACACGCGTTAGCTTCTTCATGCATCAGCTAGCTTATAACTACACACGTTAGCTTCTTCATGCATCAGCTAGCGTATAACTACACGCGTTAGCTTCTTCATGCATCAGCTAGCTTATAACTTCACGCGTTAGCTTCTTCATGCATCAGCTAGCTTCTAACTACACACGTTAGCGTCTTCATGCATCAGCTAGCTTATAACTACACGCGCTAGCTTCTTCATGCATCAGCTAGCTTCTAACTACACGCGTTAGCTTCTTCATGCATCAGCTAGCTTCTAACTACACGCGTTAGCTTCTTCATGCATCAGCTAGCTTATAACTACACGCATTAGCTTCTTCATGCATCAGCTAGCTTATAACTACACGCGTTAGCTTCTTCATGCATCAGCTAGCTTCTAACTACATGCGTTAGCTTCTTCATGCATCAGCTAGCTTCTAACTACACGCGTTAGCTTCTTCATGCACCAGCTAGCTTATAACTACACGCGTTAACTTCTTCATGCATCAGCTAGCTTATAACTACACGCGTTAGCTTCTTCATGCATCAGCTAGCTTATCAATGAGAATGAAACGCGCGAGTCATATTAGAATAATTATTAAAACAACAAAGTACCACAGTATGAGTCAGAATACCCATAAAACCTAGCATCATCCATTTTTCCCATAAGGGATTTTAGAAACACTTAAAATAAGTGCTGTGTTTTGTGTAGGTTTACCCTGGCGTGACGTTCTGATAACCATGTAACCCCCCCCCCATCAGACAAGGTGACCTATCAATATATTCGCCAGTATTAACCTCCAAAAAATATCATGCTAATGTGGCTATCAAACAGAACTACAAATGCCATGATATAGACGAGACTGCTGAATCGATGTAGTAATTAATAAATTGACTAAAGCTCTTTATATGGACAATTCTGTGAACTGTCTTGTGCAAGTTTTAAATTGACACAAAACCTGTTAGCAAAGGTGTCAACTAGAGATGATGTGCAGGAGCTTGCAGGGATTTGTAGTCTGCATGATGTCTACTTTGATGCTAATTAGCATTTTCGAATCAGAGTAAATAGTGATGAATATATTGATAAAAGTCACCTTGCCCGAGAGAGCTTTATAGTTATCAAAACATCACGCCAAGGTAAGTCTACATGAAACACAGCCCTTATTAAGTGTTTCTAAAATCCCCTGTGGGAAAAATGAATGGAGGAAAAACATTTGGAACCATTTCCCTGTTTGACTGCTAGGTTTTATGGGAATGATGACGTGTCCACTGTGGTGCTCTATACAGGCTTTCGCTCAGTGGGCTAACACAGTCTTATGGCAAACCACTCAGAAGACCTGGTTTCCATTCCCAGTCGGCCCACACGTCTCGTATATTTTAATAGATATGTTAGAGTCAGTTCTAGATATATTGAAATAACTAACCTTGTCTTCTGGGCAGAAGGGTCGTATAGAATACACTGATGTCATAGGAGGGTGACGGAACAGATCTCTGTTACCATGGCAAGGCAGCATTCTCTGAACAACAACAAACAACAGCAATACTATTGTCATCAACCAGCCAGTACCAAGTCAAAGATCTCTTTATGCCTGAGAGATCAATGGCTCTGTCTAGATGGTTGTCTGTGATCCCCTGTGTGTGTGTGTGTGTGTGTGTGTGGCTTGTCATTGTTTGAGTGTTGATCTGTGATGTGAATGTGGCAGCAGAAGAACACACAGTTGTAGTGTGTTCTGTGTTGTGCATCACATTGTACTTGTAGACTTGACACAAATAGTAGCAAAAGGTGAATGTTGAACTTTTGTTGCACACATCCAGTAACAATTTTAGATGACATATTTACATTTAAAAAAGTTTGACTGCAGAATTTATTACCAATGTTGATGCAATGACTCTGTTGACCGATTGAGATGTAAGAGGCATACAAAATAATTCCAGTCATCTCATCAAAGGGGATATGGGGGTTAAAGGGGTGGATTATGGGGTTAAAGGGGTGGGATATGGGGTTAAAGGGGTGGGATATGGGGGTTAAAGGGGTGGATTATGGGGTTAAAGGGGTGGGATATGGGGTTAAAGGGGTGGGATATGGGGTTAAAGGGGTGGGATATGGGGTTAAAGGGGTGGGATATGGGGTTAAAGGGGTGGGATATGGGGGTTAAAGGGGTGGGATATGGGGTTAAAGGGGTGGGATATGGGGGTTAAAGGGGTGGGATATGGGGGTTAAAGGGGTGGGATATGGGGGTTAAAGGGGTGGGATATGGGGTTAAAGGGGTGATGGGGTTAAAGGGGTGATGGGGTTAAAAGCGGTGGGCTATGGGGGTTAAAGGGGTGGATGATGGGGGTTAAAGGGTGGGATATGGGGGTTAAAGGGGTGATGGGGTTAAAGGGGTGATGGGGTTAAAAAGCGGTGGGCTATGGGGGTTAAAGGGGTGGATGATGGGGTTAAAGGGGTGGATGATGGGGGTTAAAGGGGTGGATGATGGGGGTTAAAGGGGTGATGGGGGTTAAAGGGGTGGATGATGGGGTTAAAGGGTGGATGATGGGGTTAAAGGGGTGGATGATGGGGGTTAAAGGGGTGGGCTATGGGGGTTAAAGGGGTGGATGATGGGGGTTAAAGGGGTGATGGGGGTTAAAGGGGTGGGTGATGGGGGTTAAAGGGGTGGTATATGGGGGTTAAAGGAGTGGATGATATGGGGGTTAAAGGGGTGGATGATATGGGGGTTAAAGGGGTGATGGGGTTAAAGGGGTGGATGATGGGGGTTAAAAAGCGGTGGGCTATGGGGGTTAAAGGGGTGATGGGGTTAAAGGGGTGGATGATGGGGGTTAAAGGGGTGGATGTTGGGGGTTAGCGCCGTACCTGGAACTCCCCGGAGAGACCCCCTCTAAACCCCCAGGGCTCTGGGTCGTCAGTCATCACCTGGGCTGAGGGCCTACTCTGCCCCCCTGTGGACACAAACAGTATTACATGTAAATGATACATCAACCTGTATGCTTATTGCCTACTGCATACAGCTCCTTGTACCACACCATACAACAACGCACCGACCTACACAACAACGCACCAACCTACACAACAACGCACTGACCTATATGGGTCTCTCCCCCCCTCCCCACCCGTTGTACTTAATTGTTTGGCGGCGCCGCTTCATGCGTCTCACGCGCACACTATCCCCCCCCCCTGCCCCTGTTGTACCCAATTGTTTGACGTAGGCGCGGGCCAGGGTGACACCACTCTTGATGTCACAGATGTAGTTGTAGAGGTCGTAGAGGATGCTCCGGTTGGGGGCGTTGGACAGGCGGTTAAACATGGTAAACACAGCAACACACATCACGTCAAAACACTTCGCCCTGGAACGCCACTCTGCTGTCTGTAGAGAGGGAGAGAGGAGGCCGAGAGATACATGGAGACAGAGAGAGATATATAGAGACAGAGAGAGAGAGATATATAGAGACAGAGAGAGATACATAGAGAGAGAGATACATGGAGACAGAGAGAGATGTATAGAGACAGAGAGAGAGAGATATATAGAGACAGAGAGAGATACATAGAGAGAGAGATAAATGGAGACAGAGAGAGATACATAGAGACAGAGAGAGAGAGATACATAGAGACAGAGAGAGATAAATGGAGACAGAGAGAGATACATAGAGACAGAGAGAGAGAGATACATAGAGACAGAGAGAGAGAGATACATAGAGAGAGAGATGCATGGAGACAGAGAGAGATGTATAGAGACATAGAGAGAGAGATACATAGAGACAGAGAGAGAGATACATAGAGACAGAGAGAGATACATAGAGAGAGAGATAAATGGAGACAGAGAGAGATACATAAAGACAGAGAGGGAGAGATACATAGAGACAGAGAGAGAGAGATACATAGAGACAGAGAGAGAGATACATAGAGATACATAGAGACAGAGAGAGAGAGATACATAGAGACAGAGAGAGAGAGATACATAGAGACAGAGAGAGAGATACATAGAGACAGAGAGAGAGATACATAGAGACACAGAGAGAGATACATAGAGATACATAGAGACAGAGAGAGAGATACATAGAGATACATAGAGACAGAGAGAGAGAGATACATAGAGACAGAGAGAGAGATACATAGAGACAGAGAGAGAGATACATGGAGACAGAGAGAGATACAGAGAGATAGAGATACACAGAGAGAGAGATACATGGAGACAGAGAGATACATAGAGACAGAGAGAGAGATACATAGAGACAGAGAGAGATACATAGAGAGAGAGAGAGATGCATAGAGAGATACATAGAGACAGAGAGAGAGATACACAGAGAGAGATACATAGAGAGAGAGAGATACATAGAGACAGAGAGAGAGAGATACATAGAGACAGAGAGAGATACATAGAGACATAGAGAGAGATACATAGAGACAGAGAGAGAGATACATAGAGACAGAGAGAGAGATACATAGAGACAGAGAGAGAGATACATAGAGAGAGATACATAGAGAGAGATACATAGACAGAGAGAGAGATACATAGACAGAGAAAGAGATACATAGAGACAGAGATACATAGAGACAGAGAGAGAGATACATAGAGACAGAGAGAGAGATACATAGAGACAGAGAGAGAGAGACAGAGATAGAGAGAGAGATACATAGAGACAGAGAGAGAGAGACAGAGATAGAGAGAGAGATACATAGAGACAGAGAAAGAGATACATAGAGACAGAGAGAGAGAGATACATAGAGAGAGAGAGATGCATAGAGAGATACATAGAGACAGAGAGAGAGATACACAGAGAGAGAGATACATAGAGACAGAGAGAGAGATACATAGAGACAGAGAGAGAGAGATGCATAGAGACAGAGATACATAGAGACAGAGAGAGAGATACATAGAGACAGAGAGAGAGATACATAGAGACAGAGAGAGATACATAGAGACAGAGAGATACATAGAGACAGAGAGAGATACAGAGAGACAGAGAGAGATACAGAGAGATACAGAGAGAGAGATACATAGAGACAGAGAGAGAGATACATAGAGACAGAGAGAGAGATACATAGAGACAGAGAGAGAGATACATAGAGACAGAGAGAGATACATAGAGACAGAGAGAGATACATAGAGAGAGATACATCGAGACAGAGAGAGATACATAGAGACAGAGAGAGAGATACATAGAGACAGAGAGAGAGATACAGAGAGAGAGATACATAGAGACAGAGAGAGATACATAGAGAGAGATACATAGAGACAGAGAGAGATACATAGAGACAGAGAGAGAGATACATAGAGACAGAGAGAGATACATAGAGAGAGAGATACATAGAGACAGAGAGAGATACATAGAGACAGAGAGAGAGATACATAGAGACAGAGAGAGATACATAGAGAGAGAGATACATAGAGACAGAGAGAGTGAGTTAGTGAGAAAGAGAGAGTGTGTATGTGTGTTAGAGAGTTGTCCATGTAAGTTCTTACAATTTCCACATCAATAAAGATACTTAAATTATTACATTGATTGAGTCCCACTCAGTATTTATCTCTATATCCCACACTGCCTCTGAGTCCCTTCAGCCAGTTCAGTCCCAACACACACACTCCTCACCATCTCAGTCCCAACACACACACACTCCTCACCATCTCAGTCCCAACACACACACTCCTCACCATCTCAGTCCCAACACACACACTCCTCACCATCTCAGTCCCAACACACACACTCCTCACCATCTCAGTCCCAACACACACACACTCCTCACCATCTCAGTCCCAACACACACACACTCCTCACCATCTCAGTCCCAACACACACACTCCTCACCATCTCAGTCCCAACACACACACTCCTCACCATCTCAGTCCCAACACACACACACACACCATCTCAGTCCCAACACACACACACACACTCCTCACCATCTCAGTCCCAACACACACACACTCCTCACCATCTCAGTCCCAACACACACACTCCCCAACACACCATCTCAGTCCCAACACACACACTCCTCACCATCTCAGTCCCAACACACACACACACTCCTCACCATCTCAGTCCCAACACACACACACACTCCTCACCATCTCAGTCCCAACACACACACACACTCCTCACCATCTCAGTCCCAACACACACACACTCCTCACCATCTCAGTCCCAACACACACACACTCCTCACCATCTCAGTCCCAACACACACACACTCCTCACCATCTCAGTCCCAACACACACACACTCCTCACCATCTCAGTCCCAACACACACACACACTCCTCACCATCTCAGTCCCAACACACACACACACTCCTCACCATCTCAGTCCCAACACACACACACACTCCTCACCATCTCAGTCCCAACACACACACACACTCCTCACCATCTCAGTCCCAACACACACACTCCTCACCATCTCAGTCCCAACACACACACTCCTCACCATCTCAGTCCCAACCCACACACACACTCCTCACCATCTCAGTCCCAACACACACACACACTCCTCACCATCTCAGTCCCAACACACACACACTCCTCACCATCTCAGTCCCAACACACACACACTCCTCACCATCTCAGTCCCAACACACACACACCATCTCCCCAACACACACACACACTCACCATCTCAGTCCCAACACACACACACACTCCTCACCATCTCAGTCCCAACACACACACACACTCCTCACCATCTCAGTCCCAACACACACACTCCTCACCATCTCAGTCCCAACACACACACTCCTCACCATCTCAGTCCCAACACACACACTCCTCACCATCTCAGTCCCAACACACACACTCCTCACCATCTCAGTCCCAACACACACACTCACCATCTCAGTCCCAACACACACACTCCTCACCATCTCAGTCCCATCACACACACTCCTCACCATCTCAGTCCCAACACACACACACACACACTCCTCACCATCTCAGTCCCAACACACACACACACTCCTCACCATCTCAGTCCCAACACACACACACACTCCTCACCATCTCAGTCCCAACACACACACTCCTCACCATCTCAGTCCCAACACACACACTCCTCACCATCTCAGTCCCAACACACACACACACACACACACACACACACACACACACACACACACACACACCATCTCAGTCCCAACACACACACACACTCCTCACCATCTCAGTCCCAACACACACACACACACACTCCTCACCATCTCAGTCCCAACACACACACACTCCTCACCATCCCAGTCCCAACACACACACACTCCTCACCATCCCAGTCCCAACACACACACTCCTCACCATCTCAGTCCCAACACACACACTCCTCACCATCTCAGTCCCAACACACACACTCCTCACCATCCCAGTCCCAACACACACACACACTCCTCACCATCTCAGTCCCAACACACACACACACTCCTCACCATCTCAGTCCCAACACACACACTCCTCACCATCTCAGTCCCAACACACACACACTCCTCACCATCCCAGTCCCAACACACACACACTCCTCACCATCTCAGTCCCAACACACACACACACTCCTCACCAGCTCAGTCCCAACACACACACACTCCTCACCAGCTCAGTCCCAACACACACACTCCTCACCATCTCAGTCCAGTCCCAACACACACACACACACTCCTCACCATCTCAGTCCCAACACACACACACACTCCTCACCATCTCAGTCCCAACACACACACTCCTCACCATCTCAGTCCCAACACACACACACTCCTCACCATCCCAGTCCCAACACACACACACTCCTCACCATCCCAGTCCCAACACACACACTCCTCACCATCTCAGTCCCAACACACACACTCCTCACCATCTCAGTCCCAACACACACACTCCTCACCATCTCAGTCCCAACACACACACTCCTCACCATCTCAGTCCCAACACACACACTCCTCACCATCTCAGTCCCAACACACACACTCCTCACCATCTCAGTCCCAACACACACACACTCCTCACCATCCCAGTCCCAACACACACACACACTCCTCACCATCTCAGTCCCAACACACACACTCCTCACCATCTCAGTCCCAACACACACACACTCCTCACCATCTCAGTCCCAACACACACACACTCCTCACCATCCCAGTCCCAACACACACACACTCCTCACCATCTCAGTCCCAACACACACACACTCCTCACCAGCTCAGTCCCAACACACACACACTCCTCACCAGCTCAGTCCCAACACACACACTCCTCACCATCTCAGTCCAGTCCCAACACACACACTCCTCACCATCTCAGTCCCAACACACACACTCCTCACCATCTCAGTCCCAACACACACACTCCTCACCATCTCAGTCCCAACACACACACACACACACTCCTCACCATCTCAGTCCCAACACACACACTCCTCACCATCTCAGTCCCAACACACACACTCCTCACCATCTCAGTCCCAACACACACACACTCCTCACCATCTCAGTCCCAACACACACACTCCTCACCATCTCAGTCCCAACACACACACTCCTCACCATCTCAGTCCCAACACACACACTCCTCACCATCTCAGTCCCAACACACACACACTCCTCACCATCTCAGTCCCAACACACACACACTCCTCACCAGCTCAGTCTCTGCCTCTCCCACTGCTTCTCTGTGTGCTTTCAGCCAGTCCAGTTCCGTCAGCATGGTTCTAGCAGTAGAACCGTGTTCATACGGCAGGTAGAACAGTTCTGAGAGGAGCTGGAGATCGTCCAGGGTCAGGGGTTCTGCTGTGAACAGGGGGTTGTCCCCAGAACCTGGCACGTACACGGGGTCTCCCACGTCAGTCTGCATGGGCTCCTCGTCAGAGGACTCTTTCTTCAGGTGGGTGGGGTTCAGAGGTCGAGGGCCTGAGGTGAAGACGACAGCCAGAGAGTTAATTCATCCGTTTTATCTCGTCACAATGAGTAGATGTAATTAAAAAGTGGATCTGGAATCACGGTCCTCATGGAGACGAGGATGTGTTGTTTTTGTGTGGTTTTCATGTGTTTGCCCACGAGGGGATAAATAAAGTTGTATTGAATTGAATGTTGAAGCTGCCCTCTTGGTTGGTCATCTTTCCCCTCTGTACCTCCAGGCTGGTCCGTGCTGAGGAACTCCTGTAGCCAGTCAGTCAGGGCCAGGGTGAGGGCTCTCTTGGGGCTGTAGCAGGGGTCTGAGCCTGCCTCATCATCATCACCACCTGCTGGGGCGATGACATAGTTTAGGGCTAATTTAACTCATTGGCATTGTGGTTCATCCTAAGATTGGAAGGTTGGGGGTTTGATCCCCCAGGTTGAGTCATAGCAAAAACTAAAACAGGGTGTCGAGGCCTCTCTGCATGGCACTCAGGGGATGGACTGGGGGCGAGGCCTCTCTGCATGTCACTCAGGGGATGGACTGGGGGCGAGGCCTCTCTGCATGGCACTCAGGGGATGGACTGGGGGCGAGGCCTCTCTGCATGTCACTCAGGGGATGGACTGGGGGCGAGGCCTCTCTGCGTGGCACTCAGGGGATGGACTGGGGGCGAGGCCTCTCTGCATGGCACTCAGGGGATGGACTGGGGCGAGGCCTCTCTGCATGTCACTCAGGGGATGGACTGGGGCGAGGCCTCTCTGCATGGCACTCAGGGGATGGACTGGGGGCGAGGCCTCTCTGCATGGCACTCAGGGGATGGACTGGGGGCGAGGCCTCTCGGCATGGCACTCAGGGGATGGACTGGGGGCGAGGCCTCTCTGCGTGGCACTCAGGGGATGGACTGGGGGCGAGGCCTCTCTGCGTGTCACTCAGGGGATGGACTGGGGGCGAGGCCTCTCGGCATGGCACTCAGGGGATGGACTGGGGGTGAGGCCTCTCTGCGTGGCACTCAGGGGATGGACTGGGGGCGAGGCCTCTCTGCATGGCACTCAGGGGATGGACTGGGGGCGAGGCCTCTCTGCATGGCACTCAGGGGATGGACTGGGGGCGAGGCCTCTCTGCATGGCACTCAGGGGATGGACTGGGGGCGAGGCCTCTCTGCATGTCACTCAGGGGATGGACTGGGGGCGAGGCCTCTCTGCATGGCACTCAGGGGATGGACTGGGGCGAGGCCTCTCTGCATGGCACTCAGGGGATGGACTGGGGGCGAGGCCTCTCTGCATGTCACTCAGGGGATGGACTGGGGGCGAGGCCTCTCTGCATGGCACTCAGGGGATGGACTGGGGGCGAGGCCTCTCTGCATGTCACTCAGGGGATGGACTGGGGGCGAGGCCTCTCGGCATGGCACTCAGGGGATGGATTGGGGGCCGAGGCCCTGCGATAGACTAGCGTCCTGTCCAGGGGTTACTTGTACATCAAGCTGCCTCACATAAGACATTAAAAGGAGTGTAAAACAGTAACACCTCATAGATACTCACTCATCTCCACGTCTCTCTGTCCTCCTACTCTTCCTCCTTCAGACCGGCACCACGTCGCCAGGGTGTGGATCGCCACGAAGTTAGGGTGGTACTCACAGTTAGGGTTGGTCAGCACCCCTCTCAGCTTGGGGATCAGGTCTGTGGGACGATCCTAAGAAGAGGAAGACATGTAGCGAATTGGGGGGGGGGGGGGCTTCTCTATTATTCTACATCTACTATTAACATACTCCCTGTCTACCACTGCTTCTAGAACACTGCTTCTAGAACACTGCTTACAGAACACTGCTTCTAGAACACTGCTTCTAGAACACTGCTTCTAGAACACTGCTTACAGAACACTGCTTCTAGAACACTGCTTACAGAACACTGCTTACAGAACACTGCTTACAGAACACTGCTTACAGAACACTGCTTCTAGAACACTGCTTCTAGAACACTGCTTACAGAACACTGCTTACAGAACACTGCTTCTAGAACACTGCTTCTAGAACACTGCTTACAGAACACTGCTTCTAGAACACTGCTTCTAGAACACTGCTTCTAGAACACTGCTTACAGAACACTGCTTCTAGAACACTGCTTACAGAACACTGCTTCTAGAACACTGCTTCTAGAACACTGCTTACAGAACACTGCTTCTAGAACACTGCTTCTAGAACACTGCTTACAGAACACTGCTTCTAGAACACTGCTTACAGAACACTGCTTCTAGAACACTGCTTCTAGAACACTGCTTACAGAACACTGCTTACAGAACACTGCTTACAGAACACTGCTTCTAGAACACTGCTTTTAGAACACTGCTTACAGAACACTGCTTACAGAACACTGCTTCTAGAACACTGCTTCTAGAACACTGCTTATAGTGCAATAGTAGTGCATTATATAAGCAATAGTGGTTGAATTGACAATTAATAATTATCATAAACCTTCCACAATAGAAGGTGAATAGAAAAGTCTATTAATAATAGACACCTTGTATGGTCTCATCCTCTGGGGTCATAGTATTAATAACAGAAACCTTGTATGGTCTCATCCTCTAGGGTCATAGTATTAATAACAGAAACCTTGTATGGTCTCATCCTCTAGGGTCATAGTATTAATAACAGAAACCTTGTATGGTCTCATCCTCTGGGGTCATAGTATTAATAACAGAAACCTTGTATGGTCTCATCCTCTGGGGTCATAGTATTAATAATAGACACCTTGTATGGTCTCATCCTCTGGGGTCATAGTATTAATAACAGAAACCTTGTATGGTCTCATCCTCTGGGGTCATAGTATTAATAACAGAAACCTTGTATGGTCTCATCCTCTGGGGTCATAGTATTAATAACAGAAACCTTGTATGGTCTCATCCTCTGGGGTCATAGTATTAATAATAGACACCTTGTATGGTCTCATCCTCTGGGGTCATAGTATTAATAACAGAAACCTTGTATGGTCTCATCCTCTGGGGTAATAGACACCTTGTATGGTCTCATCCTCTGGGGTAATAGACACCTTGTATGGTCTCATCCTCTGGGGTCACAGTGTTAATAATAGACACCTTGTATGGTCTCATCCTCTGGGGTCACAGTGTTAATTAACACCTTGTATGGTCTCATCCTCTGGGGTCACAGTGTTAATAATAGACACCTTGTATGGTCCCATCCTCTGGGGTCACAGTGTTAATAATAGACACCTTGTATGGTCCCATCCTCTGGGGTCACAGTGTTAATTAACACCTTGTATGGTCTCATCCTCTGGGGTAATAGACACCTTGTATGGTCTCATCCTCTGGGGTAATAGACACCTTGTATGGTCTCATCCTCTGGGGTCATAATATTAATAGACACCTTGTATGGTCTCATCCTCTGGGGTCATAGTATTAATAATAGACACCTTGTATGGTCTCATCCTCTGGGGTCACAGTATTAATAGACACCTTGTATGGTCTCATCCTCTGGTCTCATAGTATTAATAATAGACACCTTGTATGGTCTCATCCTCTGGGGTAACAGACACCTTGTATGGTCTCATCCTCTGGGGTAACAGACACCTTGTATGGTCTCATCCTCTGGTCTCATAGTGTTAATAATAGACACCTTGTATGGTCTCATCCCCTGGGCTCACAGTATTAATAGACACCTTGTATGGTCTCATCCTCTGGTCTCATAGTATTAATAATAGACACCTTGTATGGTCTCATCCTCTGGGGTAACAGACACCTTGTATGGTCTCATCCTCTGGGGTAACAGACACCTTGTATGGTCTCATCCTCTGGGGTCACAGTATTAATAGACACCTTGTTTGGTCTCATCCTCTGGGGTCATAGTATTAATAATAGACACCTTGTATGGTCTCATCCTCTGGGGTAACAGACACCTTGTATGGTCTCATCCTCTGGGGTCACAGTATTAATAGACACCTTGTTTGGTCTCATCCTCTGGGGTCATAGTATTAATAATATACACACCTTCCTCTGGGGTCATATGACACCTTCTCATCCTCTGGGGTCACAGTATTAATAGTCATCATAATATTAATAGACACCTTGTATGGTCTCATCCCCTGGGGTCATAGTATTAATAATAGACACCTTGTATGGTCCCATGAAGATTCTCTGGGGGTCGTAGTCATTGGCGTGGATGTTGTCCCAGATAACCGGCGCCCTCTTCAGGACGGAGGACACCTCTACAATGGACTCTACCGTGATGTGGTGCGACACCACCTTAGGACCTGCAGGACAGGATAGCATAGAGTGGGTTAGATGGGATGCCTGATAGTCTTTACACTGCGCTTTGTAATGTCCTTAAAACTCACTCATCCGAGGAAACATTCCAGGAGCAAAATTAGCAAACAGACCATAGTTGGTGGACAACAAAAGGAAGGAATGTGACTTCCTGTCTGCTCTCACCTGTCCAGAGAACATCAATCCCAGGTAGGAGGTTCTCTCCCACAGTGTGAAGGTAGGCCGACTGGGAGACGTTAGGAGTGCAGAATGCTGCACAGTAATCTGAAACAAACCACAACACACACAGACATTCTAGTCCTTGACGACTCTTGCAAAAAGCAGCAAATTGTGAGAAAATAAATAATTTATATTGAATCTTAAAACAGGGTGTGTCCAATATGGCTGCCAGCAACCAACATGTAATGGAACACTGCTTTTAATTACAATGACCTTCTCACTGTGCGGTTGTCTGACATTGGAATGTTGATATGGAATTCTAGATCGTTCTGATTCTATTTCTATGGGTCTGACTGACCATTCGTCCATTCTAGATCCTTCTGACTCCATTTCTATGGGTCTGACTGACCGTTTGTCCATTCTAGATCATTCTGATTCTGAGGTGACCTCTGACCTCACCTGTGGGGCAGAAGAGGAAGGTGTCAGGCTGTCCCAGGTGTGTGAACACCTCGTTGGTGACAGCTACCTGGGCGTGGGCGAACGAGCTGAATGCCTTCTTGTCCGCCGGACACATCTCTGTCTCAATGTCGTCGAAGAGGAGGGAGAAGGAACTGCAGCCAAACCCACTCACCTGGAAGAGGAGGGGAGGAGAAATCAGCTTTTCTCACAGGCCACACTTTCTCTCTAAACATTGTTCTAATACCCCCACTTGATCCAGTTCTAGGCTACCATAGTTCTGGAACATCACCTGGTCCAGTTATAGGTTACCATGGTTCTAGAACATCACCTGGTCCAGTTCTAGGTTACCATGGTTCTGGAACATGACCTGGTCCAGTTCTAGGTTACCATGGTTCTGGAACATGACCTGGTCCAGTTCCAGGTTACCATGGTTCTGGTACATGACCTGGTCCAGTTCCAGGTTACCATGGTTCTGGAACATGACCTGGTCCAGTTCCAGGTTACCATGGTTCTAGAACATCACCTGGTCCAGTTCTAGGTTACCATGGTTCTAGAACATCACCTGGTCCAGTTCTAGGTTACCATGGTTCTAGAACATCACCTGGTCCAGTTCTAGGTTACCATGGTTCTAGAACATCACCTGGTCCAGTTCCAGGTTACCATGGTTCTAGAACATCACCTGGTCCAGTTCTAGGTTACCATGGTTCTAGAACATCACCTGGTCCAGTTCCAGGTTACCATGGTTCTAGAACATCACCTGGTCCAGTTCTAGGTTACCATGGTTCTAGAACATCACCTGGTCCAGTTTCCTCTTCAGGGTGGCAACCTCTTTGGGGTTGGAGAATGTGATGTCCAGTCCAGGGGAAATGGCGTAGATGAAGTCCACTCCGTTCTTCTTCGCTGCAGTTATCAGAGCAACCAGTTTCTCTGGAACAGAAGATTAAGATTCACCCCAAATGGCCCCCTATTCCCTTTATAGTGCACTACTTTTGACCAGGTAAAAGGTTGTGCATTATATATCCTGTACATGCTGTATAGATTAGGGAAGAGGGTGCCACGTCAAAGTAAAATAAAAAGACCATTTTAACTTCACTTAACCAGGTAAATGGATTGACAAGAAAACATTTTATTTGTCCAAGTCTCAAAATGACGACCTAAAGACGTGCACCATCTACTTCTACTATCTGAGGGAAATGGTGTCATTCGAGACAGAGGCTTTCACAACAATGAGATAGTTGCTAAGTAGATCAATTAAATCAAAGTAGATCAAAGGTAAATGGGATCTTCAGGTCAAAGTGAGGTCATCAACGATGATCTGACATGACAACATATCAACAGTATGGAGCTGCATCTCCTAGGCAACGCCACAACAACAACAACACAATCACTATGTCTCTTATCTGAACTAAGGGTGGGGTGTAACTAGGTGGTACTGATAGGCCACAGGGGTCAGGGGTTTGCAACGCTGTGTGTGTGTGTGTGTGTGTGTGTGTGTGTGAGACGCTGTGTCCTCCTAACCTGCCTCCTCAGGTGAGTACAGGTCCCTCCAGTACATTCTGTGTTTGTAGTCATCTTTAGGGGCGTAGAGGTACGTGTTCAGACCCCACTTCTTCTCCCTACACAAACAAACACACTGAGACACTTCTGCTCTCTACACAAACACACTGAGACACTTCTGCTCTCTACACAAACAAACACACTGAGACACTTCTGCTCTCTACACAAACAAACACACTGAGACACTTCTGCTCTCTACACAAACAAACACACTGAGACACTTCTGCTCTCTACACAAACAAACACACTGAGACACTTCTGCTCTCTACACAAACAAACACACTGAGACACTTCTGCTCTCTACACAAACACACTGAGACACTTCTGCTCTCTACACAAACAAACACACTGAGACACTTCTGCTCTCTACACAAACAAACACACTGAGACACTTCTGCTCTCTACACAAACAAACACACTGAGACACTTCTGCTCTCTACACAAACACACTGAGACACTTCTGCTCTCTACACAAACACACTGAGACACTTCTGCTCTCTACACAAACACACTGAGACACTTCTGCTCTCTACACAAACAAACACACTGAGACACTTCTTCTCCCTACACAAACAAACACACTGAGACACTTCTGCTCTCTACACAAACAAACACACTGAGACACTTCTGCTCTCTACACAAACAAACACACTGAGACACTTCTTCTCTCTACACAAACAAACACACTGAGACACTTCTGCTCTCTACACAAACACACTGAGACACTTCTGCTCTCTACACAAACAAACACACTGAGACACTTCTGCTCTCTACACAAACAAACACACTGAGACACTTCTGCTCTCTACACAAACACACTGAGACACTTCTGCTCTCTACACAAACACACTGAGACACTTCTGCTCTCTACACAAACAAACACACTGAGACTAAGGAACAACTTCCTGTAAGGACTGGATCGGTGAAAAGAACAACTTCCTGTAAGGACTGGATCGGGGAAAGGAACAACTTCCTGTAAGGACTGGATCGGTAAAAGCAACAACTTCCTGTAAGGACTGGATCGGTGAAAGCAACAACTTCCTGTAAGGACTGGATCGGTGAAAGGAACAACTTCGTGTAAGGACTGGATCGGTGAAAGGAACAACTTCCTGTAAGGACTGGATCGGTGAAAAGAACAACTTCCTGTAAGGACTGGATCGGTGAAAGCAACAACTTCCTGTAAGGACTGGATCGGTGAAAAGAACAACTTCCTGTAAGGACTGGATCGGTGAAAGCAACAACTTCCTGTAAGGACTGGATCGGTGAAAGGAACAACTTCGTGTAAGGACTGGATCGGTGAAAAGAACAACTTCCTGTAAGGACTGGATCGGTGAAAGCAACAACTTCCTGTAAGGACTGGATCGGTGAAAAGAACAACTTCCTGTAAGGACTGGATCGGTGAAAGCAACAACTTCCTGTAAGGACTGGATCGGTGAAAGCAACAACTTCCTGTAAGGACTGGATCGGTGAAAGGAACAACTTCCTGTAAGGACTGGATCGGTGAAAGCAACAACTTCCTGTAAGGACTGGATCGGTGAAAGCAACAACTTCCTGTAAGGACTGGATCGGTGAAAGCAACAACTTCCTGTAAGGACTGGATCGGTGAAAAGAACAACTTCCTGTAAGGACTGGATCGGTGAAAGCAACAACTTCCTGTAAGGACTGGATCGGTGAAAGCAACAACTTCCTGTAAGGACTGGATCGGTGAAAAGAACAACTTCCTGTAAGGACTGGATCGGTGAAAGCAACAACTTCCTGTAAGGACTGGATCGGTGAAAGCAACAACTTCCTGTAAGGACTGGATCGGTGAAAGGAACAACTTCCTGTAAGGACTGGATCGGTGAAAGCAACAACTTCCTGTAAGGACTGGATCGGTGAAAGCAACAACTTCCTGTAAGGACTGGATCGGTGAAAGCAATAAGGTGGATAATAAGTTCCCTGTGAAGAAGAGGGAGAGAAAGAGTATGATGAAGAGGGAGAGAAAGAGTATGATGAAGAGGGAGAGAAAGAGTGATGAAGAGGGAGAGAAAGAGTATGATGAAGAGGGAGAGAAAGAGTATGATGAAGAGGGAGAGAAAGAGTATGATGAAGAGGGAGAGAAAGAGTATGATGAAGAGGGAGAGAAAGTGTATGATGAAGAGGGAGAGAAAGTGTATGATGAAGAGGGAGAGAAAGAGGATGATGAAGAGTATGATGAAGAGGGAGAGAAAGAGTATGATGAAGAGGGAGAGAAAGAGTATGATGAAGAGGGAGAGAAAGAGTATGATGAAGAGGGAGAGAAAGAGGATGATGAAGAGGGAGAGAAAGAGGATGATGAAGAGGGAGGGAAAGAGTATGATGAAGAGGGAGAGAAAGAGTATGATGAAGAGGGAGAGAAAGAGTATGATGAAGAGGGAGAGAAAGAGTATGATGAAGAGGGAGAGAAAGAGTATGATGAAGAGGGAGAGAAAGAGGATGATGAAGAGGGAGAGAAAGAGGATGATGAAGAGGGAGAGAAAGAGGATGATGAAGAGGGAGAGAAAGAGTATGGGTGAGTGTGTTTAGAAATGGTTTACTACCTTTGGAAAAGCTCAGTCCTCTGTTCCATAGTCCATGGTCGCCCGTAAAAGCCTGAGTGAAGCAAAGGTCATATAAACGTTTACAGTTGTCCATGGTCGCCCATAAAAGCCTGAGTGAAGCAAAGGTCATATAATTGTCAGGCATAATGTGGCGCACAGAGCAAAGCTGTCATCAAGGCAACGGGTGGCTGCTTTGAATAATTTTTTGCTTACTACATGATTCCATATGTGTTATTTCATAGTTTTGATGTCTTCACTATTATTCTACAATGTAGAAAATAGTAAAAAATTAAGAAAAACCCTGGAATGAGTAGGTGTGTCCAAACTTTTGACTGGTACTGTAAATATCAGGGATGGGTAACTCCCGTCCTCCAGAGCCTGATTGGTGTCACTCTTTTTGCCCCAGCTAACACACCTGACTCCAATGATCAACTAATAGTCGTCTTCAGTTTAGAATGCAATTAGTTTAAATCAGCTGTGTTTGCTAGAGATAGGGGGATAGTGACACCCCTTCACCCCTCAGGACTGGAGTTTACCATCCCTGATATAAACTCAGCAAAAAAAAGAAACGTCCCCTTTTCAGGACCCTGTATTTCAAAGATAATTCGTAAAAATCCAAATAACTTCACAGATCTTCATTGTAAAAGAGTTTAAACACTGTTTCCCATGCTTGTTCAATGACTCATAAACAATTCATGAACATGCACCTGTGGAACGGTTGTTAAGACACTAACAGCTTATAGACGGTAGGCAATTAAGGTCACAGTTATGAAAACTTAGGACACTAAAGAGTCCTTTCTACTGACTCTGAAAAACACCAAAAGAAAGATGCCCAGGGTCCCTGCTCATCTGCGTGAACGTGCCTTAGGCATGCTGCCAAGGAGGCATAAGGACTGCAGATGTGGCCAGTGAGACAGAACGGGCAGCTGATCATCCTCGCAGTGGCAGACCACGTGTAACAACACCTGCACAGGATCGGTACATCCGAACATCACACCTGCTGCACAGGTAGAGGATGGCAACAACAACTGCCCGAGTTACACCAGGAATGCACAATCCCTCCACCAGTGCTCAGACTGTCCACAATAGGCTGAGAGAGGCTGGACTGAGGGCTTGTAGGCCTGTTGTAAAGGCAGGTCCTCACCAGACATCACCGGCAACAACGTCACCTATGGGCACAAACCCACCGTCGCTGGACCAGACAGGACTGGCTCAAAGTGCTCTTCACTGACGAGTTGCGGTTTTGTCTCACCAGGTGTGATGGTCGGATTTGCGTTTATTGTTGAAGGAATGAGCATTACACCAAGGCCTGTACTCTGGAGCGGGATCGATTTGGATGTGGAGGGTCCGTCATGGTCTGGGGCGGTGTGTCACAGCATCATCAAACTGAGCTTGTTGTCATTGCAGGCAATCTCAACGCTGTGTGTTACAGGGAAGACATCCTCCTCCCTCATGTGGTACCCTTCCTGCAGACTCATCCTGACATGACCCTCCAGCATGACAATGCCTCCAGCCATACTGCTCGTTCTGTGTGTGATTTACTGAAAGACAGGAATGTCAGTGTTCTGCCATGGCCAGCGAAGAGCCCGGATCTCAATCCCATTCAGCATGTCTGGGACCTGTTGGATCAGAGGGTGAGGGCTAGGGCCATTCCCCCCAGAAATGTCCGGGAACTTGTAAGTGCCTTGGTGGAAGAGTGGGGTAACATCTCACAGCAAGAACCGGAAAATCTGGTGCAGTTCATGAGGAGGAGATGCACTGCAGTATTTAATGCAGCTGGTGGCCACACCAGATACTGACTGTTACTTTTGATTTTGACCCCCTCTTTGTTCAGGGACACATTATACAATTTCTGTTAGTCACATGTCTGTGGAACTTGTTCAGTTTATGTCTCAGTTGTTGAACCTTATGTTCATACAAATATTTACACGTTTAGTTTGCTGAAAATAAAACGCAGTTGACAGTGAGGACGTTTCTTTTTTTGCTGCGTTTACAATGTCTTCATAGAACTACAATTTCCTCATAGAACTAGAATGTACTCATAGAACTAGAATGTACTCATAGAACTAAAATGTACTCATAGAACTAAAATGTACTCATAGAACTATAATGTACTCATAGAATTTAAATGTACTCATAGAACTAAAATGTACTCAGATAATTCAAGTCTTCATAGAACTAGAATGTCCTCATGGAATTTGAATGTCTTAATACAATTACAATGTCTCAATAGAACTAAAATGCCCTCCTAGAATTAGAAAATAAACGCAGTTGACAGTGAGAGGACGTTTCTTTTTTTGCTGAGTTTATATGGTGTTTTTACAAATACACCATATTATAATCTGACACATACCCTGAAATATGTGGCGTAATGTAACTACATTGAATCAAAACAGACACTATTTGTAGGCCTTTCCTACAGCACGCTATTTGATTGACATCTTGCAGTAGGTAGACCATTTGACGTGATGACGAGTAGAACTCTCACCTTCCACCACACCACTGATGAACCTGCGGGTCTTCCCGGTCGCCTTGGAAGCGCTCGGCTTCGGCATGGTTTTCTCCAAGTTCTAGGTAGTTTCAATTTGTGTACCTGTCCCGGAGATGATTTGATCTGGCGTTAGATGAAGCCTTTAGTAGCACATCGAGCTAGGTAAAGTTACTCAATGACAATCGATCACTCAAAATGGCCTAGTTGTGTTTGTGTCAACCACGAAGCTCTGCATGGGATTTTATTAGAATGATAGTTGAGTTCCTTATTGCTCTCTAGTGCGCAGACTCAGTAGCTCGCTAAATAAAGCGATACAAGTTGTATTACACAATTAGACAGTAATGCCAATCATAGGAAGAATCATAATTAAAAAATGAAGAAAATATTGTTTTAGTTAACCATGCGCGTGTACCGTCGTGGATCGATTTAGGGCTACTGGTTGGTGCGTGCTTAAAGAGACAGTGTACAATTTCCTTTAAAGGGTCCGCTCTCCCATTTTATCAACGTGTCAAATAAAAAAACTGGCATTAGTTCACAAGTCTACTTTAACTTAATTTATCTTCATCTTAAACTAGTCTTGCTTGTGATTACCCTGTACCAATTTTTCAAAGTCAATGTAGTTTTGGAAATGTATAGTGTTGCAGGTTAATTATTTTCTACATTGTGAGCTTCAAAGCCAAAGGTTGGCTGTTTACTAAGCAACTCATTTCCACTTTAAGAAGACTGACAGTGTAGAGATATTCCTTCATCTGTCAGTCCATGGATCCACCCAGTCGGGGCAATGGGATGGACACTAGTTCAGGATGACACAATAATAGTCTTTATTCATTCATAAAGAACATGTTCATAATTGGGAATAAAATGACTTAAGGGAATCTCAACTTTTTAAACATTGTAACAGACAAGAGTAAAGCAAAGCTTGCAAGTGCAATATTAGTGCAAACAAAGATATTTAAAAAGAGCCTTCTTAAAAAAAAATAATAATAATACAAAAAAACAACTTTACAATATTCTAATCATTTTCCTATGATTCTTTTCCCTTTAAAAATCTGTTTACTGCATCAGCAAAGTTGTGCTATCAAGGTAAATAAAATGAGTTGATAACAGTGAACCAATACAAGTTAAAACAACATTTAAACATGTTAAAGTATGTGTGTAGCTCTGAGGTAAGTCAGTCCCAAATAACACCCCGTTCCCTTCTATAGAGGGCACTGCTTTGGGACCAGAACCCTAAGGTTAGTACCCTCTATAGGGAATAGGGTGACATTTGGGACCTTGTCTCCATCATTCCTTTCTTGGCTCCCGCTCTTCCTCCAGGACTCTGCTACCGCTTCAAGCCTTTCTGTGCCTGCTTCAATAGAGTGTCAAAGTCCAGCTCCTCCTCCTCACTTTTTGCTGGAGTGGGTTCCTCCTCTTCCCGATTAGAATCTGGTGAAACAAACCAGTTCAGTTACCAATATGCTATGATGTCAACCTGTTTACCCTGCAATTACATCTGCGACCCTGGGCATGTGACTTAGTAAACTCGTCATCTATTTCCCAAAAGGGGAAAGCCTTCGTTCGAGAGGCTGATACACATTCTTAACAAACAGAGGGCGCCATTGTGTGGCAGGTAGCCTAGTGGTTAGGAACGTTGGGCCAGTAACCGAACGGTTGATGGATCAAATCCCCGAGCTGACAAGGTCAAATCTGTTGTTCTGCCACTGAGCAGTTAACCCACTGTTCTCCAGGCGCCCGAATACGTGGATGTCGATTAAGGCCCCCGTACCTCTCTGATTCAGAGGGGTTGGGTTAAATGTGGAAGACATTTCAGTTGAACAACTGAGTAGGTATCCCCCTTTCTCATTGAGACCACCCTTAAAGGTTCTCACCTAGGTCGGCGTACGTAGATTTGCAGAACTGACGCCTGCCCCCGAAGCAGAGGTCAAAGGGCAGCTCGTCAGGTCTCCTCAGCTTGTAACCGTTCTCGATGGCTGCGAACGCATCTTTCATGTTGTAGAACGTCACAAAGCCGTAGTGGTCGCTATGGAAACAGAACACAGGTTAAGAAATAGTTATTTCCTAACCACCTGACAAAGGTAAGCTAGTAAGTTACCTGATGAAATAAGTCTTCAATAAATAAAATGAAGTATGATTATATCTAAGGGGGCTGAGAAAGAGAGAGGCGAGGGGGACAGAGAGAGAGAGAGAAAGAGAAAGGTGAGGGGGACAGAGAGGGAGAGGTGAGGGGGACAGAGAGAAAGAGAGAGGTGAGGGGGACAGAGAGAAAGAGAGGTGAGGGAGAGGTGAGGGGGACAGAGAGAAAGAGAGAGAGGTGAGGGGGACAGAGAGAAAGAGAGAGGTGAGGGGGCGAGAAGGGGAAAGAGGACAGAGAAAGTCTAGAGAAAAAAAGAGTTTAAAGACACTGATGCTAACAATTTTTGACCATCTCTTTTGATGCAGAGAGACTCACCCCCTGTCTCTAAAGTGCAGGGTGCATTCCTCCACCTCTCCAAACAGAGAGAAGCGTTCTCTCAGCTCCGCGTGCATCATGGTCCTCTGGATGCGGCCCACGTACACCACCCTGCGCTCGTCCTGGCCACACAAAACAACGCACCAAGGGTTGTCACTATCACAAGCCCTGCACATTTATACAAATGATCTTCTCAAAATCCTATTTTAAACCCAAAACATTAAAGCTGAGATGTGTGAAAGGGGCAACGCTGTCACAGGCCCTCACCTCACAGGTCTCTCCCAGGAGCATCTGTTATGGTTTTAGAGGAGGAGGAGACGAGCCTCCAGCAATGCCATTGAAATACATTGTAGTACTTGCTGTTTCATCACACATACAATGATGTCGGGGAATAAAAGTGCGTGTTGTTTGAAACATCTTTGTTATTGTAATAATCTCAAACGGACGTGGCAGTTTCACCGCAACTCATCCAACGTTAACCCTGACCACACTGCTAACCTTATTCCTGACCTAAATCCAAGACCAAAAAGCTCATTTTGGTTTCCATAAATGTTTATGATATAGCCGATCTTCAATTTGCAGCTTGGCCATCCGGTGGGAACCGAAGAGGACAGTTGGTGGCAATTTGGTCTCCAAATCAAATCAGGAAGTAATGTCACATTTACATTTAACATCTTAAAAAGTATTAAAAAAATATATTTCTAAAATGTTAACAGCAAAAACACAAGGTGTACCACGATTTGTAATGTACTACACAGTACTCACGATGGCTTTTAGTTTTTGATTCCTCATATCTTGTTGTCTCTTTCGTTTCCTGGAGTCCCTGATGTTGTTGGAGCTGAAGGTTGGGGAGAGGAGGCAGCAAGGTGAGACGGACTACAGAAGACCCGTGTGGCTATACTTTAATCAGAGTCTAATACAATCATTCAGAACTCCTTTAATAATACACCCCCCTAAAAACATTTACTAAATACTTTAAGCCATTACTGACCTGCAGCAGTCCCTCCACCTCTGGGCCCTGCTGTAGGCCAGTGTGGTGGGGGATCTGGACCGAGATCTGGAACCAGACTGAGTCCAGGACTTTGATGTGGACCGAGAGCGGTTCCAGGACTGTGGGTAGGGGAGCCGGTACCGGCAGGGAACCGGGGAACGGGAGACGGGGCTGGAGCAAGAGGACGAGGAGCTGCTTTCAGAACGCCTGGGACAGAACCTGGTGGGGGAGGAGAGAGAGGGGGATGGGGAGGAGAAGGAGAGGGAGGAGGGAGAGGGATAGGGAGGAGGGATAGGGAGGAGGGAGCGGGATGGGGAGGAGGGAGAGGGATGGGAGGAGGGAGAGGGATGGGAGGAGGGCGCGGGAGGGAGTGGGATGGGGAGGGAGAGGGGTGGGGAGGAGGGATGGGGGATGGGGAGGGGAGGGAGAGGGAGGGGGGGGGAGGAGGGAGAGGGGGTGGGGAGGAGGGAGAGGGGGGGTGGGGAGGAGGGAGAGGGGGGTGGGGAGGAGGGAGAGGGGTGGGGGGGAGGGAGAGGGATGGGGAGGAGGGAGAGGGATGGGAGGAGGGCGCGGGAGGGAGTGGGATGGGGAGGGAGAGGGGTGGGGAGGAGGGAGAGGGATGGGAGGAGGGCGGGGAGGGAGAGGGATGGGAGGAGAGAGAGGGATGGGGAGGAGGGAGCGGGATGGGGAGGAGGGAGCGGGATGGGGAGGAGGGAGGGTTTGGGGAGGAGAGAGAGGATGGGGAGGAGGGAGAGGGATGGGGAGGAGGGCGGGGAGGGAGTGGGATGGGGAGGAGAGAGAGGGATGGGGAGGAGAGAGAGGGATGGGGATGAGAGAGAGGGATGGGGAGGAGAGAGGGTTTGGGATGAGAGAGAGGGATGGGGATGAGAGAGAGGGATGGGGATGAGAGAGAGGGATGGGGAGGAGAGAGAGGGATGGGGAGGAGAGAGAGGGATTGGGAGGAGGGAGCGGGATGGGGAGAAGGGCACGGGAGGGAGCGGGATGGGGAGGGAGAGGGATGGGGAGGAGAGAGAGGGATGGGGAGGAGAGTATGGGGAGGAGGGAGAGGGATGGGGAGGAGGGAGAGGGATGGGGAGGAGGGATGGGGAGGAGGGAGGGGGAGGAGAGTATGGGGAGGAGGGAGGAGGGAGAGGAGAGAGAGGGATGGGGAGGAGGGCGGGGAGGGAGCGGGATGGGGAGGAGGGAGCGGGATGGGGAGGAGGGAGAGGGATGGGGAGGAGGGAGAGGGATGGGGAGGAGAGTATGGGGAGGAGGGAGAGGGATGGGGAGGAGGGAGAGGGATGGGGAGGAGAGTATGGGGAGGAGGGAGAGGGATGGGGAGGAGGGAGAGGGGATGGGGAGGAGAGTATGGGGAGGAGGGAGAGGGATGGGGAGGAGGAGGAGAGTATGGGGAGGAGGGAGGGAGGGGGATGGGGAGGAGGGGGAGGGGGAGGAGGGGGAGGGGATGGGGGAGGGGAGGGAGAGGGGATGGGGAGGAGGGAGAGGGATGGGGAGGAGGAGGAGAGTATGGGGAGGAGGGAGGGGGATGGGGAGGAGAGAGGAGAGGAGGCGGGAGGAGAGAGGAGAGGGGTGGGGAGGCGGGAGGAGAGGGGTGGGACAAAGAGGAAAGAGGACGTGGGTTAAAGAAAGAAAATACATTTTGGGTAAAACGTTGTGTGTAAACTTAATGACTAAAACCAGATGTAAAGTATGTTGTAGATATAGTGGAGCCATTTATCTTGAAGATCATCTTTTAGAACTAACAATCACCAAAATAAAAAGAACACAGTCAGGGAGAAGTTCAAAACCTCTCATGTCATTGATGTCATAACGTGTTTTTATGCTTTGGCGAAATGTGTAAAACTGCAAAAAAATTATCTTTAAAAACGGATATTTTTTTCTGTCAGCCTCATGGCAAAACATGTAGAATTGGAAGAAATTAGGTTTAAAACAGCAACAACAAAAAAGTACCTTACCATTGGCCACACCCACTAACATGGCCACACCCACTAACATGGCCACACCCACTAACATGGCCCCCTCCTCTCTCCCCAACTTCAATTCAAGAGCAATAACAGTCACCACACAGAATTTGAACCTACCTCTTTCGGGGTGGAGAGCGAGACCTGGATCGAGAGGAGGAGGATGAGGAAGATGACGATGAAGAAGGGGACCTAGAGCTTGAGTCCGAGCATGAAGACCTTGTCCGATAGCGCCGGGACGACCTCCTACCTCTGGCAGGGGGACTGGGTGAAGGAGGGGAGGGGATGCAGGGGCTGGTTCTCTCTTCCTGTGTCTCCCCTGCAGTAATGGCATCCGTCCTAGAGGGGGAGCTCTCTGTAGATGGCGGAGCAGAGTCTGAGGGAAGTTGTGTCTCTGGAACAGTCCTGGAGTCCACTGGCTGCCGCAAATATTTCCCAGAGTTCTGTGTGCCGGGCACTGAGGAGGGGTTGGGAATTGGTTGGTGGTCGGGGAGTATGGTTTGTCTTTTGCTGCATAACATAGTAGTATTACTCCCTGGTTGATCCTGAGATAGACAGTAGTCGTGGTCCGAGGAGACAGATACTGGTGTCTGGAACTCAGGGGGGGTGACAGGGGGCTTTGGGGGGAGGGGGTGGGCCTTTTTGGGTGGTAGAGGACGGGGGTCGATGATTTGGATGGCCTTGGGAGGGAGAGGTTTGGGGGTCGCCGGTTGCTTCCTCTGAGGTGCGACAGGGGTAAGAGGTTTCCAGCGCGGCTGTGCAGGGGCCTGTTCCTGAGTGCTGAGAACATTCTGGGTGCTGAGAGGTTCCTGAGTATCGCAACGTTCCAGAGTTCTGAGGGGTTTCGGAGTTCTGAGGGGCCCCGGAGTTCTGAGGGGCTCCGGAGTTCTGAGGGGCTCCGGAGTTCTGAGGGGTTCCGGAGTTCTGAGGGGTCCCGGAGTTCTGAGGGGTCCAGGAGTTCTGAGGGGTTCAAGAGTTCTGAGGGGTTCCGGAGTTCTGAGGGGTTCCGGAGTTCTGAGGGGTCCCGGAGTTCTGAGCGGCTCCGGAGTTCTGAGGGGCTCCGGAGTTCTGAGGGGCTCCGGAGTTCTGAGGGGCTCCGGAGTTCTGAGGCGCTCCGGAGTTCTGAGGCGCTCCGGAGTTCTGAGGGGCTCCGGAGTTCTGAGGGGTCCCGGAGTTCTGAGGGGTTCAAGTGTGTTGACAAGTTCTGGAAAGCCAGTGGGTGCTGGAAGACAGAGTTTATCTTGGGTGCCGAGGAGATAGGCACCCAGCAGTGTCAGCATCCCTGGAAAGAAAGCAACAAACCAGATGATGAACTGAAGTTCTATTCTAAAGCATGAGAATAACCACAGCAAAGTCCTCTGAGCAACTGTGCTGACTAGACTAGAAATTAAGTCGAAGAACAGTTTCATCCCAAATGGTGCCCTATTCCCTTTATAGTGCACTACTTTTGACCAGTACCCATATATGGCTCTGGTTAAAAGTAGTGCACTAAGGAGGTAATAGGGTGCAAGTCCTTCCTTTAACTCACCTTCAGTGTTGTTGCTCGGCTCTTCATCTCTAACAGGGCTCCTATCTGGACTGCCTTCAGGTTCACTCTCAGTCTCCTCTTTGGCTGTGGGAAGAGACACAGACATGGGGAGGCAAGATCAGGGGTTCAATCTTAGAGTAGAAGTGCTGATTTAGGATCTGTTGTGCCTTTTTCCATCACCATGTTCAAGATGTTTTACATTTCACCTTTATTTAACCAGGTAAGTTTGTTGAGAACAAGTTCTCATTTACAACGGCGACCTGGCCAAGATAAAGCAAATCAGTGCGACAGAAACAACACAGAGTTACACATGGAATAAACAAGAGTACAGTCAACACAATAGAAACAAAGAAAAGTCTATATACAGTGTGTGCAAATGGCGTGAGGAAGTAAGGCAATAAATAGGCCATAGTAGCGAAGTAATTAAAATCTAGCAGATTAACACTGGAGTGATAGATGAATAGATGATGGTGTGCAAGTAGAGATACTGGTGTGCAAAAGAGCAAAAAAGTAGATAAAAACAATATGGGGGATGAGGTAGGTAGATTGGATGGGCTATTTACAGATGGACTATAGGTATGTAAGATGACAAGGACAGGGGTAGCTGGGATGTATGCATCAACCAAATCAATACATCTTAATGCAAATCCCAGAGTGGATGGGACGTAGTATAGCTGGAAGAAGAAATGGAGAGAGTTAACGAAACCCCAGTGATCCCTCACTCACCTTGTGTTTCCTCAAACCGCTCCAGAAGGCTGGTCAGATCTGTGGCTTGGATTCCTGCAACGCAACCAAGAGAAATCACTTTCTGAATGCAGGGACAGTAGCAGTTCGTCGAGGTGAACTTTCTGCTGGTCTAGTGTTCTAAGCTGCTTCCTCCAGAACACCACAGCAGCATGGGTTCCAGTCCAGAACCCTGCTATTTCAGCAGCATGGGTTCCAGTCCAGAACCCTGCTATTTCAGCAACATGGGTTCCAGTCCAGAACCCTGCTATTTCAGCAACATGGGTTCCAGTCCAGAACCCTGCTATTTCAGCAGCATGGGTTCCAGTCTAGAACCCTGCTATTTCAGCAGCATGGGTTCCAGTCCAGAACCCTGCTATTTCAGCAACATGGGTTCCAGTCCAGAACCCTGCTATTTCAGCAGCATGAGTTCCAGTCCAGAACCCTGCTATTTCAGCAGCATGGGTTCCAGTCCAGACCCCTGCTATTTCAGCAGCATGGGTTCCAGTCCAGACCCCTGCTATTTCAGCAACATGGGTTCCAGTCCAGAACCCTGCTATTTCAGCAACATGGGTTCCAGTCCAGAACCCTGCTATTTCAGCAGCATGGGTTCCAGTCCAGACCCCTGCTATTTCAGCAGCATGGGTTCTAGTCCAGAACCCTGCTATTTCAGCAGCATGGGTTCCAGTCCAGACCCCTGCTATTTCAGCAGCATGGGTTCCAGTCCAGACCCCTGCTATTTCAGCAACATGGGTTCCAGTCCAGAACCCTGCTATTTCAGGAACTCTTTCCTCTCCATCTTTCCTATCGGAAAAATATGAGTTGGACTGCACCACCCCTTACAAAATATATACAAAATAAACTCTTTCTGAAAAGCAGCCGTCATTTTTTTTTGTACCTTTATTTAACTAGACAAGTCAGTTAAGAACAAATTCTTATTTTCAATGACGGCCTAGGAACAGCGGGTTAACTACCTGTTCAGGGCAGAACGACAGATTTGTACCTTGTCAGCTTGGGGATTTGAACTTGCAACCTTTCGGTTACTAGTCCAACACTAACCACTAGGCCTCATCAAATATATGTTTAAAGCTTTGACTCCTTCAGCTGAACATGGAGACAACAATCTCTTTCTGAATGGGTCTTAGAAAGAATTTGACACAGGATATCTAAGTAATCACAAATTATACATTTTTGTTAATTTCACACCAGCTCTAACTAAATCAAAAATAATCTTCTTTTAGCTATAGCCTAATTAAAATTGCCCTTGCTAGAAGCATGTGTTTCAGACATAAGGAAGTGGATGGCTGCAAACGTTCTACTTTTAAACTCGGACAAAACAGAGATGCTTGTTCTAGGTCCCAAAAAACAAAGATCTTCTGTTGAATCTGACAATTAATCTTAATGGTTGTACAGTCGTCTCAAATAAAACTGTGAAGGACCTCGGCGTTACTCTGGACCCTGATCTCTCTTTTGAAGAACATATCAAGACCATTTCAAGGACAGCTTTTTTCCATCTACGTAACATTGCAAAAATCAGAAACTTTCTGTCCAAAAATGATGCAGAAAAATTAATCCATGCTTTTGTCACTTCTAGGTTAGACTACTGCAATGCTTTACTTTCCGGCTACCCGGATAAAGCACTAAATAAACTTCAGTTGGTGCTAAATACGGCTCCTGACAAGAACCAACCAATTTGATCATATTACTCCAGTGCTAGCCTCTCTACACTGGCTTCCTGTCAAAGTGAGGGCTGATTTCAAGGTTTTACTGCTAACCTAACCTACAAAGCATTACATGGGCTTGCTCCTACCTATCTCTCTGATTTGGTCCTGCCGTACATACCTACACGTACGCTACGGTCACAAGACGCAGGCCTCCTAATTGTCCCTAGAATTTCTAAGCAAACAGCTGGAGGCAGGGCTTTCTCCTATAGAGCTCCATTTTTATGGAACGGTCTGCCTACCCATGTGAGAGACGCAAACTCGGTCTCAACCTTTAAGTCTTTACTGAAGACTCATCTCTTCAGTGGGTCATATGATTGAGTGTAGTCTGGCCCAGGAGTGGGAAGGTGAACGGAAAGGCTCTGGAGCAACGAACCGCCCTTGCTGTCTCTGCCTGGCCGGTTCCCCTCTTTCCACTGGGATTCTCTGCCTCTAACCCTATTACAGGGGCTGAGTCACTGGCTTACTGGGGCTCTCTCATGCCGTCCCTGGAAGGGGTGCGTCACCTGAGTGGGTTGATTCACTGATGTGGTCATCCTGTCTGGGTTGGCGCCCCCCCCTTGGGTTGTGCCATGGCGGAGATCTTTGTGGGCTATATTCAGCCTTGTCTCAGGATGGTAAGTTGGTGGTTGAAGATATCCCTCTAGTGGTGTGGGGGCTGTGCTTTGGCAAAGTGGGTGGGGTTATATCCTTCCTGTTTGGCCCTGTCCGGGGGTGTCCTCGGATGGGGCCACAGTGTCTCCTGACCCCTCCTGTCTCAGCCTCCAGTAATTATGCTGCAGTAGTTTATGTGTCGGGGGGCTATGGTCAGTTTGTTATATCTGGAGTACTTCTCCTGTCCTATTCGGTGTCCTGTGTGAATCTAAGTGTGCGTTCTCTAATTCTCTCCTTCTCTCTTTCTTTCTCTCTCTCGGAGGACCTGAGCCCTAGGACCATGCCCCAGGACTACCTGACATGATGACTCCTTGCTGTCCCCAGTCCACCTGGCCGTGCTGCTGCTCCAGTTTCAACTGTTCTGCCTTATTATTATTCGACCATGCTGGTCATTTATGAACATTTGAACATCTTGGCCATGTTCTGTTATAATCTCCACCCGGCACAGCCAGAAGAGGACTGGCCACCCCACATATGCTCTCTCTAATTCTCTCTTTCTTTCTCTCTCTCGGAGGACCTGAGCCCTAGGACCATGCCCCAGGACTACCTGACATGATGACTCCTTGCTGTCCCCAGTCCACCTGGCCATGCTGCTGCTCCAGTTTCAACTGTTCTGCCTTATTATTATTCGACCATGCTGGTCATTTATGAACATTTGAACATCTTGGCCATGTTCTGTTATAATCTCCACCCGGCACAGCCAGAAGAGGACTGGCCAACCCACATAGCCTGGTTCCTCTCTAGGTTTCTTCCTAGGTTTTGGCCTTTCTAGGGAGTTTTTCCTAGCCACCGTGCTTCTACACCTGCATTGCTTGCTGTTTGGGTTTTTAGGCTGGGTTTCTGTACAGCACTTTGAGATATCAGCTGATGTACGAAGGGCTATATAAATACATTTGATTTGATTTGAATTAGCTTTATCTGAATAAATATATACTCAGGGTGTAGTTTCCCCTAGGTGCAGATCTAGGATCAGAGTCCACTCCACCAAACCTAACCTTAACCTGTAGTAAGTAAAATACTAAACTGACCCAAAATCAGTCAACTTCACCCTACAACAAAATATATTGTTTATATGTGTGTTATGGCTCATCTGGCTTACCTGTGCCGCAGGTGGGGGTCTGTATGCAGGTGTTACTCTCTGGAGAGGTGGACAGTCGGACATGGAGGAGGTTACCAAGGGCTACCCGCTTTGCCCTCTCCATCTCTGGGTAAGGAGCAACAGCATGGGTGGGTGGATGGACTGAGGGGCTGGACAATGGACTTGCCATTACTGGTGCACTTGGGGAAAACTTGGACCCTTCTGGTACTGTCTCGATCCCTTTCCTTGGGCTGAGAGAGCGAGGCTGATCCCCTTGTTTCGTGGTCTCTGCAGTGTTTTGGGTGTGAAGTGCTTTCCGCAATGGTTGTTTGGTGGAGAACCTCCGCTGGATCTCAAGGAGGAGACTGGTGCTCTTCAGGCTTGGATCCCGGTTGCAGAACACCATTTTGGGCTTGGGCGCCGAAGACTCCTGGGTGGTGGACGGAGGTAGAGATTGTTCCTGCTCCTGCTTCTCCTGGTTGGTCCCACGGCTCCTATCAAATCCATCCAAAGATGGACGGGTTCCTGGTAGTGGGACCAGGACAGGGTTTGGGGGGTCGCTACTGACCGCAACAGCACTCTTTTCTGGGTTAGTCCTGTTCTGGCCCAGACCCGCCACTGAGTTGGAGTTCAGGTTGGGACTTGGTAAGGGACTAGCAGGAGAGATGGTCTCAGTCCAAATAGGCTTTAATACACCAACATCATTCGCAGATTTAGCTTCCTTTGAGTTGTGTTTGGGCTTTAAAGCTGAGCTGGTAGGAGGAGTCTTAGTCCCACTTCTTACAGGCTTTGATCCATTGATGCCAATACCTTTACCAGGTTTACTGAGACAAGCAGGAGAGACCATCTTCGTCCTAGTTTTAGATATAGACTTGAATTCACTGACATCACCCCCTGTTTTACTTCCTATGTAATGATGTGGTGTCGTTGGTCCCCACATGTTATATTTAGGTCCTTGTAAATAGGGTATAGGAGGCAACTCCGTGGGGGTTTCAGGTAGAGAGGGCCATTTGGTGGTGTAATTCTCAGGTTTCCCCACCAGGGGTAGTCTTTGCTGACGCAGCAGGCGGTACTGCTGGAGACTGAGGGCCGGTCTGGGCTTGGACTCGCCTCGCTGTGGTAGAGGCTCCGACGACGACTTTTCTCCGGTCCTTTCAGGCAAGTCAGTTACAACCTGATGCTGGCTGTCCTTTGAAGATGCTGCTGAAGACTCCGGAGAGGATGTTGTGAGGGAAATGGTCGTTGTTTTGGTGTTGAAGTCAAAAATGGGGATTTGGCTGGTGAGCTCGCTCAAGTCCGGGAGCACGTTTAAGTCAGGTTCGTCTGCTGCTGGTAGCTCGTAGGATGTCACCAGGACAGGTCCGAAGCTCACTCTTTTTTTGTTCTTGGTCTTCTGGCCTTCTGTGGGCCCGTCCCACTTCACAAGTAGACTTTTTAGTTGCTTCACTTCTTCACCTTTACTTCCCTGTTCTCCATCCCCCTTCATCCCTCCTACCGAGGGACACTCGTCATCTGATCCGTCCACATCAATTTCCTCGCCGCTCTCTTCCGAACCAGGCTTCGTATACCTCCACACCTCGCCCTCCAGGGGTACACTCTGGTCCGCACTCCGTTCCCCCAGGGAGGAGGCCTCCTGCCTGGATGTGCTGACCCAGTCCTTCCCCTCCTCATCCAGGCACACCCTCAGGCAGTAGGGGTGCATGAGTTTCACCAGGTCCACCAGGGACACTGTAGAGGAGTAGCCATGGTCCTTCTCTACAGAGTTCAGCGCTCTCACTTCTGATCGGTCGAGGGAGAGTTCTCCCGAGTCCTGATTGAAGTCGTGAGGCGGGCTGTGAATGTGGACCTTGCCGCCCTCCTCCTCCTCTCCATCGCTCCTCTGTGTGGATGTGGAAGAGCCCTGGGCTCTGGGAGTTAGCCTAGTCCTCCAGGGTCTGTCTGGAATGACTGTCTCAACCTGGAAGGAAGAACGACGTCAAGACTGTTACTCCAGCTATGCTCATAATCTCGCTTGCTATTGCTCTATTTTTAATAAAGATATCATTCTCTATATTATTTTTCATGACAAACTCAATCCCATAGTGTAGTACACTAATATTTTTTGTATATCATTTCCAAACTATGACACAACCCAATCCCATACCCATTTATGTCAAATTCATTATGATAGGCATTTTATTTAGTACATTAAAATGAATGTAAATCTTTAACCGTTTTTCTTATTTCAAATCAAACAAGTTACTCCAGTGCAGGGCTTGTCCTACGGTACTCATAACCTCCAGAGGAATATTTATCTCTCACAGAAATAGATAAACAATTCTACAATGGGGTTGGCAGATGTTTCTATTCATAACTCCTTTTGTTTGCAGAGGAAAAGTAAATGTTGACTGTTCCAGCATCTTCAAAGTGCGCCTCGACAGAAATAGTTTTTTAAAAACGTGACTGCCAATGGTCCCTCTAAGGTGAGCGGTTGCACAGCTCGCCTCGGACTGCCACGCAGATGAAATATCATCCCTCGCAGAGAAGCACGAGATTGAACTTTGCTCGACTTTCTAGAGTTTACCCCGTTAGTTACCACTATCAACGTTTCCCTCTACTGTGGGAATTGGGATCGAATCAACTCAATGTTAGTCACCTTCAATGCAACATACAGATACAAAAGGAACTACGCAGGACTTAGTATGCAAAACTAACTGTGCAGGAGATGTTGTTGTAGGCAGAACGCATCGGAGTAGGATTCTATTGCATTGACATGCACCCTTACAAAGACCAGTGCACCATAACCAATCAGAGCCGCAGTAGGCCTATATGAAAATAGCCATTGCCATCTGGCCACTGGACAGCATGGGCTTGTTTTGAGATCAAAACGAGAGCTGCATGTAGCCACCTGTGCACATTTGTTCATATCCTTTGCTAGTTAGTGAGTTATTAGCCCAGATCATTTGTAGTTAACAAACATGTAAATACCCTCTTCATATCTGAAGAGCTGGATTTGACACAATATCTTTTGTGAATGGGGCCTATTTCAACCATTTGCTAAAAACCTGTATGCCTCCCAGCCAGCATAGATGTTATCTGCATATGAGAGTTTGCATTAAGTGGTTGCTTCCTACAAGAGCACAAAACGTTTGTATTTCTAAACATCTTTGAAAAGCCAGTCAAGTAAAGAGCATTTGCATGTCTTAAAGGGGCAGTGTTGTATTTTGAGACGGCCTTGAATGAGCTAAGTATCCAATCGGCAGAGGGAAGCATAATGTCTTGATTCTCTGTAATAACGGTATGGGAATAATTATGCATTTTATTTTGTAAAGTGGTTTCTTGCATCAAACAACATTTTTCAGTCACCTCCTTATATGACAAGTGGATAAACCGGTTCATGTCAAGACCTACATGTTTTTCTCTCCAAACGTCTCATAGAATGTAGCCTACATTGAACACCACACATTGGCTGCTACTGTAGGCTGAATGATTGAACAGCTATTTCCATGTTAAAATGTTATGGGAGGCATTTATCTCCCTTGTTTTGAATGGTAGGCTACTCTGGTAGGCCTACATGATGATCAAATAGCCACAGTAGCCTACTCACTAACTTAAAGCTGGTACAGCCTCAGTGGTCACAATAAACGCGCGTCGGAAGTTGCACAGAATGTTCCAGTTTGCGGTCAGCAGACCTGAAATTTGCTCGGTGACAGAAAAAGCGAAGCGCCAGTTAAATGACTGTTCTGCAACAGAAACAGTTTACTCCAAACGGAAAAACGTTTTTGCAATCAAATCGAGTTTCTATTGGACAAATTCAAGTAGGACCCTCTCCATTTCATTATGTTTGCTTCTTAAACAGTAAACGGTTTCCGTTGCAATACGTAATAAATACACCCCAGGATAGTTACAAACAGGGTTGGAGTGAAAACCTACAGGAGGGTGTCTCTCCAGGAACAGGGTTGGAGTGAAAACCTACAGGAGGGTAGCTCTCCAGGAACAGGGTTGGAGTGAAAACCTACAGGAGGGTAGCTCTCCAGGAACAGGGTTGGAGAGAAAACCTACAGGAGGGTAGCTCTCCAGGAACAGGGTTGGAGAGAAAACCTACAGGAGGGTGTCTCTCCAGGAACAGGGTTGGAGTGAAAACCTACAGGAGGGTAGCTCTCCAGGAACAGGGTTGGAGTGAAAACCTACAGGAGGGTGTCTCTCCAGGAACAGGGTTGGAGAGAAAACCTACAGGAGGGTGTCAGTCCAGGAACAGGGTTGGAGAGAAAACCTACAGGAGGGTAGCTCTCCAGGAACAGGGTTGGAGAGAAAACCTACAGGAGGGTAGCTCTCCAGGAACAGGGTTGGAGTGAAAACCTACAGGAGGGTGTCTCTCCAGGAACAGGGTTGGAGTGAAAACCTACAGGAGGGTGTCTCTCCAGGAACAGGGTTGGAGTGAAAACCTACAGGAGGGTGTCTCTCCAGGAACATGGTTGGAGAGCACTCTTCTATTGGTTCTTTTATCATTGAAATTACCTCTGTAAACCTAGATTAACGGGTGGGATTACCAGTAGTAGTACGGCTAATCCTAATCTGACACACACACTTCCATAAAACAGAAAGGGATGAGGTTTCTACCTTTCCAACAGAGGAGGAGGGGGATGAAGATGAAGAGGGTGTCTTTATGGAACGAAAGAGTGCTTCTTTATCAGGTGGAGACCGTGTTAAACTCAGCAGCCGCCTCAACTGGAGAAACACACCAAACAGGAGAAATACAGTAATTACAAAACAACTATCACATTGTTCTCCCACAGACACCATTTTCAGCATGACTTACAGATAAAACCAAAATAAAAGCGGTACCCCTGATTCTCATCAAATCAAGAACACCTGGGACTGTTTTCACACAGCGTCTCAGAGCAGGACCGCTGGTTACCAAGAACACCTGGGACTGTTTTCACACAGCGTCTCAGAGCAGGACTGCTGGTTACCAAGAACACCTGGGACTGTTTTCACACAGCGTCTCAGAGCAGGACCGCTGGTTACCAAGAACACCTGGGACTGTTTTCACACAGCGTCTCAGAGCAGGACCGCTGGTTACCAAGAACACCTGGGACTGTTTTCACACAGCGTCTCAGAGCAGGACTGCTGGTTACCAAGAACACCTGGGACTGTTTTCACACAACGTCTCAGAGCAGGACTGCTGGTTACTCTTAATTCTCAATTAATTCTGAATCACACACACAGACCCACACTTGGTTTTTACCCACCGGGGAGTTGTCCCGTAGCCTCTGGTCAGAGAAGAGCCCAGTGTCAGGCAGGGTGTCAAAGGGAGACAGGGTCTCATCGTCAACACTGTCCAGGATCTCCGTTAGAGCTGTCAACAACGTGGACTCACTCTCCTCATCCAGTCTGCTCCTAGTCTAAAAAAAAAACAAATGAAATAAATTGAATTAATTAAAAATAGTACAAATGGCATCTCTCATTTCTGTGACGGGAAACAATAGTTGCAGAGGAACAGGCAGAGTGTTTCTAATTGGACAAGTTCATGTAAACCAGGAGTTTTTCTGCACACGACTCCAAATTGACAGTAGAAAATGCAGGGGACCCCACTTGGAAACATGATATTCCCTAGTTAACGCTGTGTGTCGATATTTCCTCCACTTTATGCCCCGCAGGCTGTCCCAACCCATAATAATGACATGAAAGGGCATTCTAATAGTGTAAAAGGCCCTTAGTCGACACTAAAAGGTTGTACTCTATACCCATTTCAAGATTTTAAAAAATCTTAATTTGTTTGATAAGATCACACATTTTCTCAGGGGACCCCAGATTGGGTCCCGACCTGAAGTTTGGGAACCACTGATGTAGAACCTGTCTCAGATGGGAACAGGGTCTACATCAGGGGCGTATTCATTACAGAAACCGTTTAAGACCCAAACTGTAAGCAAACAACAAAATTAGAGTTTCTATTGGACAAATTCAGGAAGTTCCCTCCCTGTTTCATTTGCCTTCTTTTAAGAAATGTTTTACAACAGAATCAGCGTAATGAATACGCCCCAGTATATCTGAATGTTGGCCAACATTGTGTCCTGATGCTGACCTCTGCAGCTACGGCGGAGTCTTCAAACATAGCCAGGATGGAAGGGTCCAGGCAGGAGTGAGTGTCCATTTCCAGATCACTGACTTCCCCTTTACCCAGGACAGCCTGTAACAAGCAACAAGATCAGAAAGGGAGAACAAGTTCAATCACGAGTCAGGCAAATAGGCTGCCCAATTATTGGGAAAAAGATCTGATCTGATTGGTCAAAAGAGCAAAGCAAAAATATCTGAATTGGGCCTCCTGTGTAAACGCAGCCTACAGAAACAGTTGCTCGATCATAAGTATTTTTGTGATTCCCTGCATCCCATCTCCTCGTCTCTTTCCCAATCGTATTAGAGGAGAGGATCTAAAGTCCCTCCCTTCTGACGTTCTTCTTTAATGTATTTACAGAAAGTGGCAAAGAGGAAGGACGGGGGGAATTAAGGAAAGATTGAGAAAGTTAACACATTTCTCCTAAAAGACACTTGAGGAACATAACTCAAAGGGCAGTCTGAATACAATATAACAAGCTGCTAGTCAATAGTGTTTGTTGAGGCTGCGTTTGTATGCTTCCTCTTCCCATCAGAATGAGTGTGTGTGCATGCCATGTTTTCAGACTGTTGAAGAGCAGAGCCCTGACGCGGGGCGGAGGAGGGAAATGTTCAGACAGTCATTCCCACACTTCAGTTTGATTTATCCAACGAGGTGTAAAAACAGCAGCACAAAGTGTCTCGCATCATAAGGACATGCGTTGTCTTGTCATAGAAAGTGACAGTTAGCCCATAGCACACTAGTCTGCACTCTCACTCCTTGACAACAACAGGCCCCTCCCTGGGTGTGGTGGTGGTTGTTGCTGGGACACTGTCTGTCTATAATATGATTATGGGGGCAACGTCCTAAAAGACACCCTATTCCCAAATGCAGTGCACTACTTATAACCAGGGCTTATAGATCCAAATGGAGCTTTCTTGAGAAACGTGATAGTCACAAGCTGAATCCCATATGGCATCCTATTACATATGAAGTGCAGTGCACTACTTTTGACCAAGGCCCATAGGTCTCTGGTGAAAAGTAGTGCACTATAGGGAGTAGGGTGCCATTTGGGAGAGTTCCCAGTCAGTGTTCTTCTCAGCATCACTCCAACCAATACGTGTGTGGGAGATGAGAGCAGACAGTGTTCTTCTCAGTCACCCAACCAATACGTGTGTGGGAGATGAGAGCAGACAGTGTTCTTCTCAGAGTCACCCAACCAATACGTGTGAGGGAGATGAGAGCAGACAGTGTTCTTCTCAGAGTCACCCAACCAATACGTGTGTGGGAGATGAGAGCAGACAGTGTTCTTCTCAGAGTCACCCAACCAATACGTGTGAGGGAGATGAGAGCAGACAGTGTTCTTCTCAGAGTCACCCAACCAATACGTGTGTGGGAGATGAGAGCAGACAGTGTTCTTCTCAGTCACCCAACCAATACGTGTGTGGGAGATGAGAGCAGACAGTGTTCTTCTCAGAGTCACCCAACCAATACGTGTGTGGGAGATGAGAGCAGACAGTGTTCTTCTCAGAGTCACCCAACCAATACGTGTGTGGGAGATGAGAGCAGACAGTGTTCTTCTCAGCATCACCCAACCAATACGTGTGAGGGAGATGAGAGCAGACAGTGTTCTTCTCAGAGTCACCCAACCAATACGTGTGTGGGAGATGAGAGCAGACAGTGTTCTTCTCAGAGTCACCCAACCAATACGTGTGTGGGAGATGAGAGCAGACAGTGTTCTTCTCAGAGTCACCCAACCAATACGTGTGAGGGAGATGAGAGCAGACAGTGTTCTTCTCAGAGTCACCCAACCAATACGTGTGTGGGAGATGAGAGCAGACAGTGTTCTTCTCAGAGTCACCCAACCAATACGTGTGAGGGAGATGAGAGCAGACAGTGTTCTTCTCAGAGTCACCCAACCAATACGTGTGTGGGAGATGAGAGCAGACAGTGTTCTTCTCAGAGTCACCCAACCAATACATGTGTGGGAGATGAGAGCAGACAGTGAACAGTAACAATGGGAGCATTGTAAAATGTGCAGAAAGGGGAAAACAGAAAAGCGTGGCTTAACGTTATTTTGTATTTATTATTATTGAGCCCATTCCAAATGGCACCCTATTCCTTATCTATTTTAATTGAGCGGGATAGTACAGTAGTACAAAGAGGTGGACAGCGTTGAAATAACAGGCCATTGTTGGCTACTAGGTGCCTGACACTCCTATTAACGTCAATGTTAGGCCTATACAATCACACTAGCTACAACGCTGTTTGTCATTCATGTTTGCCACAAGAGTAAAGCGGCTATAGTTAGTTCAACAAAACAAGACCCTGGGTGTGAGACCAGTGTTGACAGGTGTGAATGATATATGGAGGATGTTTACTGAAATGGGTGGTACGCAAAGGCAATCGAAATGCAATGATATAAAAACAATGAGTAAAATAAGGGTGCATTTTAGCGGAATTGGGTGTACTTTTGTATGAGCCAATGGTTGACATAGGTAGCATGCCAACACTTGGACAGTACCCGTTCCAACATTACAAAAGTAATGTGTCCCGGTCTGCTATGTATGGGACAGTGAGTGTGTTCCAGTACTTTGCTAAATATCCATATCGGCAGCAACGTGAATGCAGAATATTCGAAAGAATAAACTCAACAATTTAATCTTATCATTTGCTTTTTGTTGACGCCAACCGACAATTCATTGTTGCCAGCTTCCGGATACCCAACACGACCAGTCTTTAGAAGGTGTGAGAGTCCAGCAACTATGAACGTTAACAGCAGACAGAGCATCGCTTTTTCCGAGTAGAGAAGAAACTTTGCTGACTCCCTATTGAATTATAGCACATTCAACTTACTGTCACGGCAACTTAGACAGGTATTACTTTGCAGAAAGCCAATAAGATTATTTTATGCCGAACTAAATCGTGAAATAAGGGAGACATAGTTAGCTACTTGTGTCACCAGCAGTTATTTTCCCATGCCGCCATGCGATTCGCAGCTAATGTTAGCTACTACTAGCCGTTCACATCCACGTGTAGGCACCGCGTGCTGGTTTGCCATTT
The DNA here is from genome assembly GCF_034236695.1 of Oncorhynchus nerka. NCBI lineage: Eukaryota > Metazoa > Chordata > Actinopteri > Salmoniformes > Salmonidae > Oncorhynchus > Oncorhynchus nerka. Next base: position 18,209,183 of record NC_088410.1, on the reverse strand, counting down.
TTCGTGTATGAAAAAGGCTAAAGACAAGTGGTACAAGTAATTTTTATTTGGCCGCATGTATGCAGTAAAATTATGTATCAAAGCCGTACCTCATTGAATGTGTTTGCGGTCAGAAAGTCCGTGTTGCCGGTGATTATAAGCTCATCTTTTTCACGCCACTGCGCCGCCATTTTACAGATCCTCACATGGCTTCGTTCAGCTATAGCTAGGAGCGTTGCCATTGGTCAGCGCACAGACACGTGGTCGCCAGCACACGGAGGTTGCCGGTAAACGCAGATCTGGGATCAATTGTATCTTGCTCAAATCATAACCAAGTACTGTTTTGCAAGTAACAACAAAACTGACCGGAAATCAGATCGTCATCCGATTCGCTTTGGTCTCTGCAGAAAGCCCCAAATTAAATATCTTTGATATGTCAAATGCTATTGCTGTCATGCACCTACACAGTAGTTACCTTAATCATGTCAAAGTCAATGCATGTTATATTGCCCGAAACGAAGAACGGATTTTATACCTGTCAAATAATTGTTTTCTAGTTTTATGCCCAACCCAACTGCAATGCCAGAGTGGCAGTTTGAAGTTTGACTCAAATACAAAAAATAATGTATATAGCTGAGTCAAATCTGATATTTTTCCTGGAGTCTGCACAGACAAAAAGCACATGGAATCAGAAAATGACTCATTTTGAAAGTTGGATCATCTTATCCTTTGAGGCTTTAAAAGTGTTCTTACACTAAGATTTCAAACATTCAAAGCAACTGTGGTAGACTTTCATATCAAACATTAAAAGCAACTGGGGTAAACTTTGCAAGCTACAAAACAACTTCTGATTGAGAGGAAGAATGGGCACCACCACCAATCAGCCTATGCCCCTGCACACACCCGCCATTACCATGACAACTAGAGTAGCCATGTCAGTCTGAACACATCTGACATTTGAGCATTAAGGCACAGAAAGAACAGATATTTCACCAAATATGGTAGTGAGAGGAAGCCCAGTGGCCGGCAATGGGAGGAGATTGAACGAGATGGATTTTGGCAGACATTCTGCAAATCTTATCATCGATTAAACATTTTATCTCAATACAGTTTTCTGTTCTCAATACTATAAACTGTTACGAACAGAGTGGACTAAGTTTTGTAGACTTTACCCATGTCAAAGTTTCCAAAAATCGGCGTTGTTTAGAAGGAGTGCAAAGGCGAACTGAGTTATTGCACACGTGCACTTCACAGAGTAGCTGTCCCCTGACGGAAATATGACGCCCCAAACTACTTCCCCCAACTACGTCTGCACCTGTTACGAAAAGTCACTTCTAGTCGTAGCTGTATCGAAGTGGTATGTTTTAGGGGGTCCAGTATACCTCTGTTTTACGCCTCAAATTATAAGGTTGGTTGTTTAGCAAACAAAACTGATGCTTGCGCAACTATGGGGCAAAACACACACACAGGGTTGGCTTAGATTGTTCACAACATGGAAACTAGATTTCATCTCCAATGTTTATTGAAAAGATAAATACATTTGCACAATGAGCACTTGTTGTCTCTCAAATACATCATTACACTTGCTGGTTAGATAACTAACTGAAAAGAGCCACATACGATTCCCCACAAGGCAGCTTCTTGTCATTGTTGCTAGCTATCTGGCCATCCAGAATCACAACAAACGGCTTTCTGCCAGTTGTAAACTAACCCATCGATTGTTATTCTTCATTATTACAAAAGTGCCATCTAGCGGCATGAGGATGCACAGTCAAAAATAATGTAGGCTCCAGAATGTGAAGGAAACTCAATCCACAATATTCTGTAGTTTCCAGTTTGAAGTAGACTTCTTATTGCAGATGTTTTCTCCCGGAGTAGCTAGCTAACTTAATCGCTAGTTGAATAGTACATTTGACCTTCGTTGTTAACGTTGTTTTTTTGTTTGGTTCAAACTAATACACCATTAAAAAGGTCAGAATGCACGCGTCCACCATGGTACACTTTCCATGGTCTACCAACTGCAGAAGAAGATTGTGGTTGCGAAATCTCAAATGAAAGAAACCACCGAAGACATTGTCTGCTCGTTCCACTTTGTTGACCAAGTCGAGTACCCTTACCCAACCCGATGACTAGGCTACGATAGAGCTCCAGAGAAGAAACGCCAACGACAGTTGCAAAGATGAACTGACAACATAATGACAGCAGGTTGGTGTTTTCAGCTCACTGACCGGGCAAACAGTTTTTATTAGTTGACTCCCAAAATGTCAGTGTTATTGATCAGATGTTCCAGTGCCATTGCCTGTCCAAGCTTACAATGACAGCTATTACGTGATGCTTAACCTTGAAGGTGACTGTCAAGCATGGGCGAGTTAGTCACCTCCTGCACCCCAGGGCTTCTCTGATGCTCAGTCACAATGGATGGATCCCATCCTGGAGGACCACAACTATTGCAGTCTAACTATACAGATCAGCAGTGCCATGGAGATGACCCAGGTATCCAATGAGGGATCGAGAACTTTTGCCGACAGTCTGGTTGCCAAACCTGCAGATACTATACAGTATATCACAAAAGTGAGTACACCCCTCACATTTTTGTAAATATTTGAGTATATCTTTTCATGTGACAACACTGAAGAAATGACACTTTGCTACAATGTAAAGTAGTGAGTGTACAGCTTGTATAACAGTGTACATTTGCTGTCCCCTCAAAATAACTCAACACACAGCCATTAATGTCTAAACAGTGGCAACAAAAGTGAGTACACGCCTAAGTGAAAATGTCCAAATTGGGCCCAAAGTGTCAATATTTTGTGTGGCCACAATACAGCACTCAGCCTTTTGTGAATTACCTTCGCTCTGGGGATGAGGCGACTGGGGGTCGTGGATTTAACATCCGGGACGTACCGGATGAACGTAGGGTGACCTTGGTCTTTCCAGCGTTTATGTGCCAAGGAGGGCAGCTCACCTGTGAGGAGGTGACCAACACTCGGCGTATTGCAAACGTCCACATCCATGTCGAAAGGGCAATACGGCATTTGAAAGACTGTGCCAATCACACTGGTCTCCATAATCGATAAAATACTACATATCTGTGCTGGCCTTGTGAATCTGAGAGAGAGCTTATTTCCAGCAAGTGGGGGGGTGTGTGTGTACTAGTAACCTCATTAACTGCAATGTATTGTTCAATGTAACTTATACATTTTTATTTGAAAACATGAAATACAGTGACTACACCTGTAATAACATCTGCTAAACACGTGTATGTGACCAATAAAATTAGATTTGGAGCCGCAGGTCACATTTGACCTCCAGGATCCAGAATCCCAGCTGCCGACCAGGGATGGCCAGGATGCACCACCATGCCTTTTCTCTCCACAGCAAATCCTCTGCCTTCCATCAGTTGTGTGCCTTTGTACTTGTTGCGGTACCAAGTGGCAGAATTCCCTCTAAAAGTCAGGAGCAAGTGTTCATCTAAGAATTTCCCTGGGAACTGTTTGTGCTGTACTGGCAGTGATGAGTTAAGTTGAGTTATGTTGAGTTATTTTGCATCCTTGCATTGTGCCACAGCTGGGAGGCTCTCTGTGTCTGTGTTTCATGCGCCAACCTATCCACTTGGTCTGGGCTTGGCTTAAAAAGTTACACACTTATCACAGGTTAACTTAGTGCCATGGTCATTGTGAGGCAATTGTGGGTCAAAAGGTAGGCCTCTGAATGTAATATCTCAGATAGAGGATTGTATGTCTCACCACCAGTGAACTATAATATCTTTGATAGATTCTTGTATGTCTCACCACAAGTGGTCTTCCTCCTGTTGTAGTAGATGAGACCAACTGCACCAAAGACCACCCCCAGCACCAGCCCAGACGCCCCGATGGCTATCTTACTCCTCTCAGACTGAGTTAGAATGGCTCAAGTTACAGTCACAAAACAAACACATCTCTAACATACATATAACCACACTTAAATCATGCAGAGTTGTGTCTGGGATGAAATAAAAGTATGTCTGAAATGGTTAACCACATTAATATGAGCTCTTTGATTCCCTACTTCACTATTTCTTTAGTTCCTTGCTCCCTTACCACAGAAATTCCAGTCAGTCACTCAGTTTGCTTCCTTACTTCCTTATTCCCTTACCCTAGCCATTTTGAGTCACACTTGCCTGCTTGTTTCCAATTTCCTAATCTCCTTGCCCCCTATTAAACATTATTGTAAAAAATAAATAAAAAGGTAATCCCATGTGTTAGTGAATTTTAAATTAAAATTTTAGAATGACAGGAAATTAGTTTTAAAATGTAGATTTGTTTCTGGGGGAGACCCACAGACCCCCCGGCAGATTTGGTCCCCCCTAATGCTGACTCCATGGCCACGGCCTTCGCTCAGCATATGTGGGAACTCCTTCAAGACGGTTGGAAAAGCATTCCTCACGAAGCTGGTTGAGAGAATGCCAAGAGTGTGCAAAGCTGTCATGAGTGGCTACTTTGAAAAATCACAAATATAAAATATATTTTGATTTGTTTCACACTTTTTTGGGGTTACTACATGACTCCATATGTGTTATTTCATAGTTTTGATGTCTTCATTATTATTCAGTCCCTCCAGGGTTTCGCGCAATTTTTTGTGTGATTTCTGCAGCCAAAAATGCTTGATTTTGCAGTAGCTGTTGTGAAATTCAGCAATATATTTGGAAATGTTTTTTTTTTTATATTAATTTCATAAAGTCATATGTGCTCAGTTTAATAAAAAAAAATTAAACACAAAAACCTTTATGGTTCATTCATGTTTTTTCTCACCAGATGGACACTTTATCACCATCCTCGACCTTTGTTATTCCAGAGGGGAAGATCCACACATGTGGAGTACATCTGGAGAGCTATTTCAGACCTGGTGAAGGTCATGGAATACAACAGCAGTCTCAATAGATTGACTGGTTACACACCCATTGGGATACATAAGGCTGAGCAATGTAACGCCGATCCCGTGGTCCTGGCATCGTTTCAAACTCCACTTCTTTCCTTCTGCAAGCATTATGGTGCCGTCGCCTACGAGGCTGGAGTAAACAACAACGGTAAGCAGTTCTATGGAGAGCAGTGGTGGGGAAAATATATATTTCAGGAAAAATTGATTTCACATAATTTTACAATATTTTTTTAAGCACCATTTTGTTGATTATTACATGAGTTACGTTTGGGTTTGACAAGTCAGGGAACTTCCAGAAAGAAACCTGTCTGTGCAGTTCTTATCTAACTCGCACCATCCCAGGGTGGAATCTTGCTGAGTTTGTTTTGAGGGAATAAAAGAGAACTAGCTCGGGTATCAGTCTTGACACAACACAAGCCACCTCAATTGACTCTGTCTAAAATGACACCCCTCCATGTTGATGTGCAGCGCCTACAAGTTCTACCCCAAACAGATCAGGGTGACGTGGTTGAGGAATGGACAGGAAGTGACCTCACACATGACTTCCTCTGAGGAGCTAGCCAATGGCGACTGGCACTATCAGATCCACTCCTACCTGGAGTACACTCCCACGCCTGGAGAGAAGATCTCCTGCATGGTGGAGCACGCCAGCTTCACTGAACCAAAGATCCTCCACTGGGGTAAGGAAGTAAGGGGACAAGGAAGTCAGGGAACAAACTGAGTGTTACTGGAATGGTTTAGGGAAGGGAATAAGGAAGCAAGGAAGTAAGGAAATATTGAAATAAGGGAGCAAAGAGCTCTGATAGGTAATTAATGATGCATGTTGTTTTTCAAACAACTGTAACTATAACGACATTCATGTCACTACATTTCATCCCAGACATGTCTCTGCCAGAGTCTGAGAGGAGTAAGATAGCCATCGGGGCGTCTGGGCTGGTGCTGGGGGTGGTCTTTGCAGCAGCTGGTCTCTACTACAACAGGAGGAAGACCACTGGTGGTGATGGTGAGTATAAGATGTTTTATTGTCAAATACACCGGATACACGGTAATGTGTTGATTTACAGGGTCAGTCATAGTAGTACAGAGCCCCTGGAGCAAATTAGGGTTAAGTGCCTTGCTCATGGGCACATCTTGTCGGCTTTCAGTTATGGATACTGTGAGATACGCTAACCGCTAGGCTACCTGCCAATCTCTATAGACAGATAGTATAGTTTATTGTTCAGTCTGTTGCACTCTGCCTCTACAGTATCTATCCCCCATGATTGTGCTGCTGTCACTTTTCAAAACCAACAATATAAATGAATAATGTTAATAAACTACTTAGTCAATCAATGCTAACAACCAAAATGCACAAATGTAAAAACTCAAATTGTGGTGTATTTTGTTCAACAGGGATGGAACTGGTGCCAACAAGTCACCCATCCCAGTGATCTCTCAGTGACTACATATCCCAGTGATCTCTCAGTGACTACATATCCCAGTGATCTCTCAGTGACTACATATCCCAGTGTTCTCTCAGTGACTACATATCCCAGTGATCTCTCAGTGACTACATATCCCAGTGATCTCTCAATGACTACATATCCCAGTGATCTCTCAGTGACTACATATCCCAGTGATCTCTCAGTGACTACATATCCCAGGGATCTCTCAGTGACTACATATCCCAGTGATCTCTCAGTGACTACATATCCCAGTGTTCTCTCAGTTACTACATATCCCAGTGATCTCTCAGTGACTACATATCCCAGTGATCTCTCAGTGACTACATATCCCAGTGATCTCTCAGTGACTACATATCCCAGTGATCTCTCAGTGACTACATATCCCAGTGATCTCTCAGTGACTACATATCCCAGTGTTCTCTCAGTGACTACATATCCCAGTGATCTCTCAGTGACTACATATCCCAGTGATCTCTCAGTGACTACATAGCCCAGTGATCTCTCAGTGACTACATATCCCAGTGATCTCTCAGTGACTACATATCCCAGTGATCTCTCAGTGACTACATACATATCCCAGTGATCTCTCAGTGACTACATATCCCAGTGTTCTCTCAGTGACTACATATCCCAGTGTTCTCTCAGTGACTACATATCCCAGTGATCTCTCAGTGACTACATATCCCAGTGATCTCTCAGTGACTACATATCCCAGTGATCTCTCAGTGACTACATATCCCAGTGATCTCTCAGTGACTACATATCCCAGTGATCTCTCAGTGACTACATATCCCAGTGATCTCTCAGTGACTACATATTACAGTTCTGCAAATGGCACCCTATTGCCTATATGGACAAGTTCCTACATATATGCTATAGGATGCAAGATATATTTTTAGGAAGTAGTTTCTCACAAATTGTCTTGAATTGTTTTGAACAAAACAAGAAGTTGGAACCACTTTTTTTATGTTAAACGACCTTAATGTACAACTGTGTAAACTAGCCTTCAATGCTACCATACCTGTAGACCTCCTGTCATTGCGCTAACGCTTGTTAGCATTGGCTCGCGAAAGTACCGCTAACTTCCTTCTGTCAGGTGTTAGTTGTGCAGAGGTGAGAACGGAGTCAGGCGCAGGACACAGAACTGAGTAAAAAATGACGGAACTTTACTCGGGAAAAATAATCCGGAAAAATACATCCACGCAGGGATCATTAACCCTAACACAAAAGACTAACAACAAATCAGGAACAATCACTCACAAAACATAATGGGAACCAGAGGGTTAAATAGGGAAATAATAATAATAACTAAATGGGAACCAGGTGTGTACACTCAAGACATAACAAATGGAAAACAGAAACATGGATCGGTGGAAGCTAGAAAGCCGGTGACGACGAGCGCCGAACGCCGCCCGAACAAGGAGAGGCACCAACTTCGGCGGACGTCGTGACACCTTCATACTACACGCAGGGAAATAAAAATGATATTGTAAATGCCAGAATCTCGCAGTATCCCTTTGACCCTGGAATCCGTCATTGTGGAACTGTCTCATCCTTTTGCGATATTACAACAACAACGTACACAGTTTTTTCTCCTTGGACACCATTGTACGTCATTGTACATACAATATAACAGCAGAGTATGTACTGCAAAATTGTTGTTGTTGATACTCCTCAACAAAAACAATAACATTAACAAATATGCTGGGTTGAACAGTGGCACTGTTTCCCCTGGTGCGGATTTCAGTTTTAAGAATGTTGTGTTTGCTATTACTGTAAACATGCTTTACTTCTCATTCTGATATTATGCTAGTCTCCACTGTAGTTTGCTGAACATTGAAGTTTCATATTGGTATGTGTGCGTGTATAATGTCTGTGTGTAGGCTACAGATGTAGGATCTTAATTTGACCTATATTGTCACAGCAAAATAATCCTGTAGTAACAGGATTGAAACGTTTTGTCCATAATATTGCTGGATGTGGTTAGGCTATAAGCTGGACAAAAGTAGGCTACATGAAAAGGGCAATACTGTTAATATAATCTTGTGTTTTAGGTTGGGGCTTTCAGTGAACTTATGTACATCACAAAGCTCATCTGCATTTCCTGTGGTGCAGGTAAATTCTCAGCAACAAAAGAGTGATCAATTTAAGATCCTACATATGTGTATCACTGAGGCTTTTTACATTGCTGTTACAGTACCAACTAATTCCTTTACTACAGCAACACTCTGGGTGCGTCGCAAAGGGCACCCTATCCCCTATATAGTGCACTAGTGTTGACCAGAGCCCATATGGCACCCTATCCCCTATATAGTGCACTAGTGTTGACCAGAGCCCATATGGCACCTATCCTTTATATAGTGCACTAGTTTTAACCAGAGCCATATGTGCCCTGGTCTAAAGTAGTGCACTACATAGGGAATAGGGTGCCATTTGGAGAGCAGCCTTTGTATAGGATGGATGCCTTTTGGTCAAAATGACACAATTCTGTTTCACTTGTTTTTTCCTTTAAACTTGAGCTATCTAACCTTACAACCAGTGGTGTAAAGTACTTCAGTAAAAATACTTTAAAGTACTACTTAAGTAGGTTTTTAGGCCTGTACTTTACCATTATATTCTTAAAGAAAATAATGTATTTTCTACTCCATACATTTTACTGACAATCAAAAATACTCGTTACATTTTGAATTCTTAGCAGGATAGGAAAATGGTTCAATTCATACACTTATCAAGAGAACATCCCTGGTCGTCCTACTGCTTCTGATCTGGCGGACTCACTAAACCGAGAACATCCCTGGTCATCCTACTGCTTCTGATCTGGCGGACTCACTAAACAGAGAACATCCCTGGTCATCCTACTGCTTCTGATCTGGCGGACTCACTAAACAGAGAACATCCCTGGTCCTCCCTACTGCTTCTGATCTGGCGGACTCACTAAACAGAGAACATCCCTGGTCCTCCCTACTGCTTCTGATCTGACGGACTCACTAAACAGAGAACATCCCTGGTCATCCTACTGCTTCTGATCTGGCGGACTCACTAAACAGAGAACATCCCTGGTCGTCCTACTGCTTCTGATCTGGCGGACTCACTAAACAGAGAACATCCCTGGTCGTCCTACTGCTTCTGATCTGACGGACTCACTAAACAGAGAACATCCCTGGTCCTCCTACTGCTTCTGATCTGGCGGACTCACTAAACAGAGAACATCCCTGGTCGTCCTACTGCTTCTGATCTGGCGGACTCACTAAACAGAGAACATCCCTGGTCGTCCTACTGCTTCTGATCTGATGGACTCACTAAACAGAGAACATCCCTGGTCGTCCTACTGCTTCTGATCTGATGGACTCACTAAACAGAGAACATCCCTGGTCGTCCTACTGCTTCTGATCTGGCAGACTCACTAAACAGAGAACATCCCTGGTCGTCCTACTGCTTCTGATCTGGCAGACTCACTAAACAGAGAACATCCCTGGTCGTCCTACTGCTTCTGATCTGGCAGACTCACTAAACAGAGAACATCCCTGGTCGTCCTACTGCTTCTGATCTGGCAGACTCACTAAACAGAGAACATCCCTGGTCGTCCTACTGCTTCTGATCTGGCAGACTCACTAAACAGAGAACATCCCTGGTCGTCCTACTGCTTCTGATCTGGCAGACTCACTAAACAGAGAACATCCCTGGTCGTCCTACTGCTTCTGATCTGGCAGACTCACAAACAGAGAACATCCCTGGTCCCTGTCCTACTGCTTCTGATCTGGCAGACTCACTAAACAGAGAACATCCCTGGTCGTCCTACTGCTTCTGATCTGGCAGACTCACTAAACAGAGAACATCCCTGGTCGTCCTACTGCTTCTGATCTGGCGGACTCACTAAACAGAGAACATCCCTGGTCTGGCGGACTCACTACTGCTTCTGATCTGGCGGACTCACTAAACAGAGAACATCCCTGGTCGTCCTACTGCTTCTGATCTGGCAGACTCACTAAACAGAGAACATCCCTGGTCGTCCTACTGCTTCTGATCTGGCAGACTCACTAAACAGAGAACATCCCTGGTCGTCCTACTGCTTCTGATCTGGCAGACTCACTAAACAGAGAACATCCCTGGTCGTCCTACTGCTTCTGATCTGGCAGACTCACTAAACAGAGAACATCCCTGGTCGTCCTACTGCTTCTGATCTGGCAGACTCACTAAACAGAGAACATCCCTGGTCGTCCTACTGCTTCTGATCTGGCAGACTCACTAAACAGAGAACATCCCTGGTCGTCCTACTGCTTCTGATCTGGCAGACTCACTAAACAGAGAACATCCCTGGTCGTCCTACTGCTTCTGATCTGATGGACTCACTAAACAGAGAACATCCCTGGTCGTCCTACTGCTTCTGATCTGGCAGACTCACTAAACAGAGAACATCCCTGGTCGTCCTACTGCTTCTGATCTGGCAGACTCACTAAACAGAGAACATCCCTGGTCGTCCTACTGCTTCTGATCTGGCAGACTCACTAAACAGAGAACATCCCTGGTCGTCCTACTGCTTCTGATCTGGCAGACTCACTAAACAGAGAACATCCCTGGTCAATCCTACTGCTTCTGATCTGGCAGACTCACTAAACAGAGAACATCCCTGGTTGTCCTACTGCTTCTGATCTGGCAGACTCACTAAACAGAGAACATCCCTGGTCATTACTGCTTCTGATCTGGCAGACTCACTAAACAGAGAACATTGGTTACCTACTGCTTCTGATCTGGCGGACTCACTAAACAGAGAACATCCCTGGTCGTCCTACTGCTTCTGATCTGGCGGACTCACTAAACAGAGAACATCCCTGGTTCCTACTGCTTCTGATCTGGCGGAACTAAACAGAGAACATCCCTGGTCGTCCTACTGCTTTGATCTCGGACTCACTAAACAGAGAACATCCCTGGTAGTCCTACTGCTTCTTTTCACTAAACAGAGAACATCCCTGGTCGTCCTACTTTTGATCTGGCAGACTCACTAAACAGAGAACATCCCTGGTACTGCTTCTGATCTAGACTCACTAAACAGAGAACATCCCTGGTCGTCCTACTGCTTCTGATCTGGCAGACTCACTAAACAGAGAACATCCCTGGTTGTCCTACTGCTTCTGAAAGCTCACTAAACAGAGAACATCCCTGGTTACTCCTACTGCTTCTGATCTGGCAGACTCACTAAACAGAGAACATCCCTGGTCGTCCTACTGCTTCTGATCTGGCAGACTCACTAAACAGAGAACATCCCTGGTCGTCCTACTGCTTCTGATCTGGCGGACTCACTAAACAGAGAACATCCCTGGTCGTCCTACTTTCTGATCTGGCAGACTCACTAAACAGAGAACATCCCTGGTCGTCCTACTGCTTCTGATCTGGCAGACTCACTAAACAGAGAACATCCCTGGTCGTCCTATGCTTCTGATCTGGCAGACTCACTAAACAGAGAACATCCCTGGTCGTCCTACTGCTTCTGATCTGATGGACTCACTCAACAGAGAACATCCCTGGTCGTCCTACTGCTTCTGATCTGGCAGACTCATTAACATGACATCCCTGGTCGTCCTATGCTTCTGATCTGATGGACTCACTCAACAGAGAACATCCCTGATAAGTCTGACGGACTCACTAAACAGAGAACATCCCTGGTCGTCCTACTGCTTCTGATCTGGCAGACTCACTAAACAGAGAACATCCCTGGTAACATGTCCTACTGCTTCTGATCTGGCAGACTCACTAAACAGAGAACATCCCTGGTCGTCCTACTGCTTCTGATCTGACGGACTCAAAACAGAGAACATCCACCTACTGTGGAGACTCACTAAACAGAGAACATCCCTGGTCGTCCTACTGCTTCTGATCTGTAGACTCACTAAACAATCCTGGTTCATTTTGATTGGCAGACTCACTAAACAGAGAACATCCCTGGTCTCCTACTGCTTCTGATCTGGCAGACTCACTAAACAGAGAACATCCCTGGTCGCTGCTTCTGATCTGGCAGACTCACTAAACAGAGAACATCCCTGGTCACCTTCTGATCTGGCAGACTCACTAAACAGAGAACATCCCTGGTTGTCCTACTGCTTCTGATCTGGCAGACTCACTAAACAGAGAACATCCCTGGTCCTCCCTACTGCTTCTGATCTGATGGACTCACTAAACAGAGAACATCCCTGGTCGTCCTACTGCTTCTGATCTGGCAGACTCACTAAACAGAGAACATCCCTGGTTGGACTGCTTCTGATCTGGCAGACTCACTAAACAGAGAACATCCCTGGTCGTCCTACTGCTTCTGATCTGGCAGACTCACTAAACAGAGAACATCCCTGGTCGTCCTACTGCTTCTGATCTGGCAGACTCACTAAACAGAGAACATCCCTGGTCGTCCTACTGCTTCTGATCTGGCAGACTCACTAAACAGAGAACATCCCTGGTTGTCCTACTGCTTCTGATCTGGCAGACTCACTCAACAGAGAACATCCCTGAATGTCCTACTGCTTCTGATCTGGCAGACTCATCTAAACAGAGAACATCCCTGGTTGTCCTACTGCTTCTGATCTGGCAGACTCAGACTTATCCCTGGTGTCCTACTGCTTCTGATCTGGCAGACTCACTAAACAGAGAACATCCTGGTCGTCCTACTGCTTCTGATCTGGCAGACTCACTAAACAGAGAACATCCCTGGTCAGACTGGCGGACTCATCAGAGAACATCCCTGCACCTCTGCTTCTGATCTGGCAGACTCACTAAACAGAGAACATCCCTGGTCTTGACTGCTTCTGATCTGAAGACTCACTAAACAGAGAACATCCCTGGTTGTCCTACTCTTCTGATCTGGCAGACTCATCTTGAACATCCCTGGTCACCTACTGTTGAAGTGGCAGACTCATCAGAGAACATCCCTGGTCACTCTGCTTCTGATCTCAGACTCACTAAACAGAGAACATCCCTGGTGCCTACTGCTTCTGATCTGGCAGACTCACTAAACAGAGAACATCCCTGGTGCCTACTCTGATCTGACAGAGTCACTAAACAGAGAACATCCCTGGTCGTCCTACTGCTTCTGATCTGGCAGACTCACTAAACAGAGAACATCCCTGGTCGTCCTACTGCTTCTGATCTGACGGACTCACTAAACAGAGAACATCCCTGGTCGTCCTACTGCTTCTGATCTGACGGACTCACTAAACAGAGAACATCCCTGGTCGTCCTACTGCTTCTGATCTGGCAGACTCACTAAACAGAGAACATCCCTGGTCGACTGCTTCTGATCTGGCAGACTCACTAAACAGAGAACATCCCTGGTCGTCCTACTGCTTCTGATCTGGCAGACTCACTAAACAGAGAACATCCCTGGTCGTCCTACTGCTTCTGATCTGGCAGACTCACTAAACAGAGAACATCCCTGGTCGTCCTACTGCTTCTGATCTGGCAGACTCACTAAACAGAGAACATCCCTGGTCGTCCTACTGCTTCTGATCTGACAGAGTCACTAAACAGAGAACATCCCTGGTCGTCCTATGGTCTGGCAGACTCACTAAACAGAGAACATCCCTGGGTCCTACTGCTTCTGATCTGATGGACTCACTAAACAGAGAACATCCCTGGTCCCTACTGCTTCTGATCTGGTAGACTCACTCAACAGAGAACATCCCTGGACCCTATGGCTTCTGATCTGGCAGACTCACTCAACAGAGAACATCCCTGGTTTACTGCTTCTGATCTGGCGGACTCACTAAACAGAGAACATCCCTGCCTACTGCTTCTGATCTGGCGGACTCACTAAACAGAGAACATCCCTGGTTTACTGCTTCTGATCTGGCAGACTCACTCAACACACATGATTTGTTTGTAAACAATGACTGAGTTTACAAGAAAATGGTGCCGCCTGGTTTGATTAATAGAAGGAATTTGAAATTATTTATACTTTAACTTCTGATACTTAAGTATATTTTATCAATTGCATTGACTTGATACTGAAGAATATATAAAACCAAACACATTTAGACTTTTACTCAAGTAGTATTTTACTGGGTGACTTTCACTTTTACTTGAATCATTTTCTATTAAGATACTTTTACTCAAGTAGTACTTTACTGGATACTTTTACTCAAATATGACAATTAAGTACTTTTTCCACCACTGTTTATACATATAACTTTTGTAATACTTGGGAGTGTTGGGTTTACGAATAAAGCTGTAATACTTGGGAGTGTTGGGTTTATGAATAAAGCTTTAAAATGAAGTTTTGAAACTGGCCTCACTTTCTCAATGACTTTACCTGACTGAAAGGAACCAAAATCTTCACGTGCATTTTTATCTGACAATATTTAGCAATAATTAGAAAACCATTAGAAGTCAATGACCATGTAATATATGGGGATTTGAGAGTGGATGCATTAATATTACAATAACAGCGAGTCGCTATTACCACAGATAAGTCTGACTTCATTAACATGACAATAACAGCGAGCCACTATTACCACAGATAAGTCTGACTTCATTAACATTACAATAACAGCGAGTCGCTATTACCACAGATAAAAGGGGAAACAGTTAAAAGTATCTTCAGCGTTACCTCTGTGCTTTTGGCTTAGTCAAAACCACCACCTAGTGGATGAGGTGGGTCAAGTTAGTAGTAACAATCCTGGTTCATTATTATTTACATGTTTCATGCTTTTAAAAAGCTGAATATCCCGCACAAGTAAACAAGGACAATTAAACCGTCAGGATGGGATGCTCTAGGAGTTGAAGCAGATTGGAAAGTTTGACGGAGGAAGCATCGATGGTATTACTGATGAAGGAGCTGGTCAGACTCAGACACATTAAAAGTCACAGGAATTCTATTTTTTGATATCTTGGCACTTGTTGAAGTCAGACTTATCTTGAATGCACTCTGTTGAAGTCAGACTTATCTTGAGTGCACTCTGTTGAAGTCAGACTTATCTTGAATGCACTCTGTTGAAGTCAGACTTATCTTGAATGCACTCTGTTGAAGTCAGCTTATCTTGAGTGCACTCTGTTGAAGTCAGACTTATCTTGAATGCAACTGTTGAAGTCAGACTTATCTTGAATGCACTCTGTGAAGTCAGACTTATCTTAAATGCACTCTGTTGAAGTCAGACACGTCATCTTAAACTAAAAGCTAAGATAATTTATGGAAAGTTTTATCTATTGGTCTAAATAAGAGACGGTTTGGATCCTATAAAGCCTAGGTAAATAAGGAACAGTTTGGACCCTATGGAGCCTATGGTAACTTAAGGAGACAGTTTGGACCCTATGGAGCCTATGGTAACAAGGAGTCAGTTTGGACCCTTGGAGTCTATGGTAACTTAAGGAGACAGTTTGGACCCTATGGAGCCTATGATAACTTAAGGAGACAGTTTGGACCCTATGGAGCCTATGATAACTTAAGGAGACAGTTTGGACCCTATGGATCCTAATATATCTGTAACAAATGTCAGGTGTCATTGAGTCTATGGGCCAGTGATGGCTGGAATATGATATATCCAAGGAGTATAATGTGCAGACACCTAGAGTCAAACTAATGAGCAGGGTTGCCCTTAGACATGGTAGCAAATAGCTGTTTGAGATGGGGACTGTGCTATGTAAACAACATGTTAAAACAAGTGGAGGGAACTAAAAAGTGCAGGCTATGGACAGTTTTATTTTATTAGGAGTCTATGATAAAAGAGTGAGTCATTTAACAGTAAAGTGGGTTTCCTGTGGTAGACACAGAGCTTGTTTTTCTCTATCTAGCCTATGTAGCCAATTGTAGAATCAACTTTAATAGTTCTTGACTATGGTGATACCATCTCAGATGAAGTACAACAGGACTCTTCTTAAAATCCCTTGATTGTGTTTTTATGAGCCCTTCATTTATTACATCTGACAGCTTTAATACTCATCACTGCATCCTTTACCAAGTTGTCTGGGACCTATTTTAAAGACACGTAGATCACCTCATCACTGCATCCTTTACCAAGTTGTCTGTGGACCTCTTTTAAAGACACGTAGATCACCTCATCATGTTTTTAAAGTTGTCTGGGACCTGTTTAAAGACACGGTAGAGTCACCTCATTACTGTCTTTTTGTTTAGAGTGTGGGTAGGTAACATACTGACATCTCTGTTGATATGTAGGTTTAGGAGTCAGTTTGTCATTTGGTGTGGGTAATTTAGAAATCTGAACACGATTTTTATAGTGATGAATGTGTTTGTTTTTTTGATCATAATCTAATATGATATTGTATGTGTAGAGTCTGTAAATGTGTATTTTGTGGGTAGATTGTATGTGTATATTGTGTATAATGTGTATATTGTGTATATTGTATGTGTATAATGTGTATATTGTATGTGTATAATGTGTATATTGTATGTGTATATTGTGTATATTGTATGTGTATATGTCTCAAATAAGTCAGTGTATATTGTATGTGTATAATGTGTATAATGTGTATTTTGTGTATATTGTATGTGTAGTGTATGTGTATATTGTAGTGTCTATTGTGTATATTGTATGTGTATAGGTGTAGTATGTGTATATTGTGTATATTGTATGTGTATATTGTGTATAATGATGTGTCTATTGTGTATATTGTATGTGTATATTGTGTATAATGTCTGTGTATATTGTGTGTGTATATTGTGTATAATGTAGTGTATATTGTGTATAGTATGTGTATATTGTAGAGTCTGTATGTGTATATTGTGTGGTGTAGATATCTGTAGTGAGTGTGTGGGTAGAGTCTATTGAGTGTATATTGTATGTGTATATTGTCTAGTGATGTGTATATTGGTATATTGGTGTAGAGTCTAGTGAGTGTGTATGTGTATATTGTGTATAATGTATGTGTATATTGTGTATATTGTATGTGTATAATGTGTATATTGTATGTGTATATTGTGTATAAGAGTGTGTGTGTGCTGAGTGAGTGGTTCCCAGTGTGAATGAGACCTAAGTCAGTGTGTCTCTCTTGTTTAATACAAGTTTAATAAATAAATCTTGAGTGTTACCCGTCAGATGAAGTCAGGTGTTTTAATTGGTCCACCACGTGAGAGAAGGGAGGAGCCAGGAGTATTGTGGGTATGTAGTCTAGTCCATTCTTGTGTATTTTATTTGTCTTGTGTTGTGTTCTATTCTATATATATTTTTCATGTTTTTAATATGCATAGTTGGGAAAGTCTTGTGAGTGTATTTCACGGTAAAGTCTAGTGAGTACTGTGGGTAGAATTTGATTTGATTTGGGTCAGAGTACTAGGCCTATTCAAGTCGGTTTAGCTGTTATAACCTATTTCATCCACTAGGTGGCAGTACCTGTTCAAATGATAAACACGCTATGTAGAGACCTACTGTATCTGTCTGTCTCTTTTGTCAGTCAATTCAAATCTGATTTTGGGTAGAGTCTAGTGAAGACTGTGGGTGAAATATCTAGTGAAGTGTGGGTTAAAAGTCTAGTGATTTGTGTGGGTAGAGTAACTAAAAACAATAGTGAGGCGATATCCAAGGAGTACCAGTCTCAATGAGTGGGGGTAGAGGTGAGTTGAGGTGGTTGAGTGTGGGTATGTCTGTAGGTGGGGTAAAAGTCTAGTGAGAGTGATGGGTAGAACAGTCTAGTGAGTGTGTGGGTAGTTGAGCTGTCTTGAGGTAAGTCTATGAGTGTGGGTAGAGTCTAGTGAGTGTGGGATAGATAATAAACAGAGTGTGCAGTGAGTGTGTGTGTGTGTGTGTAGTGTGTGTGGGTGTGAGTGTGTGGGTAGAGTCTAGTGAGTGTGTGTGGGTAGAGTCTGGAGTGTCAGTGTGTGGGTAGTCTATGTGAGTGTGTGGGTAGAGTCTAGTGAGTGTGTGGGTAGAGTCTAGTGAGTGTGTGGGTAGAGTCTAGTGAGTGTGTGGGTAGAGTCTAGTGAGTGTGTGGGTAGAGTCTAGTGAGTGTGTGGGTAGAGTCTAGTGAGTGTGTGGGTAGAGTCTAGTGAGTGTGGGGTAGTGTGAGTGTGTGGGTAGAGTCTAGTGAGTGTGTGGGTAGAGTCTAGTGAGTGTGTGGGTAGAGTCTAGTGAGTGTGTGGGTAGAGTCTAGTGAGTGTGTGGGTAGAGTCTAGTGAGAGTGTGGGTAGAGTCTAGTGCAGTTGTAATTCTGAAACTCAGGTGTGTCAAACCATTTGTCGGCCCATCTCCTGATTTTTTGTGGTCCGGCTAGTACACCTGCCTGATTATGTGATGTTGCTGCTGGATTGACAGATAACAGGAATGAGACACTTAGGGAAAATGTTTTTATCAAATCGAAAACTGATCAACCTAACAATCTAATTGACAAAGCGTCATGTTGGGAACCCTGATGAAGACTTGAAGAAGCCCATCTCTGTCCCACCAACCCAACCAAACACATCTCTTCCTCTGAGGAGAATCTCAGCCTTTCTATAATGAATCACCATCACACCTGAGTTTAATTCAGTTTAATCCAAGATGGCCGAACAGGAGTAAAATGAGATGGATACTGTAATTACTTTCAAACCCGGGCTAATACCCAAACACCACCCTGTTCCCTATATACCACACTACTTTAACCAGAGCACTATTGACCCTTGGCCTTTGTTCAGAGCCCTATGCTGCTCTGGGGTTGGCGGGTGGTGGGACACAATGCAGATAGTCCGGTTAGCCAATGTTCAGAGGCGCTGGTTGGTCGGCCCAATTGAGGTAGTATGTACATGAATGTATAGTTAAAGTGACTATGCATATATGATAAACAGAGAGTAGCAGCAGCGTAAAAAGAGGGGTTGGGGGGAGGAACACAATGCAAATAGTCCGGGTAGCCATTTGATTACCTAAGGAGTCTTATGGCTTGGGGGTAAAAACTGTTGAGAAGCCTTTTGGTTCTAGACTTGGCACTCCGGTACCACTTGCTATGCGGTAGTAGAGAGAACAGTTTATGACTGGGGTGACTGGGGGCTTTAACAATTTTTAGGGCCTTCCTCTGACACCGCCTGGTGTAGAGGTCCTGGATGGCAGGCAGCTTAGCCCCAGTGATGTACTGGGCCGTTCTCACTACCCTCTGTAGTGCCTTGCGGTCAGAGGCCGGGAAATTGCCGTACCAGGCATTGATGCAACCATGCTCTCGATGTTGCAGCTGTAGAATCTTTTGAGGGTCTCCGGACCCTTGCCAAATCTTTTTAGTTTCCTGAGGGGGAATAGAATTTGTCGTGCCCTCTTCACGACTGTCTTGGTGTTGTTTGGACCATTCTAGTTTGTTGTTGATGTGGACACCAAGGAACTTGAAGCTCTCAATCTGCTCCACTACAGCCCCGTCGATGAGAATGGGGGCATGCTCGGTCCTCCTTTTCCTGTAGTCCACAATCATCTCCTTAGTCTTGGTTACGTCTCCTTACGTCCTCCCTATAGGCTGTCTCGTCGTTGTCGGTGATCAGGCCTACACAAAGGCAACCTGCCTAAATGACTACAGACCTGTAGCACTAACGTCCGTAGCCATGAAGTGCTTTGAAAGGTTGGTCATGGCTCACATCAACACCATTATCCCAGAAACCCAAGACCCACTCCAATTTGCATACCGCCCAAACAGATCCACAGATGATGCCAACTCTATTGCACTCCACATTGCCCTTTCCCACCTGGACAAAAGGAACCTTTATGTGAGAATGCTGTTCATTGACTACAGCTCAGCGTTCAACACCAGGATCCTGGACTTCCTGACAGGCCACCCATAGGCAGTGAGGGTAGGTAGCAACATCTGCCACACTGATCGTCAACACTGGAGCTCCCCAGGGGTGAGTGCTCAGTCCCCTCCTGTACTCCCTGTTCACCCACGACTGCTTCTGGTTGGGGTATCTACGTACAGTCACTGTAGGCACGACGTCCTCGATGCACTTGTTGATAAAGCCAGTGACTAATGTGGTGTACTTCTCCTCAATGCCATCGTAAGAATCCCAAAACATTTTCCAGTCTGTGCTAGCAAAACAGTCCTGTAGCTTAGCATCTGCTTCATCTGACTACTTTTTTATAGACAGAGTCACTGGTGCTTCCTGCTTTCATTTTTGCTTGTAAGCAGGAATCAGGAGGATAGAGATGTGGAGGGCGAGGAAGAGCTTTGTACGCGTCTCTGTGTGTGGAGTAATAGGTGATCTAGAATTTCTTTCCCTCTGGTTAGACACATTTAACATGTTGATAGAGACTTGGTAGAACTGATTTAAGTTTGCCTGCATTAAAGCCTCCGGCCACTAGGAGCGCCGCCTCTGGGTGAGCAGTTTCCTGTTTGCTTATTTCCTTATACAGCTGACTGAGTGCGGTCTTAGTGCCGGAGACTTTAATACAGGGAAACTTAAATCAGTTCTGTGGTGGTAAATAAACAGCCATGAAAAGTATAGCTGAAAACTCTCTAGGCAAGTAGTGTGGCCTGAAATTTATTACAGTATACTCTACTTCAGGCGAGCAAAATCTAGAGACTTCCTTAGATTTCGTGCACCAGCTGTTGTTTACAAATATGCACCAGGCATCTGGTTCTTTGTCCTCTGTACCTGCATCGCTTCCTCTTGCAAATAACGGGGATGTCGGCCCTGAGGGGTGTTTGGAGAATGTCTTGTGCGTCCTCCTAGTTGTAGAAGAAATCTTTGTCTAATCCGAGGTGAGTGATCGCTGTCCTGATATCCAGAAGCTCTTAGTCTAATCCGAGGGGAGTGATCGCTGTCCTGATATCTAGAAGCTCTTAGTCTAATCCGAGGTGAGTGATCGCTGTCCTGACATCCAGAAGCACTTAGTCTAATCCGAAGTGAGTGATCGCTGTTCTGACATCCAGAAGCTCTTTGTCTAATCCGAGGTGAGTGATCGCTGTCCTGACATCTAGAAGCTCTTAGTCTAATCCGAGGTGAGTGATCGCTGTCCTGACATCTAGAAGCTCTTAGTCTAATCCGAGGTGAGTGATCGCTGTCCTGACATCTAGAAACTCTTAGTCTAATCCGAGGTGAGTGATCGCTGTCCTGATATCTAGAAACTCTTAGTCTAATCCGAGGTGAGTGATCGCTGTTCTGACATCCAGAAGATCTTTGTCTAATCCGAGGTGAGTGATCGCTGTCCTGACATCTAGAAGCTCTTAGTCTAATCCGAGGTGAGTGATCGCTGTCCTGATATCTAGAAGCTCTTAGTCTAATCCGAGGTGAGTGATCGCTGTCCTGATATCTAGAAACTCTTAGTCTAATCCGAGGTGAGTGATCGCTGTTCTGACATCCAGAAGATCTTTGTCTAATCCGAGGTGAGTGATCGCTGTCCTGACATCTAGAAGCTCTTAGTCTAATCCGAGGTGAGTGATCGCTGTCCTGACATCCAGAAGCACTTTTCTGCCATAAAATACGGTTGCAGAAACATCATAATGGCACAGTTGGTTGGGCTCCTGTAAAACTGCTGCCATTGCTTCCGGTGCCATTTTGACCAAACCAGTGTCCTTTAGATTTGCACCCAGACCCTACCAGTGCCTCAATGAAACCAGTGTCCTTTAGATTTGGGCCCAGACCCTACCAGTGCCTCAATGAAACCAGTGTCCTTTAGATTTGGGCCCAGACCCTACCAGTGCCTCAATGAAACCAGTGTCCTTTAGATTTGGGCCCAGACCCTACCAGTGCCTCAATGAAACCAGTGTCCTTTAAATTTGGGCCCAGACCCTACCTGTGCCTCCAAGCCTCTCACCCTCTTCAATCCCTCCGCTGTCATCCATGTTCTATCCCTCTATCTCTCCATCTCATGTTCTCTCCATCCCTCTGTCCTCTCTCTCTCATCCCTCTGTTCTGTCTCTCTCCATCCCCCTGTCCTCTCTCTCTCTCTCCATCCCCCTGTCCTCTCTCTCTATCCATCCCCCTGTCCTCTCTCTCTCTCTCTCTCTCTCTCTCATCCCTCTGCTCTCTCTCTCTCTCTCTCTCTCTCTCCATCCCTCTGCCCTCTCTCTCCATCCCATTGTCCTCTCTCTCACTCTCTCCATCCCCATGTCCTCTCTCTCTCTCTCTCTCTCTCTCTCTCTCTCTCTCTCTCTCTCTCTCTCTCTCCATCCCTCTGCCCTCTCTCTCATCCCTTTGTTCTCTCTCTCATCCCTCTGTCCTCTCTCTCTCTCATCCCTCTGTTCTGTCTCTCTCCATCCCTCTGGCCTCTCTCTCTCTCATGCCTCTGTTCTGTCTCTCTCCATCCCTCTGTCCTCTCTCTCTCTCTCATCCCTCTGTTCTGTCTCTCTCCATCCCTCTGTCCTCTCTCTCTCTCTCATCCCTCTGTTCTGTCTCTCTCCATCCCTCTGTTCTGTCTCTCTCCATCCCTCTGTTCTGTCTCTTTCCATGCCTCTGTCCTCTCTCTCATCCCGCTGTTCTGTCTCTTTCCATGCCTCTGTCCTCTCTCTCTCTCTCATCCCTCTGTTCTGTCTCTCTCCATCCCTCCACCCCTCCATCCCTCTGTCCACTCTCTCTCCATCCCACCACCCCTCCATACCTATCTCCTCTCTCTCTCCACCCCACCACCCCATCATCTCTCTGCCATCTCTCTCTCCATCCCTCCATAACTCTCTCCTCTCTCTCTCTCCATCCCCCCCACCCCTCCATCCCTCTCTACTCCCTCTCTCCATCCCCCCACCCCTCCATAACTCTCTCCTCCCTCTCTCCATCCCCCACCCCCATCCATCCCTCTCTCCTCTCTCTCTCCACCCCCCACCCCTCCATCCCTCTCTCCTCCCTCTCTCCATCCCCCCACCCCTCCATCCCTCTCTCCTCCCTCACTCCCATATATTGTAACACAGTGTGAGTAATGGGACCAAAGCATCTTCTCAGTCATGCAGAGGAGGAGGGGGAAGCAGGTTTGTGTGTGTGTGTGTGTGTGTGTGTGTGTGTGTGTGTGTGTGTGTGTGTGTGTGTGTGTAAGTGGGTCACCTTCCGGGAGCATCCGGCATCCGGCCTCCCAGTTGCTACACACACCACACACACACACACAAGCACGCACGCACGCACACACAAACACACACACATGCACGCATACACCACGTCCTCCTCTCCCTCTCCCTCCACCCACTGCCCCCTTTTCCCACTCAGGCCTCTGTGTGTTTGGCAGGAAACCTGAAGTGGGGAAGAAAGAAGAAAAACATAACCTCTCTCTCTGTGTCTCTGTGTCTCTGTGTCTCTGTGTCTCTGTGTCTCTCTCTCTCTGTCTCTGTGTCTCTGTGTCTCTGTGTCTCTGTGTCTCTGTCTCTCTCTCTCTGTGTCTCTGTCTCTCTCTCTCTCTGTGTCTCTGTCTCTCTGTGTCTCTGTGTCTCTGTGTCTCTGTGTCTCTGTCTCTGTGTCTCTGTCTCTCTGTGTCTATCTGTGTCTCTCTCTCTCTCTCTCTCTCTCTCTCTCTCTGTCTCTCTGTGTCTCTGTCTCTCTCTCTCTCTCTGTCTCTGTCTCTGTCTCTCTCAATTTTAATTTAAGGGGCTTCATTGACATGGGAAACCTATGTTTACTTGCCTAAGCAAGTGAAATACATAATACACAAAAGTGAAATAAACAATAAAAAAATAACAGTAAACATTACACTCACAAAAGTTCCTAAAGAATAAAGACATTTCAAATGTCATATTACGTCTATATACAGTGTTGTAATGATGTGCAAAGTCTCTCTCTCTCAATTCAAATCAATTCAATTCAAGGGCTTTATTGGCATGGGAAACATGTGTTAACGTTGCCAAATCTCTCTCTCTCTCTCTCACTACTACAGCTACTGCCCATTGCAGAATCAGACTCAAGCCTCGTTCTCAGAAAAAAAAACCTCCCTCCCTCCTTTTCTCCTGCCATCAGAGGAAGATTCCCACAATGCACTTTTGGCATGTGTACATTTTCAATAGGCCCCGGAGAGATAAGTACGCCGGTATGTGCAGGTCTGTGGAAGTGTGTGTGTGTGACTCATGCAGACGTCTTTCCAGTGCAGTCCTGCAGTGTGTATTTGTGTGTCTTTCTTCTAGTTCACATGCAATATGTGTGTAAAGTGTGTGTGTGTCCTCCAGCCATGCAGTCAGACGAGGTGTGTGTACCCTCCTTTTAGATATAGACTGACAGGGGGAGCTGTGTTATAAAAGGGCAAAGGTACTATGATCTTTAACCTGACACCATCTCCACACACACACACACACACACACACACACACACACACACACACACACACACACACACACACACACACACACACACACACACACTTGGGAGTGAAGGAAAGAAAGTTAGAGTTGTGTTGTTGTGGCCCTCGTCTGTTTTCTCTTTCCTCAGGTCTTTTTTTCCCTCGTTCTTTCCCTCCCTCTTTCTCAGAACAGGAATGCGATTCCCACATGGAGTCAAGAACATCTGTTAGTGAGAACCAGAGGGCCTGAGAGAGAGAGAGAGAGAGAGAGAGAAGGGTCTGAAAGAGGGGGTATAGAGAGAGATGGGGAGGGAGAGTGAGGGGAGAAGAGAGAGCGATGGGGAGGGAGAGAAGGGGGATTGAGAGTGAGGGGGTTAGAGAAAGCGAGGGAGAGAGTGAAAGTGAGTGAAAAGGGAGAGAAAGGGAGAGAAAGGGAGAGGGAGAAGACAGGATTCCTTTCAGCAGCAGACAATCAGAGAGGAGGGAGATATACAGTACCACACAGACATGACCAATAGATCAGGGAGATATACAGTACCACACAGACATGACTAATAGATCAGGGAGATATACAGTACAACACAGACATGACTAATAGATCAGGGAGATATACAGTACCACACAGACATGACTAATAGATCAGGGAGATATACAGTACCACACAGACATGACTAATAGATCAGGGAGATATACAGTACCACACAGACATGACTAATAGATCAGGGAGATATACAGTACCACACAGACATGACTAATAGATCAGGGAGATATACAGTACTACACAGACATGACTAATAGATCAGGGAGATATACAGTACCTCACAGACATGACTAATAGATCAGGGAGATATACAGTACCACACAGACATGACTAATAGATCAGGGAGATATACAGTACCACACAGACATGACTAATAGATCAGGGAGATATACAGTACAACACAGACATGACTAATAGATCAGGGAGATATACAGTACCACACAGACATGACTAATAGATCAGGGAGATATACAGTACCACACAGACATGACTAATAGATCAGGGAGATATACAGTACCACACAGACATGACTAATAGATCAGGGAGATATACAGTACTACACAGACATGACTAATAGATCAGGGAGATATACAGTACCACACAGACATGACTAATAGATCAGGGAGATATACAGTACCACACAGACATGACTAATAGATCAGGCAGATATACAGTACCACACAGACATGACTAATAGATCAGGGAGATATACAGTACCACACAGACATGACTAATAGATCAGGGAGATATACAGTACCACACAGACATGACTAATAGATCAGGGAGATATACAGTACTACACAGACATGACTAATAGATCAGGGAGATATACAGTACCTCACAGACATGACTAATAGATCAGGGAGATATACAGTACCACACAGACATGACTAATAGATCAGGGAGATATACAGTACCACACAGACATGACTAATAGATCAGGGAGATATACAGTACAACACAGACATGACTAATAGATCAGGGAGATATACAGTACCACACAGACATGACTAATAGATCAGGGAGATATACAGTACCACACAGACATGACTAATAGATCAGGGAGATATACAGTACCACACAGACATGACTAATAGATCAGGGAGATATACAGTACTACACAGACATGACTAATAGATCAGGGAGATATACAGTACCACACAGACATGACTAATAGATCAGGGAGATATACAGTACCACAGTGGCTTGTGAAAGTATTCACCCCCCCTTGACATTTTTCCTATTTTGTTGCCTTATAACCTGGAATTAGGATGTGTGTGTACATGTTATGTGAATGTGTGTCTGTGCATGTGTGTGTGTACATGTTATGTGAATGTGTGTCTGTGCATGTGGGTGTGTACATGTTATGTGAATGTGTGTCTGTGCATGTGGGTGTGTATGTGGGTGGATACGTGAGTAAACTCTGACTCTGTACAGAGTGTGTGTGTTTTGTAATTCATTTCTGCGGCCCTGCATGTGCATGTGTATGTGATTTGTGTGTGTGTGTGTGTGTGTGTCTCTCTGTGTGTGTGTGAGCGCTCATCATGCCTGCTCTATCCTTTCTCTGCCACATTGCCATGGTGACAGGGCCCTCCCGGGGTAATGGGGGACGAGCTATTTATTCCTTCAATCTCACTCCTCCTCTCTCTATCCTCTATCCCTCCCCTTGTCTCTCTATCCTCTATCCCTCCCCTTCTCACTATCCTCTATCCCTCCCCTTCTCTCTCTTTCTCCCTCTCTCTATCCTCTATCCCTCCCCTTCTCTCTTTCTCCCTCTCTCTATCCTCTATCCCTCCCCTTTTCTCTCTATCCTCTATCCCTCCCCTTTTCTCTCTATCCTCTATCCCTCCCCTTTTCTCTCTATCCTCTATCCCTCCCCTTCAATCTCACTCCTCCTCTCTCTATCCTCTATCCCTCCCCTTTTCTCTCTATCCTCTATCCCTCCCCTTTTCTCTCTATCCTCTATCCCTCCCCTTCTCACTATCCTCTATCCTTCCCCTTCTCTATCTTTCTCCCTCTCTCTATCCTCTATCCCTCCCCTTCTCAATATATCCTCTATCCCTCCCCTTCTCACTATATCCTCTATCCCTCCCCTTCTCTCTCTATCCTCTATCCCTCCCATTCTCAATCTATCCTCTATCCCTCCCCTTCTCACTATATCCTCTATCCCTCCCCTTCTCTCTCTATCCTCTATCCCTCCCATTCTCACTCTATCCTCTATCCCTCCCCTTCTCAATCTATCCTCTATCCCTCCCCTTCTTACTATATCCTCTATCCCTCCCCTTCTCTCTCTATCCTCTATCCCTCCCATTCTCACTCTATCCTCTATCCCTCCCCTTCTCTATCTTTCTCCCTCTCTCTATCCTCTATCCCTCGCCTTCTCACTATATCCTCTATCCCTCCCCTTCTCTCTCTATCCTCTATCACTTCCCTTCTCTCTCTATCCTCTATCCCTCCCTCTTCTCTCTCTATCCTATATCCCTCATATTCTCTCTCTTTCTCCCTCTCTCTATCCTCTATCCCTCCCCTTCTCTCTCTTTCTCCCTCTCTCTATCCTCTATCCCCTATCCCCCCTCTCTCTCACTCACTGTCTCCCCCTCTCTCTGTATCCCTCCCCCTCTCTCTCTTTGTCTACCTCCCTCACTTCCTCCCTCTCACTCCTCTCTAAACTCTCTCTCCCTCCCCCCCTCTCTCTCTGTCTCCCTCCCTCCCTCTATTCCTTCCTCTCCCTCCTCCTCTCTCTATCCCTCAATTATTTTCTCTCCATCACTACTCCTCTCCCTCCTTCCTCTGCTCTCTTCTCCTCTCATGCTCAGCATTCTAAAATGACAGACTGAGATTTGTTCAAATCCACACAAAGAACAGGTGGAAAATTATATGACAATATGAGCATGTGTGAGCGTGTATGAGCATGTGTGAGCGTGTATGAGCATGTGTGAGCGTGTGTGTGTGTGTGTGTGTGTGTGTGTGTGTGTGTGTGTGTGTGGTTGGGAGAAGGAACAGTCGACAGCAACAGAGCAAACCTTTGTTCTCTTATTAGGTCCTACATTGCATCTAGCTGTGATGTCATTTTGGAGGGAAAGCTCTACCAACCAGGAGACAGGAGGAGTGTATAGGGTGGGGAGGGGAGAGAGAGAGAGAGAGAGAGAGAGGGAGAGGGAGAGGGAGAGGGAGAGGGAGAGAGAAGAATAGAGAGAGGGAGGGCGTAAGAGAGAGAGTGTGTGTGTGTTTGTCTGTGTGTGTCAGGAAGGTGTTTCAGAGCATCACTCTCCCATTAAGGGGTTCCAATCACAGAGAGGTCCACATGAGTGTTGTGTGTGTGTGTGTGTGTGTGTGTGACCTTTCCAGTCCATGCACAGCTCCATGAGTCCTCCCATATCCCAGGATTCCCCTGTGGTTTAGTCGTCCGTAGTGCGCCTAGTCACCCTCACTTACACAACACACACACGCACAAACACACAAACACACGCGGACACACTTACACAATATCAGTCGCTCCACAGCAACGTGCTGAGGGAGAGATGGAGAGAAGAGGGGGGAGCGAGGGGGAGGAGAAGGGGGAGGTCATTCGGTGGAGAGAAAGATTGGAGAGGACAGAGGTGGGAAATGGGCTGAGTGAGAGATGGAGAAAAGACGAGGAGAGTCAGAGAACAGGGGGAGGGAGAGATGGATGTGGAGGAGTGGAGAGAGAGAAGAGGGGGAGGGAGAGATGGATGTGGAGAGAGAGAACAGGGGAGGGAGAGATGGATGTGGAGAGAGAGAACAGGGGGAGGGAGAGATGGATGTGGAGGAGTGGAGAGAGAGAGACCAGGGGAGGGAGAGATGGATGTGGAGGAGTGGAGAGAGAGAACAGGGGAGGGAGAGATGGATGTGGAGAGAGAGAACAGGGGAGGGAGAGATGGATGTGGAGGAGTGGAGAGAGAGAGAGAACAGGGGAGGGAGAGATGGATGTGGAGAGAGAGAACAGGGAGGGAGAGATGGATGTGGAGGAGTGGAGAGAGAGAGAGAACAGGGGAGGGAGAGATGGATGTGGAGGAGTGGAGAGAGAGAACAGGGGAGGGAGAGATGGATGTGGAGAGAGAGAACAGGGAGGGAGAGATGGATGTGGAGGAGTGGAGAGAGAGAACAGGGGAGGGAGAGATGGATGTGGAGGAGTGGAGAGAGAGAACAGGGGAGGGAGAGATGGATGTGGAGGGGTGGAGAGAGAGAACAGGGGAGGGAGAGATGGATGTGGAGGAGTGAGAGAGAGAACAGGGGAGGGAGAGATGGATGTGGAGAGAGAGAACAGGGGAGGAGAGATGGATGTGGAGGAGTGGAGAGAGAGAGAGAACAGGGGGAGGGAGAGATGGATGTGGAGAGAGAGAACAGGGGAGGGAGAGATGGATGTGGAGGAGTGGAGAGAGAGAGAGAACAGGGGGAGGGAGAGATGGATGTGGAGGAGTGGAGAGAGAGAACAGGGGAGGGAGAGATGGATGTGGAGAGAGAGAACAGGGGAGGGAGAGATGGATGTGGAGGAGTGGAGAGAGAGAACAGGGGAGGGAGAGAGATGGATGTGGAGGAGTGGAGAGAGAGAACAGGGGAGGGAGAGATGGATGTGGAGGGGTGGAGAGAGAGAACAGGGGAGGGAGAGATGGATGTGGAGGAGTGGAGAGAGAGAAACAGGGGAGGGAGAGATGGATGTGGAGAGAGAGAACAGGGGAGGGAGAGATGGATGTGGAGGAGTGGAGAGAGAGAACAGGGGGAGGGAGAGATGGATGTGGAGAGAGAGAACAGGGGAGGGAGAGATGGATGTGGAGAGAGAGAACAGGGGGAGGGAGAGATGGATGTGGAGGAGTGGAGAGAGAGAACAGGGGAGGGAGAGATGGATGTGGAGAGAGAGAACAGGGGAGGGAGAGATGGATGTGGAGAGAGAGAACAGGGGAGGGAGAGATGGATGTGGAGGAGTGGAGAGAGAGAGAACAGGGGGAGGGAGAGATGGATGTGGAGGAGTGGAGAGAGAGAACAGGGGGAGGGAGAGATGGATGTGGAGAGAGAGAACAGGGGAGGGAGAGATGGATGTGGAGGAGTGGAGAGAGAGAACAGGGGAGGGAGAGATGGATGTGGAGAGAGAGAACAGGGGAGGGAGAGATGGATGTGGAGGAGAGGAGAGAGAGAGAGAACAGGGGAGGGAGAGATGGATGTGGAGGAGTGGAGAGAGAGAACAGGGGAGGGAGAGATGGATGTGGAG
Source organism: Oncorhynchus nerka (assembly GCF_034236695.1). Classification (NCBI taxonomy): domain Eukaryota; kingdom Metazoa; phylum Chordata; class Actinopteri; order Salmoniformes; family Salmonidae; genus Oncorhynchus; species Oncorhynchus nerka. Next base: position 18,178,946 of record NC_088410.1, on the reverse strand, counting down.
AGAGAGAACAGGGGAGGGAGAGATGGATGTGGAGGAGTGGAGAGAGAGAACAGGGGGAGGGAAAGATGGATGTGGAGGAGTGGAGAGAGAGAAACAGGGGAGGGAGAGATGGATGTGGAGGGGTGGAGAGAGAGAACAGGGGAGGGAGAGATGGATGTGGAGGAGTGGAGAGAGAGAACAGGGGAGGGAGAGATGGATGTGGAGGAGTGGAGAGAGAGAGAGAGAACAGGGGGAGGGAGATGGATGTGGAGGAGTGGAGAGAGAGAGAGAACAGGGGAGGGAGAGATGGATGTGGAGGAGTGGAGAGAGAGAACAGGGGAGGGAGAGATGGATGTGGAGGAGTGGAGAGAGAGAACAGGGGGAGGGAGAGATGGATGTGGAGGGGTGGAGAGAGAGAACAGGGGAGGGAGAGATGGATGTGGAGAGAGAGAACAGGGGAGGGAGAGATGGATGTGGAGGAGTGGAGAGAGAGAACAGGGGGAGGGAGAGATGGATGTGGAGGAGTGGAGAGAGAGAACAGGGGAGGGAGAGGTGGATGTGGAGGAGTGGAGAGAGAGAACAGGGGAGGGAGAGATGGATGTAGAGGAGTGGAGAGAGAGAACAGGGGAGGGAGAGATGGATGTGGAGGAGTGGAGAGAGAGAAACAGGGGAGGGAGAGATGGATGTGGAGAGAGAGAACAGGGGAGGGAGAGATGGATGTGGAGAGAGAGAACAGGGGGGGGAGAGATGGATGTGGAGGAGTGGAGAGAGAGAGAACAGGGGAGGGAGAGATGGATGTGGAGGAGTGGAGAGAGAGAACAGGGGAGGGAGAGATGGATGTGGAGGAGTGGAGAGAGATAGAACAGGGAGGGAGAGATGGATGTGGAGAGAGAGAACAGGGGAGGGAGAGATGGATGTGGAGAGAGAGAACAGGGGGAGGGAGAGATGGATGTGGAGGAGTGGAGAGCGAGAACAGGGGAGGGAGAGATGGATGTGGAGAGAGAGAACAGGGGAGGGAGAGATGGATGTGGAGGAGTGGAGAGCGAGAACAGGGGAGGGAGAGATGGATGTGGAGAGAGAGAACAGGGGAGGGAGAGATGGATGTGGAGAGAGAGAACAGGGGAGGGAGAGATGGATGTGGAGGAGTGGAGAGAGAGAGACCAGGGGAGGGAGAGATGGATGTGGAGGAGTGGAGAGAGAGAACAGGGGAGGGAGAGATGGATGTGGAGAGAGAGAACAGGGGAGGGAGAGATGGATGTGGAGGAGTGGAGAGAGAGAGAGAACAGGGGAGGGAGAGATGGATGTGGAGAGAGAGAGAACAGGGGAGGGAGAGATGGATGTGGAGGAGTGGAGAGAGAGAGAACAGGGGGAGGGAGAGATGGATGTGGAGGAGTGGAGAGAGAGAACAGGGGGAGGGAGAGATGGATGTGGAGAGAGAGAACAGGGGAGGAGAGATGGATGTGGAGGAGTGGAGAGAGAGAACAGGGGAGGGAGAGATGGATGTGGAGGAGTGGAGAGAGAGAACAGGGGAGGGAGAGATGGATGTGGAGGGGTGGAGAGAGAGAACAGGGGAGGGAGAGATGGATGTGGAGGAGTGGAGAGAGAGAACAGGGGGAGGGAGAGATGGATGTGGAGAGAGAGAACAGGGGGAGGGAGAGATGGATGTGGAGGAGTGGAGAGAGAGAACAGGGGAGGGAGAGATGGATGTGGAGAGAGAGAACAGGGGAGGGAGAGATGGATGTGGAGAGAGAGAACAGGGGAGGGAGAGATGGATGTGGAGGAGTGGAGAGAGAGAACAGGGGAGGGAGAGATGGATGTGGAGAGAGAGAACAGGGGAGGGAGAGATGGATGTGGAGAGAGAGAACAGGGGAGGGAGAGATGGATGTGGAGGAGTGGAGAGAGAGAACAGGGGAGGGAGAGATGGATGTGGAGGAGTGGAGAGAGAGAACAGGGGAGGGAGAGATGGATGTGGAGAGAGAGAACAGGGGGAGGGAGAGATGGATGTGGAGGAGTGGAGAGAGAGAACAGGGGAGGGAGAGATGGATGTGGAGGAGTGGAGAGAGAACAGGGGAGGGAGAGATGGATGTGGAGGAGTGGAGAGAGAGAACAGGGGAGGGAGAGATGGATGTGGAGGGGTGGAGAGAGAGAACAGGGAGGGAGAGATGGATGTGGAGGAGTGGAGAGAGAGAACAGGAGGAGGGAGAGATGGATGTGGAGAGAGAGAACAGGGGAGGGAGAGATGGATGTGGAGGAGTGGAGAGAGAGAAACAGGGGGAGGGAGAGATGGATGTGGAGGAGTGGAGAGAGAGAACAGGGGAGGGAGAGATGGATGTGGAGGAGTGGAGAGAGAGAACAGGGGAGGGAGAGATGGATGTGGAGAGAGAGAACAGGGGAGGGAGAGATGGATGTGGAGGAGTGGAGAGAGAGAACAGGGGATGGAGAGATGGATGTGGAGGAGTGGAGAGAGAGAACAGGGGAGGGAGAGATGGATGTGGAGGAGTGGAGAGAGAGAACAGGGGAGGGAGAGATGGATGTGGGGAGTGGAGAGAGAGAACAGGGGGAGGGAGAGATGGATGTGGAGGAGTGGAGAGAGAGAGAGAAACAGGGGGAGGGAGAGATGGATGTGGAGGAGTGGAGAGAGAGAAGAACAGGGGGAGGGAGAGATGGATGTGGAGGAGTGGAGAGAGAGAACAGGGGGAGGGAGAGATGGATGTGGAGGAGTGGAGAGAGAGAACAGGGGAGGGAGAGATGGATGTGGAGGGGTGGAGAGAGAGAACAGGGAGGGGAGAGATGGATGTGGAGAGAGAGAACAGGGGAAGGGAGAGATGGATGTGGAGGAGTGGAGAGAGAGAACAGGGGAGGGAGAGATGGATGTGGAGAGAGAGAACAGTGGGAGGGAGAGATGGATGTGGAGGAGTGGAGAGAGAGAACAGGGGGAGGGAGAGATGGATGTGGAGGAGTGGAGAGAGAGAGAACAGGGGGAGGGAGAGATGGATGTGGAGAGAGAGAACAGGGGAGGGAGAGATGGATGTGGAGAGAGAGAACAGGGGAGGGAGAGATGGATGTGGAGGAGTGGAGAGAGAGAGAACAGTGGGAGGGAGAGATGGATGTGGAGGAGTGGAGAGAGAGAACAGGGGAGGGAGAGATGGATGTGGAGAGAGAGAACAGGGGAGGGAGAGATGGATGTGGAGGAGTGGAGAGAGAGAACAGGGGAGGGAGAGATGGATGTGGAGAGAGAGAACAGGGGAGGGAGAGATGGATGTGGAGAGAGAGAACAGGGGAGGGAGAGATGGATGTGGAGGAGTGGAGAGAGAGAACAGGGGAGGGAGAGATGGATGTGGAGGAGTGGAGAGAGAGAACAGGGGAGGAGAGATGGATGTGGAGGAGTGGAGAGAGAGAACAGGGGGAGGGAGAGATGGATGTAGAGGAGTGGAGAGAGAGAACAGGGGGTGGGAGAGATGGATGTGGAGGAGTGGAGAGAGAACAGGGGAGGGAGAGATGGATGTGGAGGAGTGGAGAGAGAGAGAAACAGGGGGAGGGAGAGATGGATGTGGAGGAGTGGAGAGAGAGAGAACAGGGGAGGGAGAGATGGATGTGGAGGAGTGGAGAGAGAGAGAGAACAGGGGGAGGGAGAGATGGATGTGGAGGAGTGGAGAGAGAGAACAGGGGAGGGAGAGATGGATGTGGAGGGGTGGAGAGAGAGAACAGGGGAGGGAGAGATGGATGTGGAGAGAGAGAACAGGGGAAGGGAGAGATGGATGTGGAGGAGTGGAGAGAGAGAACAGGGGAGGGAGAGATGGATGTGGAGAGAGAGAACAGGGGAGGGAGAGATGGATGTGGAGGAGTGGAGAGAGAGAACAGGGGAGGGAGAGATGGATGTGGAGGAGTGGAGAGAGAGAACAGGGGAGGGAGAGATGGATGTGGAGAGAGAGAACAGGGGAGGGAGAGATGGATGTGGAGAGAGAGAAACAGGGGAGGGAGAGATGGATGTGGAGGAGTGGAGAGAGAGAGAACAGTGGGAGGGAGAGATGGATGTGGAGGAGTGGAGAGAGAGAACAGGGGGAGGGAGAGATGGATGTGGAGAGAGAGAACAGGGGAGGGAGAGATGGATGTGGAGGAGTGGAGAGAGAGAGAACAGGGGAGGGAGAGATGGATGTGGAGAGAGAGAACAGGGGAGGGAGAGATGGATGTGGAGAGAGAGAACAGGGGAGGGAGAGATGGATGTGGAGAGAGAGAACAGGGGAGGGAGAGATGGATGTGGAGGAATGGAGAGAGAGAACAGGGGGGGAGAGATGGATGTGGAGGAGTGGAGAGAGAGAACAGGGGAGGGAGAGATGGATGTGGAGGAGTGGAGAGAGAGAGAGAACAGGGGAGGGAGAGATGGATGTGGAGGAGTGGAGAGAGAGAGACAGGGGAGGGAGAGATGGATGTGGAGGAGTGGAGAGAGAGAACAGGGGGAGGGAGAGATGGATGTGGAGAGAGAGAACAGGGGAGGGAGAGATGGATGTGGAGGAGTGGAGAGAGAGAACAGGGGAGGGAGAGATGGATGTGGAGAGAGAGAACAGGGGAGGGAGAGATGGATGTGGAGGAGTGGAGAGAGAGAGAACAGGGGAGGGAGAGATGGATGTGGAGAGAGAGAACAGGGGAGGGAGAGATGGATGTGGAGGAGTGGAGAGAGAGAGAGAACAGGGGAGGAGGGAGATGGATGTGGAGAGAGAGAACAGGGGAGGGAGAGATGGATGTGGAGGAGTGGAGAGAGAGAGAACAGGGGAGGGAGAGATGGATGTGGAGGAGTGGAGAGAGAGAACAGGGGGAGGGAGATGGATGTGGAGAGAGAGAACAGGGGGGAGAGATGGATGTGGAGGAGTGGAGAGAGAGAACAGGGGAGGGAGAGATGGATGTGGAGGAGTGGAGAGAGAGAACAGGGGAGGGAGAGATGGATGTGGAGGGGTGGAGAGAGAGAACAGGGGAGGGAGAGATGGATGTGGAGGAGTGGAGAGAGAGAACAGGGGAGGGAGAGATGGATGTGGAGAGAGAGAACAGGGGAGGGAGAGATGGATGTGGAGGAGTGGAGAGAGAGAACAGGGGAGGGAGAGATGGATGTGGAGAGAGAGAACAGGGAGGGAGAGATGGATGTGGAGAGAGAGAACAGGGGGAGGGAGAGATGGATGTGGAGGAGTGGAGAGAGAGAACAGGGGGAGGGAGAGATGGATGTGGAGAGAGAGAACAGGGGAGGGAGAGATGGATGTGGAGAGAGAGAACAGGGGAGGGAGAGATGGATGTGGAGGAGTGGAGAGAGAGAGAACAGGGGAGGGAGAGATGGATGTGGAGGAGTGGAGAGAGAGAACAGGGGAGGGAGAGATGGATGTGGAGAGAGAGAACAGGGGGAGGGAGAGATGGATGTGGAGGAGTGGAGAGAGAGAGAACAGGGGAGGGAGAGATGGATGTGGAGAGAGAGAACAGGGGAGGGAGAGATGGATGTGGAGGAGTGGAGAGAGAGAGAGAAACAGGGGGAGGGAGAGATGGATGTGGAGGAGTGGAGAGAGAGAACAGGGGAGGGAGAGATGGATGTGGAGAGAGAGAACAGGGGAGGGAGAGATGGATGTGGAGGAGTGGAGAGAGAGAGAAACAGGGGGAGGGAGAGATGGATGTGGAGGAGTGGAGAGAGAACAGGGGGAGGGAGAGATGGATGTGGAGGGGTGGAGAGAGAGAACAGGGGGAGGGAGAGATGGATGTGGAGGGGTGGAGAGAGAGAACAGGGGAGGGAGAGATGGATGTGGAGGAGTGGAGAGAGAGAGAACAGGGGGAGGGAGAGATGGATGTGGAGGAGTGGAGAGAGAGAGAGAACAGGGGAGGGAGAGATGGATGTGGAGGAGTGGAGAGAGAGAACAGGGGAGGGAGAGATGGATGTGGAGGAGTGGAGAGAGAGAACAGGGGGAGGGAGAGATGGATGTGGAGGGGTGGAGAGAGAGAACAGGGGAGGGAGAGATGGATGTGGAGAGAGAGAACAGGGGAGGAGAGATGGATGTGGAGGAGTGGAGAGAGAGAACAGGGGGAGGGAGAGATGGATGTGGAGGAGTGGAGAGAGAGAACAGGGGAGGGAGAGGTGGATGTGGAGGAGTGGAGAGAGAGAACAGGGGAGGGAGAGATGGATGTAGAGGAGTGGAGAGAGAGAACAGGGGAGGGAGAGATGGATGTGGAGGAGTGGAGAGAGAGAACAGGGGAGGGAGAGATGGATGTGGAGAGAGAGAACAGGGAGGGAGAGATGGATGTGGAGAGAGAGAACAGGGGAGGGAGAGATGGATGTGGAGGAGTGGAGAGAGAGAGAACAGGGGGAGGGAGAGATGGATGTGGAGGAGTGGAGAGAGAGAACAGGGGAGGGAGAGATGGATGTGGAGGAGTGGAGAGAGATAGAACAGGGGAGGGAGAGATGGATGTGGAGAGAGAGAACAGGGGAGGGAGAGATGGATGTGGAGAGAGAGAACAGGGGAGGGAGAGATGGATGTGGAGGAGTGGAGAGCGAGAACAGGGGAGGGAGAGATGGATGTGGAGAGAGAGAACAGGGGAGGGAGAGATGGATGTGGAGGAGTGGAGAGAGAGAACAGGGGAGGGAGAGATGGATGTGGAGAGAGAGAACAGGGGAGGGAGAGATGGATGTGGAGAGAGAGAGAACAGGGGAGGGAGAGATGGATGTGGAGGAGTGGAGAGAGAGAGACCAGGGGAGGGAGAGATGGATGTGGAGGAGTGGAGAGAGAGAACAGGGGAGGGAGAGATGGATGTGGAGAGAGAGAACAGGGGGAGGGAGAGATGGATGTGGAGGAGTGGAGAGAGAGAGAGAACAGGGGAGGGAGAGATGGATGTGGAGAGAGAGAACAGGGGAGGGAGAGATGGATGTGGAGGAGTGGAGAGAGAGAGAGAACAGGGGGGGAGAGATGGATGTGGAGGAGTGGAGAGAGAGAACAGGGGAGGGAGAGATGGATGTGGAGAGAGAGAACAGGGGAGGGAGAGATGGATGTGGAGGAGTGGAGAGAGAGAGAACAGGGGAGGGAGAGATGGATGTGGAGGAGTGGAGAGAGAGAACAGGGAGGGAGAGATGGATGTGGAGGGGTGGAGAGAGAGAACAGGGGAGGGAGAGATGGATGTGGAGGAGTGGAGAGAGAGAACAGGGGAGGGAGAGATGGATGTGGAGAGAGAGAACAGGGCGAGGGAGAGATGGATGTGGAGGAGTGGAGAGAGAGAACAGGGGGAGGGAGAGATGGATGTGGAGAGAGAGAACAGGGGAGGGAGAGATGGATGTGGAGAGAGAGAACAGGGGAGGGAGAGATGGATGTGGAGGAGTGGAGAGAGAGAACAGGGGGAGGGAGAGATGGATGTGGAGAGAGAACAGGGGAGGGAGAGATGGATGTGGAGAGAGAGAAACAGGGGAGGGAGAGATGGATGTGGAGGAGTGGAGAGAGAGAGAACAGGGGAGGGAGAGATGGATGTGGAGGAGTGGAGAGAGAGAACAGGGGAGGGAGAGATGGATGTGGAGAGAGAGAACAGGGGAGGGAGAGATGGATGTGGAGGAGTGGAGAGAGAGAGAACAGGGGAGGGAGAGATGGATGTGGAGAGAGAGAACAGGGGAGGGAGAGATGGATGTGGAGGAGTGGAGAGAGAGAGAAACAGGGGAGGGAGAGATGGATGTGGAGGAGTGGAGAGAGAGAACAGGGGGAGGGAGAGATGGATGTGGAGAGAGAGAACAGGGGAGGGAGAGATGGATGTGGAGGAGTGGAGAGAGAGAACAGGGGAGGGAGAGATGGATGTGGAGGAGTGGAGAGAGAGAACAGGGGAGGGAGAGATGGATGTGGAGGGGTGGAGAGAGAGAACAGGGGAGGGAGAGATGGATGTGGAGGAGTGGAGAGAGAGAACAGGGGGAGGGAGAGATGGATGTGGAGAGAGAGAACAGGGGAGGGAGAGATGGATGTGGAGGAGTGGAGAGAGAGAACAGGGGAGGGAGAGATGGATGTGGAGGAGTGGAGAGAGAGAACAGGGGAGGGAGATGGATGTGGAGGAGTGGAGAGAGAGAACAGGGGAGGGAGAGATGGATGTGGAGAGAGAGAACAGGGGAGGGAGAGATGGATGTGGAGGAGTGGAGAGAGAGAAACAGGGGAGGGAGAGATGGATGTGGAGGAGTGGAGAGAGAGAACAGGGGAGGGAGAGATGGATGTGGAGGAGTGGAGAGAGAGAACAGGGAGGGAGAGATGGATGTAGAGGAGTGGAGAGAGAGAACAGGGGAGGGAGAGATGGATGTGGAGGAGTGGAGAGAGAGAGAGAACAGGGGAGGGAGAGATGGATGTGGAGGAGTGGAGAGAGAGAGAGAACAGGGGGAGGGAGAGATGGATGTGGAGGAGTGGAGAGAGAGAACAGGGGAGGGAGAGATGGATGTGGAGGAGTGGAGAGAGAGAACAGGGGAGGGAGAGATGGATGTGGAGGGGTGGAGAGAGAGAACAGGGGAGGGAGAGATGGATGTGGAGAGAGAGAACAGGGGAGGGAGAGATGGATGTGGAGGAGTGGAGAGAGAGAACAGGGGAGGGAGAGATGGATGTGGAGAGAGAGAACAGGGGAGGGAGAGATGGATGTGGAGGAGTGGAGAGAGAGAACAGGGGGAGGGAGAGATGGATGTGGAGGAGTGGAGAGAGAGAACAGGGGAGAGGGAGAGATGGATGTGGAGAGAGAGAACAGGGGAGGGAGAGATGGATGTGGAGAGAGAGAACAGGGGAGGGAGAGATGGATGTGGAGGAGTGGAGAGAGAGAGAACAGTGGGAGGGAGAGATGGATGTGGAGGAGTGGAGAGAGAGAACAGGGGAGGGAGAGATGGATGTGGAGAGAGAGAAACAGGGGAGGGAGAGATGGATGTGGAGGAGTGGAGAGAGAGAACAGGGGAGGGAGAGATGGATGTGGAGAGAGAGAACAGGGGAGGGAGAGATGGATGTGGAGAGAGAGAACAGGGGAGGGAGAGATGGATGTGGAGAGAGAGAACAGGGAGAGGGAGAGATGGATGTGGAGGAATGGAGAGAGAGAACAGGGGAGGGAGAGATGGATGTGGAGGAGTGGAGAGAGAGAACAGGGGAGGGAGAGATGGATGTGGAGGAGTGGAGAGAGAGAGAGAACAGGGGGAGGGAGAGATGGATGTGGAGGAGTGGAGAGAGAGAGAGAGAACAGGGGAGGGAGAGATGGATGTGGAGGAGTGGAGAGAGAGAACAGGGGGAGGGAGAGATGGATGTGGAGAGAGAACAGGGAGGGAGAGATGGATGTGGAGGAGTGGAGAGAGAGAACAGGGGGAGGGAGAGATGGATGTGGAGAGAGAGAACAGGGGGAGGGAGAGATGGATGTGGAGAGAGAACAGGGGGAGGGAGAGATGGATGTGGAGGAGTGGAGAGAGAACAGGGGAGGGAGAGATGGATGTGGAGGAGTGGAGAGAGAGAACAGGGGAGGGAGAGATGGATGTGGAGGAGTGGAGAGAGAGAACAGGGGAGGGAGAGATGGATGTGGAGGAGTGGAGAGAGAGAACAGGGGAGGGAGAGATGGATGTGGAGGAGTGGAGAGAGAGAACAGGGGAGGGAGAGATGGATGTGGAGGAGTGGAGAGAGAGAGAACAGGGGAGGGAGAGATGGATGTGGAGGAGTGGAGAGAGAGAGAGAACAGGGGGAGGGAGAGATGGATGTGGAGGAGTGGAGAGAGAGAGAGAACAGGGGGGGGAGATGGATGTGGAGGAGTGGAGAGAGAGAACAGGGGAGGGAGAGATGGATGTGGAGGAGTGGAGAGAGAGAACAGGGGGAGGGAGAGATGGATGTGGAGGGGTGGAGAGAGAGAACAGGGGAGGGAGAGATGGATGTGGAGAGAGAGAACAGGGGAAGGGAGAGATGGATGTGGAGGAGTGGAGAGAGAGAACAGGGGGAGGGAGAGATGGATGTGGAGAGAGAGAACAGGGGAGGGAGAGATGGATGTGGAGGAGTGGAGAGAGAGAACAGGGGAGGGAGAGATGGATGTGGAGGAGTGGAGAGAGAGAACAGGGGAGGGAGAGATGGATGTGGAGAGAGAGAACAGGGGAGGGAGAGATGGATGTGGAGAGAGAGAACAGGGGAGGGAGAGATGGATGTGGAGGAGTGGAGAGAGAGAGAACAGTGGGAGGGAGAGATGGATGTGGAGGAGTGGAGAGAGAGAACAGGGGAGGGAGAGATGGATGTGGAGAGAGAGAACAGGGGAGGGAGAGATGGATGTGGAGGAGTGGAGAGAGAGAAACAGGGGAGGGAGAGATGGATGTGGAGAGAGAGAACAGGGGAGGGAGAGATGGATGTGGAGAGAGAGAACAGGGAGGGAGAGATGGATGTGGAGAGAGAGAACAGGGGAGGGAGAGATGGATGTGGAGGAATGGAGAGAGAGAACAGGGGAGGGAGAGATGGATGTGGAGGAGTGGAGAGAGAGAACAGGGGAGGGAGAGATGGATGTGGAGGAGTGGAGAGAGAGAGAGAACAGGGGAGGGAGAGATGGATGTGGAGGAGTGGAGAGAGAGAGAGAACAGGGGGAGGGAGAGATGGATGTGGAGGAGTGGAGAGAGAGAACAGGGGGAGGGAGAGATGGATGTGGAGAGAGAGAACAGGGGAGGGAGAGATGGATGTGGAGGAGTGGAGAGAGAGAACAGGGGAGGGAGAGATGGATGTGGAGAGAGAGAACAGGGGGAGGGAGAGATGGATGTGGAGAGAGAGAACAGGGGAGGGAGAGATGGATGTGGAGGAGTGGAGAGAGAGAACAGGGGAGGGAGAGATGGATGTGGAGGAGTGGAGAGAGAGAACAGGGGAGGGAGAGATGGATGTGGAGGAGTGGAGAGAGAGAACAGGGGAGGGAGAGATGGATGTGGAGAGGAGTGGAGAGAGAGAACAGGGGAGGGAGAGATGGATGTGGAGGAGTGGAGAGAGAGAACAGGGGAGGGAGAGATGGATGTGGAGGAGTGGAGAGAGAGAGAACAGGGGAGGGAGAGATGGATGTGGAGGAGTGGAGAGAGAGAGAGAACAGGGGAGGGAGAGATGGATGTGGAGGAGTGGAGAGAGAGAACAGGGGAGGGAGAGATGGATGTGGAGGGGTGGAGAGAGAGAACAGGGGAGGGAGAGATGGATGTGGAGGAGTGGAGAGAGAGAACAGGGGAGGGAGAGATGGATGTGGAGAGAGAGAACAGGGGAGGGAGAGATGGATGTGGAGGAGTGGAGAGAGAGAACAGGGGAGGGAGAGATGGATGTGGAGAGAGAGAACAGGGGAGGGAGAGATGGATGTGGAGAGAGAGAACAGGGGAGGGAGAGGATGTGGATGGAGAACAGGGGAGGGAGAGATGGATGTGGAGGAATGGAGAGAGAGAACAGGGGAGGGAGAGATGGATGTGGAGGAGTGGAGAGAGAGAACAGGGGAGGGAGAGATGGATGTGGAGGAGTGGAGAGAGAGAGACAGGGGAGGGAGAGATGGATGTGGAGGAGTGGAGAGAGAGAGAACAGGGGGAGGGAGAGATGGATGTGGAGGAGAGAGAGAGAGAGAGATGGATGTGGAGAGAGAGAACAGGGGAGGGAGAGATGGATGTGGAGGAGTGGAGAGAGAACAGGGGAGGGAGAGATGGATGTGGAGAGAGAGAACAGGGGAGGGAGAGATGGATGTGGAGAGAGAGAACAGGGGGAGGGAGAGATGGATGTGGAGGAGTGGAGAGAGAGAGAACAGGGGGAGGGAGAGATGGATGTGGAGGAGTGGAGAGAGAGAACAGGGGGGGAGGGAGAGATGGATGTGGAGGAGTGGAGAGAGAGAACAGGGGAGGGAGAGATGGATGTAGAGGAGTGGAGAGAGAGAACAGGGGGAGGGAGAGATGGATGTGGAGGAGTGGAGAGAGAGAACAGGGGAGGGAGAGATGGATGTGGAGGAGTGGAGAGAGAGAGAACAGGGGGAGGGAGAGATGGATGTGGAGGAGTGGAGAGAGAGAGAGAAACAGGGGAGGGAGAGATGGATGTGGAGGAGTGGAGAGAGAGAACAGGGGAGGGAGAGATGGATGTGGAGGGGTGGAGAGAGAGAACAGGGGGAGGGAGAGATGGATGTGGAGGGTGGAGAGAGAGAACAGGGGAGGGAGAGATGGATGTGGAGGAGTGGAGAGAGAGAGAACAGGGGAGGGAGAGATGGATGTGGAGGAGTGGAGAGAGAGAGAACAGGGGGAGGGAGAGATGGATGTGGAGGAGTGGAGAGAGAGAACAGGGGGAGGGAGAGATGGATGGGAGGAGTGGAGAGAGAGAACAGGGGAGGGAGAGATGGATGTGGAGGGGTGGAGAGAGAGAACAGGGGAGGGAGAGATGGATGTGGAGAGAGAGAACAGGGGAAGGGAGAGATGGATGTGGAGGAGTGGAGAGAGAGAACAGGGGAGGGAGAGATGGATGTGGAGGAGTGGAGAGAGAGAACAGGGGAGGGAGAGATGGATGTGGAGGAGTGGAGAGAGAACAGGGGAGGGAGAGATGGATGTAGAGGAGTGGAGAGAGAGAACAGGGGAGGGAGAGATGGATGTGGAGGAGTGGAGAGAGAGAACAGGGGAGGGAGAGATGGATGTGGAGAGAGAGAACAGGGGAGGGAGAGATGGATGTGGAGAGAGAGAACAGGGGAGGGAGAGATGGATGTGGAGGAGTGGAGAGAGAGAGAACAGGGGAGGGAGAGATGGATGTGGAGGAGTGGAGAGAGAGAACAGGGGAGGGAGAGATGGATGTGGAGAGAGAGAACAGGGGAGGGAGAGATGGATGTGGAGGAGTGGAGAGAGAGAGAACAGGGGAGGGAGAGATGGATGTGGAGAGAGAGAACAGGGGAGGGAGAGATGGATGTGGAGAGAGAGAACAGGGGAGGGAGAGATGGATGTGGAGGAGTGGAGAGCGAGAACAGGGGGAGGGAGAGATGGATGTGGAGAGAGAGAACAGGGGAGGGAGAGATGGATGTGGAGGAGTGGAGAGAGAGAACAGGGGAGGGAGAGATGGATGTGGAGAGAGAGAACAGGGGAGGGAGAGATGGATGTGGAGAGAGAGAACAGGGGAGGGAGAGATGGATGTGGAGGAGTGGAGAGAGAGAACAGGGGGAGGGAGAGATGGATGTGGAGAGAGAGAACAGGGGGGAGAGATGGATGTGGAGAGAGAGAACAGGGGAGGGAGAGATGGATGTGGAGGAGTGGAGAGAGAGAAACAGGGGAGGGAGAGATGGATGTGGAGGAGTGGAGAGAGAGAACAGGGGAGGGAGAGATGGATGTGGAGAGAGAGAACAGGGGAGGGAGAGATGGATGTGAAGGAGTGGAGAGAGAGAGAGAACAGGGGAGGGAGAGATGGATGTGGAGAGAGAGAACAGGGGAGGGAGAGATGGATGTGGAGGAGTGGAGAGAGAGAGAGAACAGGGGGAGGGAGAGATGGATGTGGAGGAGTGGAGAGAGAGAACAGGGGAGGGAGAGATGGATGTGGAGAGAGAGAACAGGGGGAGGGAGAGATGGATGTGGAGGAGTGGAGAGAGAGAACAGGGGGAGGGAGAGATGGATGTGGAGGAGTGGAGAGAGAGAACAGGGGGAGGGAGAGATGGATGTGGAGAGAGAGAACAGGGGAGGGAGAGATGGATGTGGAGAGAGAGAACAGGGGAGGGAGAGATGGATGTGGAGGAGTGGAGAGAGAGAGAACAGTGGGAGGGAGAGATGGATGTGGAGGAGTGGAGAGAGAGAACAGGGGAGGGAGAGATGGATGTGGAGAGAGAGAACAGGGGAGGGAGAGATGGATGTGGAGGAGTGGAGAGAGAGACAGGGGAGGGAGAGATGGATGTGGAGAGAGAGAACAGGGGAGGGAGAGATGGATGTGGAGAGAGAGAACAGGGAGGGAGAGATGGATGTGGAGAGAGAGAAACAGGGGAGGGAGAGATGGATGTGGAGTAATGGAGAGAGAGAACAGGGGAGGGAGAGATGGATGTGGAGGAGTGGAGAGAGAGAACAGGGGAGGGAGAGATGGATGTGGAGGAGTGGAGAGAGAGAGAACAGGGGAGGGAGAGATGGATGTGGAGGAGTGGAGAGAGAGAGAGAACAGGGGAGGGAGAGATGGATGTGGAGGAGTGGAGAGAGAGAACAGGGGAGGGAGAGATGGATGTGGAGAGAGAGAACAGGGAGGGAGAGATGGATGTGGAGGAGTGGAGAGAGAGAACAGGGGGAGGGAGAGATGGATGTGGAGAGAGAGAACAGGGGGAGGGAGAGATGGATGTGGAGAGAGAGAACAGGGGGAGGGAGAGATGGATGTGGAGGAGTGGAGAGAGAGAACAGGGGAGGGAGAGATGGATGTGGAGGAGTGGAGAGAGAGAACAGGGGAGGGAGAGATGGATGTGGAGGAGTGGAGAGAGAGAACAGGGGAGGGAGAGATGGATGTAGAGGAGTGGAGAGAGAGAACAGGGGAGGGAGAGATGGATGTGGAGGAGTGGAGAGAGAGAACAGGGGAGGGAGAGATGGATGTGGAGGAGTGGAGAGAGAGAGAGAACAGGGGAGGGAGAGATGGATGTGGAGGAGTGGAGAGAGAGAGAACAGGGGGAGGGAGAGATGGATGTGGAGGAGTGGAGAGAGAGAACAGGGGAGGGAGAGATGGATGTGGAGGAGTGAGAGAGAGAACAGGGGAGGGAGAGATGGATGTGGAGGGGTGGAGAGAGAGAACAGGGGAGGGAGAGATGGATGTGGAGAGAGAGAACAGGGGAAGGGAGAGATGGATGTGGAGGAGTGGAGAGAGAGAACAGGGGGAGGGAGAGATGGATGTGGAGAGAGAGAACAGGGGGAGGGAGAGATGGATGTGGAGGAGTGGAGAGAGAGAACAGGGGGAGGGAGAGATGGATGTGGAGGAGTGGAGAGAGAGAACAGGGGGAGGGAGAGATGGATGTGGAGAGAGAGAACAGGGGAGGGAGAGATGGATGTGGAGAGAGAGAACAGGGGAGGGAGAGATGGATGTGGAGGAGTGGAGAGAGAGAGAACAGTGGGAGGGAGAGATGGATGTGGAGGAGTGGAGAGAGAGAACAGGGGGAGGGAGAGATGGATGTGGAGAGAGAGAACAGGGGAGGGAGAGATGGATGTGGAGGAGTGGAGAGAGAGAACAGGGGAGGGAGAGATGGATGTGGAGAGAGAGAACAGGGGAGGGAGAGATGGATGTGGAGAGAGAGAACAGGGGAGGGAGAGATGGATGTGGAGAGAGAGAACAGGGGGAGGGAGAGATGGATGTGGAGGAATGGAGAGAGAGAACAGGGGAGGGAGAGATGGATGTGGAGGAGTGGAGAGAGAGAACAGGGGGGAGGGAGAGATGGATGTGGAGGAGTGGAGAGAGAGAGAGAACAGGGGAGGGAGAGATGGATGTGGAGGAGTGGAGAGAGAGAGAGAACAGGGGGAGGGAGAGATGGATGTGGAGGAGTGGAGAGAGAGAACAGGGGAGGGAGAGATGGATGTGGAGAGAGAGAACAGGGGAGGGAGAGATGGATGTGGAGGAGTGGAGAGAGAGAACAGGGGAGGGAGAGATGGATGTGGAGAGAGAGAACAGGGGAGGGAGAGATGGATGTGGAGAGAGAGAACAGGGGAGGGAGAGATGGATGTGGAGGAGTGGAGAGAGAGAACAGGGGGGGAGAGATGGATGTGGAGGAGTGGAGAGAGAGAACAGGGGAGGGAGAGATGGATGTGGAGGAGTGGAGAGAGAGAACAGGGGAGGGAGAGATGGATGTAGAGGAGTGGAGAGAGAGAACAGGGGGAGGGAGATGGATGTGGAGGAGTGGAGAGAGAGAACAGGGGAGGGAGAGATGGATGTGGAGGAGTGGAGAGAGAGAGAGAACAGGGGAGGGAGAGATGGATGTGGAGGAGTGGAGAGAGAGAGAACAGGGGAGGGAGAGATGGATGTGGAGGAGTGGAGAGAGAGAACAGGGGAGGGGAGAGATGGATGTGGAGGGGTGGAGAGAGAGAACAGGGGAGGGAGAGATGGATGTGGAGGGGTGGAGAGAGAGAACAGGGGAGGGAGAGATGGATGTGGAGGAGTGGAGAGAGAGAGAGAACAGGGGGAGGGAGAGATGGATGTGGAGGAGTGGAGAGAGAGAGAAACAGGGGAGGGAGAGATGGATGTGGAGGAGTGGAGAGAGAGAACAGGGGGAGGGAGAGATGGATGTGGAGGAGTGGAGAGAGAGAACAGGGGAGGGAGAGATGGATGTGGAGGGGTGGAGAGAGAGAACAGGGGAGGGAGAGATGGATGTGGAGAGAGAGAACAGGGGAAGGGAGAGATGGATGTGGAGGAGTGGAGAGAGAGAACAGGGGAGGGAGAGATGGATGTGGAGGAGTGGAGAGAGAGAACAGGGGAGGGAGAGATGGATGTGGAGGAGTGGAGAGAGAACAGGGGAGGGAGAGATGGATGTAGAGGAGTGGAGAGAGAGAAACAGGGGGAGGGAGAGATGGATGTGGAGGAGTGGAGAGAGAGAACAGGGGAGGGAGAGATGGATGTGGAGAGAGAGAACAGGGGAGGGAGAGATGGATGTGGAGAGAGAGAACAGGGGAGGGAGAGATGGATGTGGAGGAGTGGAGAGAGAGAAACAGGGGGAGGGAGAGATGGATGTGGAGGAGTGGAGAGAGAGAACAGGGGAGGGAGAGATGGATGTGGAGAGAGAGAACAGGGGAGGGAGAGATGGATGTGGAGGAGTGGAGAGAGAGAGAACAGGGGAGGGAGAGATGGATGTGGAGAGAGAGAACAGGGGAGGGAGAGATGGATGTGGAGAGAGAGAACAGGGGGAGGGAGAGATGGATGTGGAGGAGTGGAGAGCGAGAACAGGGGAGGGAGAGATGGATGTGGAGAGAGAGAACAGGGGAGGGAGAGATGGATGTGGAGGAGTGGAGAGAGAGAACAGGGGGAGGGAGAGATGGATGTGGAGAGAGAGAACAGGGGAGGGGAGATGGATGTGGAGAGAGAGAACAGGGGAGGGAGAGATGGATGTGGAGGAGTGGAGAGAGAGAACAGGGGAGGGAGAGATGGATGTGGAGAGAGAGAACAGGGGAGGGAGAGATGGATGTGGAGAGAGAGAACAGGGGAGGGAGAGATGGATGTGGAGGAGTGGAGAGAGAGAGAACAGGGGAGGGAGAGATGGATGTGGAGGAGTGGAGAGAGAGAACAGGGGGAGGGAGAGATGGATGTGGAGAGAGAGAACAGGGGAGGGAGAGATGGATGTGGAGGAGTGGAGAGAGAGAACAGGGGAGGGAGAGATGGATGTGGAGGAGTGGAGAGAGAGAACAGGGGGAGGGAGAGATGGATGTGGAGAGAGAGAACAGGGGAGGGAGAGATGGATGTGGAGAGAGAGAACAGGGGAGGGAGAGATGGATGTGGAGGAGTGGAGAGAGAGAGAACAGTGGGAGGGAGAGATGGATGTGGAGGAGTGGAGAGAGAAACAGGGGGAGGGAGAGATGGATGTGGAGAGAGAGAACAGGGGAGGGAGAGATGGATGTGGAGGAGTGGAGAGAGAGAACAGGGGAGGGAGAGATGGATGTGGAGAGAGAGAACAGGGGAGGGAGAGATGGATGTGGAGAGAGAGAACAGGGAGGGAGAGATGGATGTGGAGAGAGAGAACAGGGGAGGGAGAGATGGATGTGGAGTAATGGAGAGAGAGAACAGGGGAGGGAGAGATGGATGTGGAGGAGTGGAGAGAGAGAACAGGGGAGGGAGAGATGGATGTGGAGGAGTGGAGAGAGAGAGAGAACAGGGGGAGGGAGAGATGGATGTGGAGGAGTGGAGAGAGAGAGAGAACAGGGGAGGGAGAGATGGATGTGGAGGAGTGGAGAGAGAGAACAGGGGAGGGAGAGATGGATGTGGAGAGAGAGAACAGGGGAGGGAGAGATGGATGTGGAGGAGTGGAGAGAGAGAACAGGGGGAGGGAGAGATGGATGTGGAGAGAGAGAACAGGGGAGGGAGAGATGGATGTGGAGAGAGAGAACAGGGGGAGGGAGAGATGGATGTGGAGGAGTGGAGAGAGAGAACAGGGGGAGGGAGAGATGGATGTGGAGGAGTGGAGAGAGAGAACAGGGGAGGGAGAGATGGATGTGGAGGAGTGGAGAGAGAGAACAGGGGGAGGGAGAGATGGATGTAGAGGAGTGGAGAGAGAGAACAGGGGGAGGGAGAGATGGATGTGGAGGAGTGGAGAGAGAGAACAGGGGAGGGAGAGATGGATGTGGAGGAGTGGAGAGAGAGAGAGAACAGGGGGAGGGAGAGATGGATGTGGAGGAGTGGAGAGAGAGAGAGAACAGGGGAGGGAGAGATGGATGTGGAGGAGTGGAGAGAGAGAGAACAGGGGAGGGAGAGATGGATGTGGAGGAGTGGAGAGAGAGAACAGGGGAGGGAGAGATGGATGTGGAGGAGTGGAGAGAGAGAAACAGGGGGAGGGAGAGATGGATGTGGAGGGGTGGAGAGAGAGAACAGGGGAGGGAGAGATGGATGTGGAGAGAGAGAACAGGGAAGGGAGAGATGGATGTGGAGGAGTGGAGAGAGAGAAACAGGGGAGGGAGAGATGGATGTGGAGAGAGAGAACAGGGGGAGGGAGAGATGGATGTGGAGGAGTGGAGAGAGAGAACAGGGGAGGGAGAGATGGATGTGGAGGAGTGGAGAGAGAGAACAGGGGAGGGAGAGATGGATGTGGAGAGAGAGAACAGGGGAGGGAGAGATGGATGTGGAGAGAGAGACAGGGGAGGGAGAGATGGATGTGGAGGAGTGGAGAGAGAGAACAGTGGGAGGGAGAGATGGATGTGGAGGAGTGGAGAGAGAGAACAGGGGGAGGGAGAGATGGATGTGGAGAGAGAGAACAGGGGAGGGAGAGATGGATGTGGAGGAGTGGAGAGAGAGAACAGGGGAGGGAGAGATGGATGTGGAGAGAGAGAACAGGGGAGGGAGAGATGGATGTGGAGAGAGAGAACAGGGGAGGGAGAGATGGATGTGGAGAGAGAGAACAGGGGGAGGGAGAGATGGATGTGGAGGAATGGAGAGAGAGAACAGGGGAGGGAGAGATGGATGTGGAGGAGTGGAGAGAGAGAACAGGGGAGGGAGAGATGGATGTGGAGGAGTGGAGAGAGAGAGAAACAGGGGAGGGAGAGATGGATGTGGAGGAGTGGAGAGAGAGAGAGAACAGGGGAGGGAGAGATGGATGTGGAGGAGTGGAGAGAGAGAACAGGGGAGGGAGAGATGGATGTGGAGAGAGAGAACAGGGGAGGGAGAGATGGATGTGGAGGAGTGGAGAGAGAGAACAGGGGAGGGAGAGATGGATGTGGAGAGAGAGAACAGGGGAGGGAGAGATGGATGTGGAGAGAGAGAACAGGGGAGGGAGAGATGGATGTGGAGGAGTGGAGAGAGAGAACAGGGGAGGGAGAGATGGATGTGGAGGAGTGGAGAGAGAGAACAGGGGAGGGAGAGATGGATGTGGAGGAGTGGAGAGAGAGAACAGGGGAGGGAGAGATGGATGTGAGGAGTGGAGAGAGAGAACAGGGGAGGGAGAGATGGATGTGGAGGAGTGGAGAGAGAGAACAGGGGAGGGAGAGATGGATGTGGAGGAGTGGAGAGAGAGAGAGAACAGGGGGAGGGAGAGATGGATGTGGAGGAGTGGAGAGAGAGAGAGAACAGGGGGAGGGAGAGATGGATGTGGAGGAGTGGAGAGAGAGAACAGGGGGAGGGAGAGATGGATGTGGAGGGGTGGAGAGAGAGAACAGGGGAGGGAGAGATGGATGTGGAGGGGTGGAGAGAGAGAACAGGGGAGGGAGAGATGGATGTGGAGGAGTGGAGAGAGAGAGAGAACAGGGGAGGGAGAGATGGATGTGGAGGAGTGGAGAGAGAGAGAGAACAGGGGAGGGAGAGATGGATGTGGAGGAGTGGAGAGAGAGAACAGGGGAGGGAGAGATGGATGTGGAGGAGTGGAGAGAGAGAACAGGGGAGGGAGAGATGGATGTGGAGGGGTGGAGAGAGAGAACAGGGGAGGGAGAGATGGATGTGGAGAGAGAGAACAGGGGAAGGGAGAGATGGATGTGGAGGAGTGGAGAGAGAGAACAGGGGGAGGGAGAGATGGATGTGGAGGAGTGGAGAGAGAGAACAGGGGGAGGGAGAGATGGATGTGGAGGAGTGGAGAGAGAGAACAGGGGAGGGAGAGATGGATGTAGAGGAGTGGAGAGAGAGAACAGGGGGAGGGAGAGATGGATGTGGAGGAGTGGAGAGAGAGAACAGGGGGAGGGAGAGATGGATGTGGAGAGAGAGAACAGGGGAGGGAGAGATGGATGTGGAGAGAGAGAACAGGGGAGGGAGAGATGGATGTGGAGGAGTGGAGAGAGAGAGAACAGGGGAGGGAGAGATGGATGTGGAGGAGTGGAGAGAGAGAACAGGGGGAGGGAGAGATGGATGTGGAGAGAGAGAACAGGGGAGGGAGAGATGGATGTGGAGGAGTGGAGAGAGAGAGAACAGGGGAGGGAGAGATGGATGTGGAGAGAGAGAACAGGGGAGGGAGAGATGGATGTGGAGAGAGAGAACAGGGGGAGGGAGAGATGGATGTGGAGGAGTGGAGAGCGAGAACAGGGGGAGGGAGAGATGGATGTGGAGAGAGAGAACAGGGGAGGGAGAGATGGATGTGGAGGAGTGGAGAGAGAGAACAGGGGGAGGGAGAGATGGATGTGGAGAGAGAGAACAGGGGAGGGAGAGATGGATGTGGAGAGAGAGAACAGGGGAGGGAGAGATGGATGTGGAGGAGTGGAGAGAGAGAACAGGGGAGGGAGAGATGGATGTGGAGAGAGAGAACAGGGGAGGGAGAGATGGATGTGGAGAGAGAGAACAGGGGAGGGAGAGATGGATGTGGAGGAGTGGAGAGAGAGAGAACAGGGGGAGGGAGAGATGGATGTGGAGGAGTGGAGAGAGAGAAACAGGGGGGGAGAGATGGATGTGGAGAGAGAGAACAGGGGAGGGAGAGATGGATGTGAAGGAGTGGAGAGAGAGAGAGAACAGGGGAGGGAGAGATGGATGTGGAGAGAGAGAACAGGGGAGGGAGAGATGGATGTGGAGGAGTGGAGAGAGAGAGAAACAGGGGAGGGAGAGATGGATGTGGAGGAGTGGAGAGAGAGAACAGGGGAGGGAGAGATGGATGTGGAGAGAGAGAACAGGGGAGGGAGAGATGGATGTGGAGGAGTGGAGAGAGAGAACAGGGGAGGGAGAGATGGATGTGGAGGAGTGGAGAGAGAGAACAGGGGAGGGAGAGATGGATGTGGAGGGGTGGAGAGAGAGAACAGGGGGGAGAGATGGATGTGGAGGAGTGGAGAGAGAACAGGGGAGGGAGAGATGGATGTGGAGAGAGAGAACAGGGGAGGGAGAGATGGATGTGGAGGAGTGGAGAGAGAGAACAGGGGAGGGAGAGATGGATGTGGAGGAGTGGAGAGAGAGAACAGGGGGAGGGAGAGATGGATGTGGAGGAGTGGAGAGAGAGAACAGGGGAGGGAGAGATGGATGTGGAGAGAGAGAACAGGGGAGGGAGAGATGGATGTGGAGGAGTGGAGAGAGAGAACAGGGGAGGGAGAGATGGATGTGGAGGAGTGGAGAGAGAGAACAGGGGGAGGGAGAGATGGATGTGGAGGAGTGGAGAGAGGGAACAGGGGAGGGAGAGATGGATGTAGAGGAGTGGAGAGAGAGAACAGGGGGAGGGAGAGATGGATGTGGAGGAGTGGAGAGAGAGAACAGGGGGAGGGAGAGATGGATGTGGAGAGAGAGAACAGGGGAGGGAGAGATGGATGTGGAGGAGGGATCAACACTGTATGACAGACTGCAGAGAGAAAGAGAGAGCTAGAAAGGAGAGAGCTCAGGCACGTCAGTTGCCCTCGCTTCTCCTTCCTCGTCCTCACCCTCCCCTCCCTCCCTCCTCCTCACCCTCCCCTCCCCCCTCCTCCTTTCCCCTCTGCAGTGTAGCTGACATTCAGTGTAACAAGCTCCTCATATACACACACCGCCGCCACCAGCCTCCCCACTGACAGCTCATCTGCTCCAGAACATTGAGAGCTGTGTGTGGGTGTGCGTGCGCCTGTGTGTGTGCGCCTGTGTGTGTGTGTGTGAGTGAGTGCAGGCAGCGGTGAAAAACAGCCTCTATATCTTTAAAAGAGAAAAAAGGGCCACATCACATGGTTGTTATTCTCCCAGGTCACCCTGCCTCCCAACCTGCACCCTATTCCCTCCATAGTGCACTACTTTTCACCAGATTTGGTCAGGGAATAGGGTGCAGGGTGTTTTTGGGATGCAATCACTTTGACAGTCCTCTCTCTCTCTCTTTCCCTCCCTCCCTCTCTCTCTCTCTTTCCCTCTCTGTCTCTCTCTTTCCCTCCCTCCCTCTCTCTCTCTATTTCCCTCCCTCCCTCTCTCTCTCTTTCCCTCTCTGTCTCTCTCTTTCCCTCCCTCCCTCCCTCTCTCTCTCTCTTTCCCTCCCTCCCTCTCTCTCTCTCCCTCTCTAGTGCGCCATGCTCCCTTCGGTCTCACTCACTCAGTCAGTCAGTCAGTCACTCTCTCTCTCTTTCTCTCTCTCTGTCACTCTCTCATTCTCTTCCTCCCTCTCTCCTCCCACCTGTACAGTAATTTGCTGGCTGATGAGGGTAGAGCAGAGCAGGAACAGAAATACGAACACGACTGGCTGACTGGAGGGCTGGCTGACAGGCTGACTGACTGACTGACTGACTGGCTGGCTGACTGACTGACTGTCTGACTGGCTGTCTGACTGACTGGCTGTCTGACTGTCTGACTGGCTGGCTGACTGGCTGTCTGACTGGCTGACTGGCTGACTGAGAGAGAACACAATCCTTTGTGTTTCTGTTGCTTTTTTTAACCTTTCCTTATTCACTCTCTCTCTCTCTCTCTCTTCGCTCAATTCCCCTCTCTCGCTCTCTCTACGCTCTACTCCCCCTCTCTCGCTCTCTCTACGCTCTACTCCCCCTCTCTCCTTCTCTCTCTCCCTTCCTCCCCCGTCCCTGGTGTGTGTGTATGTACGTGTGTGTGTGGACCTCAGGAAAACAGACGCTCATGTGAGAGTCAGGAGCAGTAGCAGCAGTGACTGGTGAGAGGAGACAGGATCAGAGAGGAGAAGAAAAGGAATAGAAAACAGAGGACAGCAACAGAGAGGAGACGAAAAGCTGAGGAGCACAATAAAGAGGAGGAGGAGGAGGAGAGGAAAAGGAGGGATCCTCCGCACCGTTCCGTTCAGAGCGAGGTCAGACATGTGAGAAGATGTCGGTAGGCGGCTGCGCGTGTCCCGGTGAGTAACAACCGTGGCAACCATCCGTTACGTCTGTCTGTGTGTGTGTGTGTGTGTATGTGTGTCTGTGTGTCTGTCGCCCGTAGCGATAGGGACCTTGGTTGCCGCTGGTAGTGGTGGTAGCTGTGGACGTTTGGGTCGTTGTCAAGGAGAGAGAGAAAGTGCCCAGGGCCCTGAATGCTTGCAATGCCTCATGGGAAACAGACCCTACTATGGCTGCCGTGGCGATTGTGTCCTGGGAAAAGAAAGATACAGCAGAAAGGACTTAAGCATGTTTATAGAATGATTCACTTCCTTGTTCTAGCTACTCTGAATATTTCAGTCTATATGAAGGGTAATGTTATTGTTGAGAGAAAAGAGGACAGAGAGGAAAGAGAGGAGAGAGGAGAGAGAGTAGAGAGAGGAGAGAGAGAGAGGGAGAGAGAGGAGAGAGAGAGAGGAGAGAGAAGGAGAGGAGAGAGGAGAGAGGAGAGAGAGAGAGGAGAGAGAGGAGAGAGAGAGGAGAGAGAAGGAGAGGAGAGAGGAGAGAGAGGAGAGAGAGAGAGGAGAGAGAGAGAGGAGAGAGAAGGAGAGGAGAGAGGAGAGAGAGGGAGAGAGAGGAGAGAGAGGGAGAGAGGAGAGAGAGGGAGAGAGGAGAGAGAGAAGAGAGAGGGATAGGGAGGAGAGAGGAGGAGAGAGGAGAGAGAGGAGAGAGAGGAGAGCGAGGAGAGAGGAGAGAGGAGAGAGAGGCAGAGAGGAGAGAGGGAGAGAGGAGAGAGGGAGAGAGAGGAGAGAGAGGGAGAGAAGAGAGAGGGAGGAGAGAGGAGGAGTGAGAGGAGTGAGAGGAGTGAGAGGAGAGAGAGAGGAGAGAGAGGAGAGAAGGAGAGAGAGGCAGAGAGAGGAGAGAGGGAGAGAGGAGAGAGAGGGAGAGAGAGAGGGAGAGAGAGAGAGAGAGAGAGAGAGAGAGAGAGAGAGAATACAGTTTAGTTTTCTATTTTATTGATGACTGCAGTTCTATTCTGCTGCTCTGCTCTGCTCAGCTGGTGACATCGGCATGAGGTCGTTGGTTCCCATGGCGCCAGTAATGCCTGTTCTGTCCCTATACCAGTTTGTTGTTTTATGTTGTTGTTGTTTATGTTCTTATTTGTGGCCCTAAATTAAGAGCAGCTCTGAGGAAGAGGACATTGAGTTCCTTCCAGGTTGCCAGTACGCCAGATGTTTAAAATCCCCCTTTTTGGGATGAAATGAATAGAGGTCAACAGAGGTTGGAGGTTTCCATGTCCTCATCTCCCCTGGTGAGAGTAGTTTGGGGAGGTGGACTATTTAAAAAAAATGGTGCTACCTAGAACCAAAACCGGTTCTCCTGACCTACAAAGACAGCCAGAGATCCCTTTATGGTTCTAGGTAACAGTGTGAAGGAACTAGGTAGCAATTGTTTGTCAAAAAATGTGGACGCAACAGAGGAAAGCAAGCTTCTATATAGGGCAAGGATCAGATCATACCCTAAAGGCTCATGAGCCATGGATCAGATCATACCCTAAAGGCTCATGAGCCATGGATCAGATCATACCCTAAAGGCTCATGAGCCATGGATCAGATCATACCCTAAAGGCTCATGTGCCATGGATCAGATCATACCCTAAAGGCTCATGAGCCATGGATCAGATCATACCTTAAAGGCTCATGTGCCATGGATCAGATCGTACCCTAAAGGCTCATGAGCCATGGATCAGATCATACCTTAAAGGCTCATGTGCCATGGATCAGATCATACCCTAAAGGCTCATGAGCCATGGATCAGATCATACCTTAAAGGCTCATGAGCCATGGATCAGATCATACCCTAAAGGCTCATGAGCCATGGATCAGATCATACCCTAAAGGCTCATGTGCCATGGATCAGATCATACCCTAAAGGCTCATGAGCCATGGATCAGATCATACCTTAAAGGCTCATGTGCCATGGATCAGATCATACCCTAAAGCCTCATGAGCCATGGATCAGATCATACCCTAAAGGCTCATGTGCCATGGATCAGATCATACCCTAAAGGCTCATGAGCCATGGATCAGATCATACCTTAAAGGCTCATGAGCCATGGATCAGATCATACCCTAAAGGCTCATGAGCCATGGATCAGATCATACCCTAAAGGCTCATGTGCCATGGATCAGATCATACCCTAAAGGCTCATGAGCCATGGATCAGATCATACCTTAAAGGCTCATGTGCCATGGATCAGATCATACCCTAAAGCCTCATGAGCCATGGATCAGATCATACCCTAAAGGCTCATGTGCCATGGATCAGATCATACCCTAAAGGCTCATGAGCCATGGATCAGATCATACCTTAAAGGCTCATGAGCCATGGATCAGATCATACCCTAAAGGCTCATGAGCCATGGATCAGATCATACCTTAAAGTATGTGGACACCTGCTCGTCCAACATTTCATTCCAGAATCATGGGCATTAATATGGAGTTGGTTCCCCCGTTGCTGCTGTAACAGCCTCCACTCTTCCAGGAAGTCTTTCCCCTAGACGTTGGACCATTGCTGAGGAGATTTGCTTCCATTCAGCCAGAAGAGCATTAGTGAGTTCAGGCACTGATGTTGGGTGATTAGGCCTCTGGCTCGCTGTCAGTGTCCAATTCATCCCAAAGATGTTCGATGGGGTTGAGGTCTGGGCTCTATGCAGACCAGTCAAGTTCTTCCACAAACCATTTCTGTATGGACCTTGCTTTGTGCACGGGGGCATTGTCATGCCAAACTCTTGCTACAAAGTTGGAAGCACAGAATTGTCTAGAATGTCATTGTATGCTGTGGTGTTAAGATTTCCCTTCACTGGAACTAAGGAGCCAAGCACAAACAAAAAAAACAGCCCCAGACCATTATTCCTCCTCCACCAAACTTTACAGTCGGCACTATGCATTGGGGCAGGTAGCGTTCTCCTGGCATCCGCCAAACCCCAATTCATCCGTCAGACTGCCAGATGATGCAGTGTGATTCATAACTCCAGAGAAGGCGTTTCCACTGCTCCAGAGTCCAATGGCGGCGAGCTTTACACCACTCCAGCCGACACTTGGCATTACGAACGGTGATGTTAGGCTTGTGTGCTGCTGCTCTGCCATTTCATGACGCTCCTGAAGAACAGTTATTGTGCTGACGTTGCTTCCAGAGGCAGTTTGGAAGTCGGTAGTGAGTGTTGCAGCCGAGGACAGATGATTTCTACACGCTATGCCCTTCAGCACTCGGGGGTCTAGTTCTGTGAGCTTGTGTGGCCTACCACTTTACGGCTGAGCCGTTGTTGCTCCTAGACGTTTCCACTTCATAATAACAGCACTTACAGTTGACTGGGGCAGCTCTAGAAGGGCAGAAATTTAACAAACTGACTTGTTGGAAAGGTGGCATCCTATGACGGTGCCATGTTGAAAGTCACTGAGCTCTTCAGTAAGGCCATTCTACTGCAAATGTTTGTCTATGGAGATTGCATGGCTGTGTGCTCGATTTTATACACCTGTCAGCAACGGGTGTGGATGAAATAGCCAAATCCACTCATTTGAAGGGGTGCACATACTTTTGTGTCTATAGTGTAGCTTCATTCTATGTAGCAGAGCTGTCTCATGGTTGGGGTCAATTTGAATGGATGGCAGTCAATTCAGGAAGTGATTTGAATTGATGTCATTGAAAATAGATGCCTTGTTTTCCTTCCTGAACTGACTGCCTTCAATTCAAATGGACCCCAACCCTTCTATGTCGTGTGCAGGTGCTCCATGTTTTCAGCTCAGTCTGCCAGCCCCTCTGTGCTGTACAGTAGAAGACGTTTTAGGAGTGTGTGTGTGTCTGTGTTGTATTGCATTTGACCCTCTCCTCTCCCACAGCCAAGCCACAGTGACCAGTGTGGTCAACCCTTCAACCCCCAGGCTGTCTGGACGTAGCAGAACAAGTTGCCCACTAACCACAGATCTAGGATCAGGTTACCCTTCACCCTACTCTAACCTTAAAGGGCCAATCTGGGATTGTTACATCTAACCACAGATCTAGGATCAGGTTACCCTTCACCCTACTCTAACCTTAAAGGGCCAATCTGGGATTGTTACATCTAACCACAGATCTAGGATCAGGTTACCCTTCACCCTACCCTAATTTAAAGGGCCAATCTGGGATTGTTACATCCAAACATGGTTAAAACATTTTAAGACATTTTATTTTGATTTCATGGATTGTCAGTCCTACAGCTCTGTACAGAGGCAAGAAAAAGTATGTGAACCCTTTGTAATTACCTGGATTTCTGCATAAATTTTACATAGCATTTTATCTGATCTTCAAGTCACAACAGTAGACAAGCACAATGTGCTTAAACTGATAACACACAAATTATTGTATTTTTCTTGTCTATATTGAATACATCATATAAACATTCACAGTTCAGGTTGGGGAAAGTATGTGAACCCCGAGGCTAATGACTTCTCCAAAAGATAGTTGGAGTCAGGAGTCAACTAACCGCGAGTCGAATCAATGAGACGAGATTTTAGATTTTGGTTAGAGCTGCCTTGCCCCATAAAAAACACTCACAAAATTAGAGTTTGCAATTCACAAGAAGCATTGCCTGATGTGAACCATGCCTCAAACACGAGAGATCTCAGAAGACCTCAGATTAAGAATGGTTACCATGCATTAAGCTGGAAAGGGTTGCAAAAGTATCTTTAAAAGTCAGTCCACGCTGAGACACATTGTCTAGAAATGGAGAAAGTTCAGCACTGTTGCTACTCTCCCTAGGAGTGGCTGTCCTGCAGAGATGACTGCAAGAGCACAGCGCAGAATGCTCAATGAGGTTAAGAAGAATCCCAGAGTCAGCTAAAGATTTACAGAAATCTCTGGAACATGCTAAGATCTCTGTTGACGGGTCTACGATACGTAAAACACTAAACAACAATGGTGTTCATGGGAGGACACCACGGAAGAAGCCACTGCTGTCCAAAAAAACATCGATACACTTCTGAATTTCGCAAAAGAGCACCTGGATGTTCCACAGTGCTACTGGCAAAAAACAATTGTGGACAGATGAAACTAACATTGTGTTGTTTGGAAAGAACACACAACACTATGTGTGGAGAAAAAAAGGCACAGCACAGCAACATGAAAACCTCATCCCAACTGTAAAGTATGGTGGAGAGAGCATCATGGGTTGGGTCTGCGTTGCTGCCTCAGGGCCTGGACAGCTTGCTATCATCGACGTAAAAATGAATTCCCAAGTTTATCAATACATTTTGCAGGAGGCTGTCTGTCCACCAATTGAAGCTCAACATAAGTTGGGTGATGCAACAGGACAACATCCCAAAAGACAGAAGTAAATCAACAACAGAACGGCTTCAACAGAAGAAAATACACTGGAGTGGCCCTGTCAGTCCTGACCTCAACCCGTCTGAGATGCTGTGGCATGACCTTAAGAGACCAGTTCACACCAGACATCCCAAGAATATTGCTGAACTGAAACAGTTTTGTGAAGAGGAACGGTCCAACATTCCTCCTGACCGCTGTGCAGGTCTGATCCACAACTACAGAAAACATTCACCCTGACCGTTGTGCAGGTCTGATCCACAACTACAGAAAACATTCACCCTGACCGCTGTGCAGGTCTGATCCACAACTACAGAAAACATTCACCCTGACCGTTGTGCAGGTCTGATCCACAACTACAGAAAACATTCACCCTGACCGTTGTGCAGGTCTGATCCACAACTACAGAAAACATTCACCCTGACCGTTGTGCAGGTCTGATCCACAACTACAGAAAACATTCCTCCTGACCGTTGTGCAGGTCTGATCCACAACTACAGAAAACATTCACCCTGACCGTTGTGCAGGTCTGATCCACAACTACAGAAAACATTCATCCTGACCGTTGTGCAGGTCTGATCCACAACTACAGAAAACGTTTGGTTGAGGTTATTGCTGCCAAAGGAGGGTCGACCAGTTATTAAATCCAAGGGTCACATACGTTTCCCACCTGTGAATGTTTACACGGTGTGTTCAATAAAGACATGAAAACGTGTAGTTGTTTGTGTGTTAATAGTTTTAGCAGACTGTGTTTGTCTATTGTTGTGACTTAGATGAAGATCAGATCAAATTTGATCCAGGTAATTCCAAAGGGTTCGCATACTTTTTCTTACAACTGTATGTGTGTTTGTGTTTGTGTGTGTGTGTGTTTGTGTGTGTGTGTGTGTGTGTGTGCACGCATGCGCACGTGCTGGTGTGTGTCAACATGAGGAGTGGGGTGAAGACATAGGGACAAGGGACAAAGAGGCAACACCGCCTGCCACCAGGACATACTGTTTTTATAGGGAGAGAGAGAGAGAAGAGAGAGAGAAGAGAGGGAAGAGAGAGAAGAGAGAGGGAAGAGAGAGGGAAGAGGGAGAAGAGAGAGAAGAGAGAGAAGAGAGAGAGAAGAGAGAGGGAAGAGAGAGGGAAGAGGGAGAAGAGAGAGAAGAGAGAGAGACGAGAGGGAAGAGAGAGAGAGAGAGGTAAGAGAGAGGGAAGAGGGAGAAGAGAGAGAAGAGAGAGAGAACTAAAAGACTGCTATCAGGACAGACTCTTTTTATAGGGAGAGAGAGAGAGAAGAGAGAGAAGAGAGAGAAGAGAGAGTGAAGAGAGGGAAGAGAGAGAAGAGAGAGAAGAGAGGGAAGAGGGGGAAGAGAGAGAGAAGAGAGGGAAGAGAGGGAAGAGAGAGACAGAACTAAAAGACTGCTATCAGGACAGACTCTTTTTATAGGGAGAGAGAGAGAGAAGTGAGAGAAGAGAGAGGGAAGAGAGAGAGAAGAGAGAGAAGAGAGGGAAGAGAGAGAGAAGAGAGAGAGAAAGAGAGAGAGAGAAGAGAGAGAAGAGAGGGAAGAGAGAGAGAAGAGAGAGGGAAGAGAGAGAGAAGAGAGGGAAGAGAGAGACAGAACTAAAAGACTGCTATCAGGAAGGGCAAACACTCACATACTGTATACGCCAGCTGACGTGTGTGTGTTTGCATATGTGTGTGTGTTCTCATGTGTGACTTCAA